>NW_024412419.1:23380993-23397827 GCF_014898765.1 Herpailurus yagouaroundi | reverse complement strand
TTCCTTCCTTCCTTCCTTCCTTCCTTCCTTCCTTCCTTCCTTCCTTCCTTCCTTCCTTCCTTCCTGCATTTATGCACATATATGGTTTTTTCCATCCTAACCATTTTTGTGTGTACAGGGCAGTGGTATTGAGAACACTCATGTTGTTGCGCAACTGTCTCCACCATCCATCTACAGAACTTTCTCATCTTATAAAACGGAAACTGTCTCCCCATTAAATACTAACTCCACATGCTCCCCTTCTCCAGCCCTGCAACCACTATTTTAATTTGAGTTTCTATGAATTTGATTCCTCTAGGTCCCTCACATATGTGCAATCAGGTAGTTTTTATCCTTTTGTTACCGGCTTATCTCACTTAGCATAATGTCCTTGTTGGGGAACATTATCAAGAAAATGACCCATGAGCTGGACCCAGGCACCCGGAGGCTCCTTATACCTTCTCTGTCCTTAGAATGTGGATTCCACTTGACTTTCTCACACCCAGAGCCTGCTCCAAGGACACAGCCTTGACATGGTGATGTGGTGTTGAAAACACCTGCACGGTATATGTGACTGAGCCCAGTTAGAGCCTATTTATAAACTTTTAAAATTTGGAGCGTGGGTTCGGGGATCTGTTCATTTTGCTGCTGCCCAAGACAAGCCTTGTATTTAAGTTCTCTTTGCTGTTTCTAGAATTGCCACCTAGCAACATGGAGTGGCCTCTTTCTTTGGTCTCTCCCTGCCCTCTGTACACGGGGATCAGTTTCAGATTCCACCAGGAAAGTTCCGGAGAGGTTTCTGAACCTATTGTCCTCAAAGTTCATCCATGCTGTAGCATGTCAGCTATTACTTTAACATGAGTGATTCCAAAACTATAGCTTCAGGCCTTACCTCACTCTCAAGATTCACTTCTATATCTCCAGCTCCCTTTTGGGCTTTTCCATCATTGCGGACAACTCAGAGTCCACATGTCTAAAACCATGCTCATCTGCCTTTTCTTCAAATCAGAACTCCTCATTTCTACTGATAGAAATAAGTTTTGACAGTCTCCTTACATCTTGGGTCATTTCTATTGCTTCTTCCTCTACTTCCTCACATCAAGTTACTCCAAAGTAAACTGTTTATAGCTCCTTATTGCCCACATAATGAAGTCCAAAGTCCTCAGGCCACTCATGGTCTGGCTTCAAATTTGTTGTAATTAGGTTCAGTTGTATATGTCAGAAATCCCCAAATAATAGTGGCTTAAAAAGAGATAGAAGTTTATTTTCTCTCATGTGAATAAATTCTGGAGATAGGCAGCCCAGGACTGGTATACAAAGCTGTCAGAGATGCAGACCCCTTACAGTTCACTGCTCTGTCATCCCAGGGACATCCTATCCTCATGGTTTAAGATGCAGCTGGGGCTCCAGCCATCACATCTGCATTCCAGGCCACAAGATTGAGGCAAGGGTAAGGATAAAAGGCACATGCCATTTGTTGGTTTTTTAAAAAAATTTTTAATGTTTATTTCTTTTAGGGAGAGACAGAGTGTGAGCAGGGGACGGGCAGAGAGAGAGGGAGAAGCAGGTTCCAGGCTCCAGTCAGCACAGAGCCCAATACGGGGCTCAAACCCACAAACCGTGAGCTCATGACCTGAGCTGAAGTCAGACACTTAACCAACTGAGCCACCCAGGCTCTCCATGCCAATTGCTGTTTAAGGAGGTTTTCTAGAAGTATCTTTATACCATTTCCAATTATATTCCATTAGCTAGAACTTAGTCACATGGTCACAACTCACTTCCTGGGAGGGTGGAAAATATACACAATCTTTATTCTGTGTAGCCCTATATCAAACTAGAAATTGGGAGTTCTGTTACTAAGGAAGAAGGAAGGCTAAATAATTGAGTAGGAACAGACTGCCACAGGCCTCACGTCTGCTTCCGAGTGCCCTCTGTGTACTCCTGTATCAACATGTTCTGCTCGAGTGGGATTATTGGACACTTGCTATCACTCCCACTAGGCTGAGAGCTCTTTAAGGCTGAGTATCTTGTCTGCTTCATTTTTGGACATGGTATTTGGTGCATGCAGTGTTTGGCAAGGTAAAGGGGCTCAACAAGTGTTTAATGAATATAGCTGCCAGTGGAAAAAAATAGAGGAAAGAGGGGCTCAGGAAAAGTGTCCTAGAGTAAGGGGAGGGCTACTTGTGGGTGAATAATCCCGTCCTAGAAAAGGTAACAGCAAATGCTAATGAACAATGTCATAAAATAAATAATGTCACACTACATCATCATGCCGTTTGTGATAACCTTATGAATTAGGACAGCTTTGTTTTTCCCCTTAACAGAAGAAGCAACAGATTCAGTGATGCTGAGACACTGTTTGAGGTCACATGCCCAGTTAGGGACTTGTTTTCCTTCACTTCAAGCCCCCTGTTCTCTTCCCCAGATGTGCGAAGGCTGCAGAATCACAGTATCTCCAGTGCACGAAACTCCATGGTTTGTAAATGAAAGAAATACTGACAGGCACTTCAGCCAAAAGGAGCAGCTCTGGAGGGGGCCCAAAGAGGAGCTCGAGAATGCCTTCCTGGGGTTGGGGCTGCCCCCTCAGGCTGCCTTGCCCCTGTCACTTGCAGCCTTGTAAATACAAGGGAGGCTAAGAACCTGGAAACCATGGCTGTCAGGACTTCAGTAGGAAGTCTGTCTTGCAACCATGTTTTATAGTTTTCAGAGTACAGGCCTTTCACTTCCTTGGTTAGGTTTATTCCTATGTATTATTTTTGGTGCAATTGCAAATGGGATTGTTTTCTTTTTAAAAACATTTTTTAATAATTTTAATAATTTTTTTATTAAAATTTTTTTTAACGTTTATTTATTTTTGAGACAGAGAGAGAGAGAGAGAGAGAGCGAGCAGATGACCAGGGCAGGGGCCGAGAGAGGGAGACAACAATCCAAAGCAGGCTCCAGGCTCCGAGCTGTCAGCACGAGCCCCATGCGGGACCCGAACTCACCAAGAAACAGACTCTTAGAGAACAAACCTCCCAGAAGGGATGTGGGTAGGGGGATGGGTGAAGTGGGTGATGGGGATTAAGGAGTGTACTTGTTGGGATGAGCACTGGGATGTGTGGAACTGTCGAATCGCTATATTTTACACCTGAAATTAATAGAACACTGCATGTTAGCTACAGTGGGATTTAAAATAACATAAATGAAATCAATCCAAAGACAAAAAAATAAAAATAAAGAGACAGAAGTTGGTCTTGGGGCACGGCTCGCATGGTGTGTTCTTAGAGTGCCATAAAGATCTCATCTGATTGTTGATTGCCCCAAAACAGGACCTCAAAGACAATATTGCAGCCAGATCTCTGCTTGGGGTGAACACTGTCTTGTATTGGACGGGAGTGCAGGGCTGTTTATGTGTTTTCCTGTCTAGTTGCATCTTGGGGTCAGGCCAGGCAGGTTTTGTAGGATGGTTGAAAGCTGGCCGTGCCTTGCACTGATTCTGACCACTCGGGCATTCTCTGGCATTCTCTGGCACACTTGTTCTCCACAGGTGGTCCTGGGGCCAACAGCATCAGCATCGCTTGGGAACTCTCTAGAAAGGCAAATTCTCACACTCCTTCCAGGCTCACTAATTAAATTAAACTGGATCCCAGCCATCTGTGAGTTAACAAGCTCTCCAGGTGATTCTGTGAAAGGCGGCTCAGGTGAGAGTTGAAAAGGCCAGTAAGCAAGCGCTGGCGGTCTCTGTGGGCTGTGGGGAGGGTCGTGGGGGAGGCTGGTGAGGCATGTCCTGGCTTGTCTGCGGTGTCGGCTTTGAAGAGGCCCCCGAGGTGTTCTTCCGCTTCATGCTGATTCCTGGGAGGAAAAGGCCTATCCCACAGAAGGGGCCATGGCCATCAAGGGGCAACAGGTAAAGGAACTGGTGGGGCCCCACCGGGGAGGAGGGGAGACCAGCCAGTTGGGACGGCCAGGCCTGGTTAGGCATGCCAACACCTAATGTGCAGGCCGGGCCAGAGCGGGTGCACAAGTTCGCACTTGTGCTCTTGAACGTAGGCCAGAGGTTCTGGGCTGCCCGGCTGTCAGTGTTCCTGTTTCCTGCCCTGTTACCCGGTAGTGTCCTTGGCCGCTGCCTTGCCTGAGTGAACCCCGTCAGTGAGCAGCTTGAGTTCTCCATATTTCACAGAACGTCTGGCACCTCTTACTACTTCTCATTACCCCTCTTTCCCCTGCTCCCCATGGTGGCCAAGTGGGGCATCACCTCCCTTGGGACGGTCTGCTTGACTGGGCTTTTGGGCTTTAGTTTTGCGTCTCTGCCACTCAGGGCTTGGTTATTCCAGTGATGAGGAGTAGGACGTCAATATGACACGTGCTCAGGGACTGGGGTGCCCCAGTTAGGTGTGTCATGCTAAAATCAATAAGTCATTTCATTAAAAGTTATTGGTGAAAACCATTAATTGCTCCAGTGCTGTGATTAAATCCCATAACTGTGTTTACCGTCGGGCGGCAAAAGCTCCGTGCTACACGTTTTACACATCCGTGCTAAGTCATGCCTTAGTCCTCACGGCCGTCCCACTAATGGTGTCTGCTCCGCCTGCGAATGGTTCTGGCTCTGGTGAGCTGGACCGGGCGGCATACCGAGACCTTGTGGCGGAGGTGGGCACCGAGGGGAGGAGAGCGACCCACTTGTGGAGCTGGATTCTGAGGGAGGTGGCCGAAAACTTGCTGGGTCCACCTTAGCAACTACATTTGGCAAATAAATGATGAAGGTTCATCAGGGTCCAAGTGTGTGGGACACACAAAGGGGAATCTCTGTGTTGGTGAGAAGCAAAGGTAGGTGGGTGGCCACCTGGCAGTCCATCAGGTTTGGAGCTGGGCGAGGGCAAGGCTTCACATCTAGGACAGCCAGGTAGACAGGGGCTCCAGGCCTAGAAATGAAAGCCATGTAAGAACCAGGGTGGTGGCTGCGTGGCTTGAAGGAGGCTGGAGGACGTGTGGGTTTCTGTCGCAGCAGATGTAGCTGGAAGGACCTCTCCGTGGCCGGTGGAGGAGAGGTGCGCACCTGCCAGGGGCGGCCCCAGACGGCGAGAGGTGTCCGGGCTTTCAGGAGGCGGGACCACCTGGAAATGTGGTGTGAGTTATCAGTTTCCTGAGGACGTCATGGATTTTCCAAGCTTTAATTACAAGTCTACCTTCCACCTGTCTGTTTCCATCTTTGCCCTCCCTCGGGGAGGTTTCTGGAGTATTTGTTGGCTTTCTGCACACAGCGGGTTGTAGAGGGAAGCATTCGGAGTCCGGCCAAGCAGGCTCTGAATCCTGGTTCCGCTGTATGAATGTGGGTGTTCCAAGGGAGCTGCTTCTCATCTTGCTGAGCTCGGGTTTCCCGTCTCGAAAATGGGACCCGCGATGCCTTCCTCATAAATATCGTTGCAGTCGTGAGGATGAAGGAGGTGGAGAATCTACCTTTTCACGAAGCTTCTGAAGCAACGCCAACTCCCTCCCTTTCTCCTCCCTGCTCCCCACTCCCAGCTGGCGCGCACCCAGAGTCCTCAAGCTCCTCTGTATTTTGAAAACCCAAGTGCCTTAAGTAAACACACACGAGCTCATCTACGTCCGCTTTGTTGTAAACAAAGGACTTGGGGAGAGGGAGTTTGTCTCTCTATTTTTTACTTGGAAAGCCAGAGGCAGTTTTCTTTCTTTTCCTTTTAGTAAGACGGAATCTATGCCAGACATTCCATCCTAGAGATCAGGTTCAGTGCTCTCGGGAGGATGTCACATAATATCCATCACGATCACAGGGGAGGTTGGAGTCGCAGCCTCATCCACAACACTGACCCACTGATCGTGGACAAGGAGCCTCGCTCTGGTTGCAGGCTGGGGAGAACCAGGGTGGGGTGTGGGGCTCAGGCTCTCGGACAGGCCATCTGTTGTGCGCCACCACGTTGGAACAACCCAATGGTTTATTCTCTTCTGTAGGAATGCATTTCTCAAATCCCTGCCTCCTAGCCTGGATGTGAGTTTGGATTATACTGCTTCAAATAGCCCTGCTTGATTCTTGCTCCTTCTGTCCCCCCTGGAGTTTGAGCTGTGTTTGCTGCTAATAGCAGGAAAGGGGAGGTCCCTTGGACCTTCAAAACCTCCTCCAGCTGCTGGGCTGCCTGGCACGTCAGAGCATTACAGCTGCATTTAATCTTTTGGGAGCGGAGCTGCTGGAGGCGTCCCAGCGTCCTGGCGCCTGTGGGCGGGTGATTGCCTTGCCCCAACTATGCATTTGAGCCAAAGAGTCTTCAAAAGAAAGAATCGCATTACAAAGCTATAGACGTTTCTAAGTGGTGTGCGTCAGGGGTGTATGATGTATGTTTGTCATTCCAGCTTAAAACAAACTGTTGAGAGCTGTTGAATCCCCAGTTCTTTTTGCTACATAGACTGGGAAAATGCATATGGAGATTTTTGGAAGACCTGGGGGGGAAAAAGGGTAGGAAAGAATAAAGGAGACCTCTTCAGGGTAAGATGATTGTAGAGAAAGAAGGGAGGAGAGGAAGGCAAGGCAGTTAGCCACAGCTGAGCAATTCAGTTCTGTGTGTGTACAGTATATCCCTATAGTATGCAAGGTACTGTTTCCAGCGCCTACATTGGACTCCGCCATCAACAGCAAGGGGAGAGGTATCTACAAGGGAAGGGAGCGCTGGGCATCTCTCTGACTGCAGCCAGGGAAGCATCTGCCCCAGAAGACTGGCTATGACCATGGCCTTGGCTTCCATTTCTTTGGAACATACATTGTTCCAAAGCTCTTTAGGACCTAGACTGTGCCAGATTGTCTCCTGAGTCCACAATGCCTGGCACGAGGTAGGTGCCTACAGAATATCTACTGAATGAACAGGAATGAATATTTAATACTGGGAAAGACAACACCAGAGACTGAAAGACTGTAAGTCCAGATGAACCTCCCTGTATTAGCACTCTTAAATTTTCTTGACTGTTCTGCTGCTGTCTTTGAAGGTAGAGCAAGGAGTCTAGAGCCAAGGAATTTAGGTGGCCTTTAAGATTGGAAAAAGCAAGGAAAGGGATTTTTTCCTGTGGAGCCTCCAGAAGGAAGCCTCCAGCCCTGCTGATACCCCCAAATATGTTGTTCAAATGCCGACTCTGACTCAGTAGGTATGGGGTGGGATGGGCCTGGGAGTCTGCATTTCTAACCAGCCCCCAGATGCTGCTGGTCCTAGGGCCACACTTGGAGCAGCAGAGCTCTTCATTTTTCCTAAGAGCTGGCCAGTCATCCTCTCCTGATCTGACCTAGCATTCCTGAGGTCAGAAGTAATGGCTCCCACATGGGCCTCACTGGATGGTTGTTACAATGGCTAAAGCCTGCTTCACCAGAAAGTGGAAGATTATAGGTTGAGACTCAAAAAGGATCGAGTTGCCAGCCTTGTCTGCAGCCCACTGAGCTCTGTGGTCCAGTGACCCAGGACCACCCAGAAAGAGAAAGCAGGCATTTCTGCTCCTCCCCTTGCTGGTACCCTGGGTCCTCCCCATAGCCGAGAGGTCTGTGCCTCCACTGAGTGCCCCTGGTGACCAAAGCCTTCCTGGACTCTAGAAGGGTGGTCACTGAGATCCCATGGGCACCAGGGGCCATTTTGTTAGGCGTCTTTGCTGTGGTCTGGATCCTTGGAGGTACATGGTTCTCTTTCCAGCTTGGACATGGCTTCTAGTGACTTTGGACAGACCCCATTATTCCCTTCCAGAATCCAGCTGGATTCACAACTACCATCCCCTCTGTCTCCACCACCATTTTACTACCACTGCTGCCCCGTCAGCGCCATGACCCCACCTCTAGCTTGCCTTCCCACTGTGCACTGGTGGCTTTTACCTGCTGCCCTGTCAACCCATGGAGCAGGCACCATTCTCTCCAGTTAGAAGTATAAGGGCTAGAGAAATAGTTTTATGTCTGAGGCCTCCTAGTAAGGGGCAAGGCTGGGACTCCATGTCCTCTGATTCCAGAGCAGTTGTCACCCACTGTTACTGTGTCTCCTCCAATGGGTCCCACATCCCTCTTCGATTTCTGTTACATCAATAGGCCCGTGGCTTTTACTCTGGTGGGGAGATCCTGCTCTGTGGAGAAGTGAAGATTCATCCTACCCTGGGCACGGTGCTAATTCAGCCATAGAGGTGCTTCAGATCTCCCTGGGTCCAGCGGCCACCCCATTGGGTTTATGGCTGTGCTTCTGTGCCAAAGCAACAGGCTGAGTGGGTCCCTTCACTTAAACTCTTAATTCAGTGGGGTGGCTGGGGGAAGTGGTCAGCAATGTCCCTATCCCTTTATAATTTAAGTTTGTAGAGTCAACCTTTGAAAGCTATTTATATCTTTAAAAAGAAGAGGAAAAAAAAAAAAACAAAAAACAAACCCTTACCCCGCCCCTGTCCTGAGTCTCTGATGTGGGAAGAAAGACGCTAAGTCATAAAATACTGATGATAAATGCGTTGCATTGTTAAGGCAATGTACATTTTCAAAGAGCCTGTGGTACTTTATTTCATCTCAATCCTCCTCATGCCTCCTTTTAAGGTAGGCAGGACAGGTATTATTCTCATTTTATAGATGGGAAAGCAGAGGCTCAAAGAGGTCAAGGACTTGTTTAAGGTCCCAGATGTAGGTCCTGAATGCAAATTACTCCCATTTCTGGTGCTCTTTTGGTCACCTGCACATGCCATGGTTACCTGACTTGGATACACTGTCACCATCCAGCAGAGAGTTCAGATGGGACACGCAGTCTGAGCCCTGGCGATCTATTAATAGCAGATCATTCCCTATTACCAAAACACCCCACTCTTGCGAAAAACATCTGAAAATTACTAAGCAAGTGCTCTGATTGCTGAGTTGGCATCTGAGTGGGAACAGAACATGGAACACCCAGGGGAGGAGCAGGAATGCTTCTAGAGGAAAGGGCATGGGTACTGGGAACCAGGACACCCGAGGTCACGCCCAGAGATAGCTGATGTGGGGACCAATAGGCAAGGGCGTGCCACCCAGCAGGCCGGGCTCCAGTCTGGAAGAGCCCGGGGCAGAAGGCAGGTCAGGCTAGTGTCTGGGTTTTAAGAGCCCGGTCCAGAACTCTGGAGGAAGAATGTCAAGGACAAATGTCTGGCAACAGAGTCTGGATGAAAAATAAATGTGCCTAGGCAAGAGACCAAGAATAGAGCCTGACACTTACTAGGGTTGCATAAAGCAGAGGCTGTTTTTAGACTTCCTGTTCAAGATGGAACTAGGTTTAATTAAGTGTTTAGGTTGGTCTGGATCCATAGGGTAAAGGCAAGCGGGCTGGTGGACTGCAGTGGAAGAACCAGGAGGTGAACAGCAAGGAAGTCCCATCAGACCATTCTCCTAGCGCTCTGTTTTCCAAGCTGACATTCTGCAGGACACTCTTCCGTGTGATGCTTCCAAGAAGGAAGGGTCTGTGCCCAATAAAGATGGGAAATACCGTATCAAATGAAGTTAAACAGGTTCCCTTATTACATGAGTTCTCAGCACCTTTAACAAATGTGCAATGTGAGCTAATTGCATACAAATATGCAATGTGAATTTCCCGGTGAGAGCTGTTGAAAGCAATTTTTCCCGACATTTTTGACCACCGCCCCTTCCTTTTATTTATTTATTTTTTGGCCTCGATACACCTGTTACATCTCCTGGGACACAGTTTGGAAAACTCTGTCCTGTCCTCCTTTAGTTGGGCCAGTGGCCATACCTGCAACACTTCCTACTTCCCACACTGGGACCCTCACCCAACTCCTTCCTCATAAGTGTGCTGGAAGGAGAGGTTAGGATTACGAGTCCAGACAAAACAGCATTGTGATTTTAAAATTTTCCCACCCTTTCCTCTCTAACTTGGCATGTTTTCTTCTGGTCCTTTTTTTTTTTTTTTCCTATGCCTTTTTAAAGCTTGGTTAGCACAGTCTAATACATTTTATTATTTTTTTTAGAGAGAGTGTGCATGAGCAGGGAAGAGGGGCAGAGGGAAAGGGAGAAGGAGAGGGAGAGAGAATCTTAAGCAGGCTCCATGTCTAGCATAGAGCCCAACTTGGGGCTCGATCCCACGACCATGAGCTCATGACCTGAGCTGAAATGGTCAACTGACTGAGCCACCCAGGAGCCCCCTAATACATTTCAGACTTGTGTTTGGTGTCTTGTACACTGGGTTTGGCAGCCAGTTCCAACCAATGTGCTAAACTATACTGAAATTCAAAATAAAACCTCAACAAAGCCCAGGGAGCTCAACCTGTTTCTGACCACCAGGATAGAAGCTGCCCGCCTTATTCACCCAAATGAACAGGAACCAGAGGGAAAGAGTGGAGTAGGGGCAGCCAGACCTACTGTCCCTTTGGATCAGTCTTCATCCCATGTGTGACCATGGCCATCTGGCCTGGACCTGGCAGTGCTCTCTGATTTTCTCTCTGGAATCTGTTCCCTTCCTGTTTCTCCCACTGGCGTCAGCCCTTCGGTATTGGGAAGGTCCTTAATGGTCACTGGCCTGCTATAGTGGTTCTCCAACTTGGACATTCATCGGAATTAACTGAACAGCTTTTAGAAACACCAATTGCTAGGTCCCACCTCCAAAATTTCTGATTGAATAGGTCTGAGATGGAGCCTGAGAACTGGCATTTCTGTTTTTTTCTTTAACATGAAACTTATTGTCAAATTGGTTTCCATACAACACCCAGTGCTCATCCCAACAGGTGCCCTCCTCAATACTCATCACCCACCCTTCCGTCCCTCCTACCCCCCATCAACCCTCAGTTCTCAGTTTTTAAGAGTCTCCTATGTTTTGGCTCCCTCCCTTTCTAACCTTTTTTTTCCCTTCCCCTCCCCCATGGTCTTCTGTAAAGTTTCTCAGGACCCACATAAGAGTGAAAACATGTGGTATCTGTCTTTCTCTGTATGACTTAATTCACTTAGCATAACGCTCTCCAAGAACTGGCATTTCTATTTAGTTCACATGCGATGCTGATGTTGTTGGTCAGATGGCCGCACTTTGAGAACCTGCTGGTCTATAGTTCCTACACCTGTGTATCGGTCAGCTTGGGAAGCCTGGGTACGTGGAGATTCTTGGAGCTTACCTCAGATCTACTGAATTGGGGTTGCCAGGGCTCAATGTTTTGTCTGCCTTTCTGACTTGGCCTCTGATGTGCTGCTTCCCACTCTTCTGCACTACATAGGGATACTGGGATGTTGGCCCCTTCTGTCGTGAACTTTCTCAACTCCCTATTGCCACAGAAGCTCATCACCTCTAATGTGGCTAGGGAAGTTGAGAACAGGGACTTGTATTTGCCATTTGATTAGTTTTTAGAAGGTCCTTATCTGAATATACATGCTCTCTTTTTTTAACCTCTCCATGGAAGTAAAACTCTCATTACATGGCATATTGATCTTCAACAATCATCCTATGGAGAGAGTATCCTTTTACATAAGAAAAGACTCAGAAGTTTTCAAAAATTGGCTAATGACTCTAAGTCCCATAACTTCCCCATTATCCAGTGCTGGAGAGAAAGCTCTAGGTGCTTGTAGACACTAGGAGGGTAGTGGAGGGTAGGCTCCTCCCTTCTCTACCTGGGAGTAGGTACCCAGGCAGAACTAATGGTTCTTCCTGATCTTGGGCACCACTGTGGTGAGTCCATGGGCATCAGGCTGTACCTAATCTCAGGTAATTTATATAAAAAGACATCTTAATAGGGCCCTTAAATTAGAACTTCAGACATATTGGTCTGCAGAATCGAGAATGACTAAATATGGAGTGGGTGTAATTAGGCATGCTAAACAATTGAACACATCTGCCTTCCACATAAAACTCCATTGTAGGAATATTCTCGTTTTTTTTTTTTAAATTTTTTCATCGTTTATTTATTTTTGGGACAGAGAGAGACAGAGCATGAACGGGGGAGGGGCAGAGAGAGAGGGAGACACAGAATCGGAAACAGGCTCCAGGCTCTGAGCTGTCAGCCCAGAGCCTGATGCGGGGCTCGAACTCATGGACCGTGAGATCGTGACCTGGCTGAAGTCGGACGCTTAACCGACTGCACCACCCAGGCGCCCCTATTCTCGTTTTTTAAATGGGGAAACTAGACTCCATAAGATCAGATGATTTATCCAAAGTTATGGGGTTAGCAAGTGGCAGGACTACAATTTGAGGTCTGACTTTGAAACCTGTGCTCTTCAGATTAAGAAGACTAACAATAACAAGTGTTGGTGAGGGTATGGAAAAAATGGAACCCTCATTCATAAGTGGCTGATAGGCATACAAAATGGTACCATCAGTTTGGAAAGAAGCTTGGTAGTTTCTCCTAAAGTTAAATGTACCCTTATTATATGACCTAGCAATCTCATTCCTAGGTATTTACCCAATAAAAAGGAAACCTATACACAAAGACATACACAGTGTTGATAGCAGTTTTGTTTACAATGGTCTCAAAGTGGAAACTACTGAAATGCTCAACAATAGGTGAATGGAATAAATCATGTTCTATCCATATAATGAAACTCTCCTTAGCAATGAAAAGAACACCATGAAAAAGAATCACAACACAGATGGATCAAAAAAAAAAAAAAAAAAAGTTAAACCAGACCTCAAAGAACGCCTACTCTATGACTCCACTTACATGAAACTCTGGAAAAGGTTAAAACATCTCCATAGTAGTACATGTCAAGAGTGAGGGTATAAAACTGGGTTTTTTAAATCTCTATTTTACAGCTGAGAAAATGAGGCTCAAGAAGGTTAAAGGATTATATAGGATTGTTCCGGATTACACAGCCAATAAGCTCCCCTTCTCTTCTTGATCTGGGCTATCCTGCTTAACCTTGCTTGTCTTGCTGGCTCCCTCCTCTCTTTGGGAGAGTGTTCATACTCACAGTGTAAACCTGGGCTTACCTCGTCCCTCTGCAGGTAACTCAATGCCCTGTAAGTTTGGTATCACCTGGACTTTTGTGCTTTGATCTTCACTCTTCTCTCAGTCTCTACTCCCTTGCATGTGAATTACACAAAGACTCAAATTCATTGTCAGGGTTGAAACTGAGACAGTCTCTGATCCACCATGCAGTTTTTAAGTCCCTGCTGGCTAAAAGGACTTAGAAATATATCCTTAGTTGACAAAGGGCAAAAAGAACAAAAAACTACATTTAGCTTATGTCAGTAAGATTCTGGATTGTTCCAGGAAATAAACAAGGGAAATCCTATGTTAGGCTCCCTGGTGAGTTATTTCGCATTTCTCCTCTTTGAGATTTTGCAGACACAAAACACACATAAACTACTTGATCTATAGAAAACTAAATGAGAAGCTGTCTGTGGGAACAGTCGGTTGGTTTATAGTTACAGCATTTTTTTTTCCCAGATTTATTGGGATATAACTGACAAAATTGTAAAGTATTTAGAGTGCACAATGGGATGGTTTGCTTTATGTATACATTGTGAAAGGATTCCCCCCATGGAGTTAATTAACACATCCATCACCTCACATATTTTATTAAGAACACCTAAGTTCTAGTCTCTTCACAAATTTCAGTTTCACAGTACAGTGTTATCAACTATAGTCACTATGTTATGCATTAAATCCCCAGACCTTATTCATCTTTTTTTTTATTTAAAAAAAATTTTTTTTTCAACATTTATTTATTTTTGGGACAGAGAGAGACAGAGCATGAACGGGGGAGGGGCAGAGAGAGAGGGAGACACAGAATCGGAAACAGGCTCCAGGCTCCGAGCCATCAGCCCAGAGCCTGACGCGGGGCTCGAACTCCCGGACCGCGAGATCGTGACCTGGCTGAAGTCGGACGATTAACCGACTGCGCCACCCAGGCGCCCCCAGACCTTATTCATCTTATAGCTGAAAATTTTTACCCTTTTACCAACTTCTGTTTCCTCCACCTCCGGGCAATCACTTTTATACTTTGTGAGTTTGACCTTTAAAAAACACTTTTTCTTGGGGCGCCTGGGTGGCTCGGTCGGTTAAGCGTCCGACTTCAGCCAGGTCATGATCTCACGGTCCGTGGGTTTGAGACCCGCGTCGGGCTCTGTGCTGACAGCTCAGAGCCTGGAGCCTGTTTCCGATTCTGTGTCTCCCTCTCTCTGTGACCCTCCCCCGTTCATGCTCTGTCTCTCTCTGTCTCAAAAATAAATAAATGTTAAAAAAAATTAAAAAAAAAACACTTTTTCTTTTAGATTCTACATGTAAGTAATACCATGATTTTCTTTGATTTCACTTAGCATAATGCCATCTAGATCCATCCATATTGTTGTAAATGACAGGATTTCCTTCCTTTTTTAGGGCTGAATAATATTCAATTATGTGTGCATATATGCGTGTATCCCATTTTCTTGATCCGTTAATCTGTCAATAAACACTTAAGTTATTCACAGTAGCCAAGATACGGAAATAATACTGCACTGAACGTGGGAGGTGTAGATCTCTCTTTGAGACGATAGTTTTGTTTCCTTTGGAAATATACCCAGAAATGGGATTACTGGGTCATACAGTAGCTCTATTTCTAATTTCTTGAGGAATCTCCGTATTGTCTTTCATAGTGACTGAACCAGTTTACACTCCTACCAACGTGTGCAAGGGGTCTCTCTTCTCCACATTCTAACCAGCATTCATTAGCTCTTGCCTTTTTTGGTCAGAGCCATTTTAACAGGTAGGAGGTGATAGCTCATTGTGGTTTTGATTTGCATGTCTTCGATGATTAGTGATGTTGACTACCTTTTCCTGTACCTGTTGGCCATTTGTAGGTCTTAGGAAGAATGTCTATTTGGGTTCTTTGCTCATTTTTATATTGGGTCATTTGGGGGTTTGGCTCTTGAGTTGTGGAGGTTCCTTATATATTTTGGATATTAACCCTTTACTGGATATGGGGTTTGCAAATATTTTCTCCTATTCCATAGGTTGCCTCTTGTTGATGGTTTCCTCTGCAGGTAGATGCTTTCTAGATTGATGTTTTTGCTTTTGTTGACTTTGCTTTTGGTGTCAAATCCAAAAACTCCTTGCCAAGGCCAATGTCAAGGAGTTTACCTGCTCTATTTTCTTCTACATGTATTATGGTTTTGGGTTTTCAAGTCTTTAATCCATTTTGAATTAGTTTTTGTGTATGGCATATCATGGGGGTCTAGGTTCATTTTTTTTTTCTGCATGACTGTCCCATATTCCCAAAACCATTTATTAAAGAGAGATTCTTTCCACTTTGTATATTCTTTCTTATAAACTATAGATACATGGATTTATTTTTGAGCTCTCTATTCTGTTCCATTTCTCCATGTATCTGTCTTTAAGCCAATACCACACTGTTTTGATTACCATAGCTTTGTAATATAGTTTGAAGCCAGGAAGCATGATGTCTTCAGCCATATTCTTCTTTGTCAAGATTGCTTTAGCTATTCAGTGTCTTTTGTGGTTCCATGCAAACTTTAGGATTGTTTTTCCTACTTCTGTGAAAAATACAACTGGAATTTTGAAAAACACTACTTTAAATCTGTAGATGATTTTGCATAGTATGGACACTTTAACAGTATTTTTTCCAATCTATGAGCACAGAACATCTTTATTTTTATTTGTGTCATCTTTAATTTCATCAATGATACATAGTTGTCAGTGTATAGACTTTCCACTTCCTTGGTTAAATTTATTCCTAAGTATTTTATTCCTTTTAATTCTATTGTAAATAGGATTGTTTTCTTAATTTCTCTTTCTGCTAGTTTGTTGTTGGCATGTAGAAACACAACTGATTTTTGTGTACTGATTTTTTCTTAGCCTGAAACTCTGTGGAGTGTTTTTTTTTTGTTTGTTTTGTTTTTTTTGTTTTTGTTTTTTTGGTGGAGTCTTCAGGATTTTCTATATATAGTATCCTATCATCTACAAATAGAGACCATTTTACTTCTTCCATTCTGATTTGGATGCCTTTTATATCTTTTTCTTGCCTAATTACTCTGTCTAGGACTTCCACTTTGAATAAAAGTGGTGAGAATGAAGATCATTGTCTCATTCCTAACCTTGGAGGAAAAGATTTTAACTTTTCATGGTTGAGTATTATGTTGCCTGTGGGCTTATCATATATGGCCCTTAATTTAACGTATGATTTCTTATACCCAGTTTGAGAGTTTTTATCATGAAAAGATGATGAATTTTTATCCTATTGTTAACATGGTCATGGACTGGTTTGCAGGTGTTGAACCATCCTTGCATTTCTGGAACGAATCTCACTTGATCATGGTGTGTGATTCTTTTAATGTACTGTTGAATTTGGTTTGCTAACACTTGGTTAAGGATTTTTGCATCTACATTCACCAGAGACATTGGCCTGTACTTTTTGTTTTGTATTGTGCTTATCTGGCTTTGGTATCAGAGTGATTCTGGCTTTGTAAAATGAGTTTGGAGGTATCCCTTCCTCTTCCATTTCTTGAAAGCATTTGAAAAAGGATTGGTATTAATTCTTTCAATATTTGGTAGAATTCACCAGTGAAACCATCTAGTCTTGGACTGTTCTTTGTTGGGAGGTTTTTGATTACCGATTCAATCCCCTTACTAGTAATTGGTCTGTTCAGATTTTCTATTTCTTCATGATTCACTCTTGGTAGGTTGGTGTGTTTCTAGAAATTTATCCATTTTTCCTAGATTGCCCGATTTGTTGGCATATGCAGGTGTCCCCCTGCTTTTTGAAACTTTGCATTATGCCATTTCACTTTCACGAAAGACCTACGTTAGTACCTTTTTTTGTTAACCAACAGAAATCTGAAGAGCATTTTCACTTTTACAAAAAAAGGTGAAGGACAAAAATAGCATTAGGTGTTTGTTTTATAGCAAACCATTATCTATCTATCTATCTATCTATCTATCTATCTATCTATCTATCTAT
>NW_024412419.1:23362940-23380983 GCF_014898765.1 Herpailurus yagouaroundi | reverse complement strand
TATCTATCTATCTATCTATCTATCTATCTATCTATCTATCTATCTATCTCCTAGAGACCGCATGCACCCAAGCAGTGAGAGAGTGAGAGTAGCACTGCAAAGCTCCTTCCCCAGGAACTATGCTCAGCATCACAGTATTAAGCTGCCATAGCTTTAAGCTGTGTTTGTGAGCATCTGTGTTTTATCTTGACTTATTTTGTGCATCTATTAGCAAGATAGATTCTAAGGTATTAGAAAAGCCTGAGGAATGTTATTTTTGGGGTCTGGGAATGCTCAATTTTTTTTCCATATAAATTATTGCTAATTGTTTCTTTGCTTTATGCCACTTTGGTTTATGAAAGCTTTCTTTTTTTTTTTTTAATTTTTTTTTTCAACGTTTATTTATTTTTGGGACAGAGAGAGACAGAGCATGAACGGGGGAGGGGCAGAGAGAGAGGGAGACACAGAATCGGAAGCAGGCTCCAGGCTCTGAGCCATCAGCCCAGAGCCCGACGCGGGGCTCGAACTCACGGACCGCGAGATCGTGACCTGGCTGAAGTCGGACGATTAACCGACTGCGCCACCCAGGCGCCCCTATGAAAGCTTTCATAGGAACTCTGCTTTTGGATAGCAGAGAAAACCTGTAATTCTTCATAGTAGTCTCTCCTAATCCTTTGCACTTCTGTGGTATGGCTATAACCTTTTAGAGGGGACAGACCTAGGCATTTGGGGTATTTTTCTAGAGGTAAAGGTGGGATCAATCAGTCCATCAATATAGTAACATTGCCTTGTAAGTATAGCAGTAAAACAACTGTCCTCTCAGAGACCTTAGGGAAGACACACAAAGCAATTAGTGAATAAGACAATATCATATGCATTATAATTAAGCTATTCATCAGAAGTCAAGGAAACCAGCAAATTCAGAGGCTGGAAAGGGAACAGTGGTCCTGTGACAGAAGTTGGAGGAGTCAAGAAAGTGCTTCCTGAAGTTGCCTCTGGATGGCTGAGAAAGTGTTGGGTTTTAGAGAATGGAGCATACACCCTGCTCCTGCCTTCCAGAGGCCCCTTCCCAGGCTGGGAGGTACGCAGAAGGAGACTAGCATAGGCAACAGCTTTGTCATTGCTTTTGGTTTGGGGTCCCACTGAAAGGTTTCTTGGCAGGAGGCTGGGGAGGAGCAAGGTAGGGACAAGGTAGCACATCTCTCTGAGGGGCTGCCCTGCCAGCCCAGTGTGAGGAAGTTTCTGGGGACTCCGCCTTTCAGTTCCTGGGCACAGATAACCAGGAACACAAAGGCAGGTCCTGATGGGTGAAGGCTCAGGCTAAACTACATTGAGAGCCCAATAAAGGAATAAGCTTGGGCGTGACCAAGTGTGGTTTTGGTGTGAGATCATAGGGGCAGCTGTGCTGTGCAGGCTCCCAGGCCCCTATTGCAGAAGCCACAACACATCACACCAGCCACTCAGCCTGGGGGTGGGGTGCGCGATTTAGGGTAGAGTTAGAAAAACGGAGGCCAGGTGGTTTAGGGAAAGAGCACAACTTGGTTTGTTCTTGTTTTTTTAATCTTTTGAGTATAACGCATGTGCTACAACGAACCCATTTTCAGCATACAATTTCATGAGTTTTGACAAATGTCAGTCCACCACAATCAGGATATAAAACAGTCGCATCACCCCAAATTCTCTCCCTCATGCTCTTTTGTACTTAATACCCCTGCCCAAGCCCAGGGAACCTGCTATCACTATAGATGTGTTCTTACCTTTCCTAGAATTTCATATAATGCGACCAGAATACGTACTCCTTGATATTTGGCTTAACATTTTCAAGATCCATCCGCGTTGTTAGGCTCAGAACATTCCGTCTCCTTGCCAAGCAGTATTCTGTTGTACAGATATACTGCAATTTTTATGCATTCATCTCGTTGGACAGTTTGGTAGCTTCCAGTGTTGGGCTGTTCTAAGCAAAACCATGATCAGCGTTATGTACAACTCCATGTGTAGATGTAGGTTTTGTTTTAGGGGGACAAGTGCAGGAATAGATTACTGTGTCATATGATAAGGCTACGTTTAACCTTAGGAGAGACTGTCGGACTGTTATCCAGGGTGACTGTGCTATCTGCATACCCATCAGCAGTGTATAGGGGTTCCAGTTCTTCCACATCCTTGCCAATGCTTGTGACTGTTGGTCTTTTTAATTTCCAGAGCACAGGTTTCGAAGTCAGATTTCAAAATCTAGTTCTGCTACTTGCTAATGCCATAACCTTGGATAAGCTTTCCCATCTTCTACAGCCCAGCTTCCAATCTCCTTTAAAAACTGAGAATAATAGGGGTGCCAGGGTGGCTCAGTTGGTTAAGTGTCTCACTCTTGGTTTTGGTTCAGGTCGTGATCTCACAGTTTGTGAGTTCGAGCCCTGCATCAGCCTCTGTGCTGACAGTGCAGAGCCTGCTTGGGGTTCTCTCTTTCCTTTTCCCTCTGCCCCTCCCATGCTCTTTCTTGCTCTCTTAAATAAACTTAAAAGAAAGAATAAAACCTTCTTCATGATGATGTTGTGAAGATCAAAATGTTAAAAGGTGAAGCACCTGGCCTTGACCATATGATGTATCTGAAACTTGGGAATGAGGTAAAGGAGAAGGATAGAAGTTTGGGAATGGGGGAAGAACTACACTGTTTTAATCACAATAGGCTTAAAGCTGGACAAGGAGTGAACATAGAATCTCAAGTACAAACCTAAGAATAGTTTAGGTAACTATCAGGAACGCTAAGTTAGAAACACAGTAACTTGCTGATACATTCTATCTCCTAAACCAGTCACACAGTAAGAAAACCAATAATGCACTTGATCTTAATTTTTCATATGTGCCTGAATTATTTGGGGTGTGGGTGAGGCAGTGGGATGATAATACAGGAAAAAAATTTGGCTGTAGAGTCTGTTGAAATGCAAATAGCTGTCTGGATGCAGCTCTAGAAATTCTGATTATGAAGATCTACAGTGGGGCCCAGTAATTTGCATTTTCCAGGTGATTCCGATGTTAGTGGAACTTGGACTCTATTTGAGCCTATCCTCAGGAATGCCGTGGAAGGTATCTAATCATGTCTCACCTCTGCTTAAAAACAATCATTCCCTACCACCTATAAGCTATTGTCAAATGCATCTTGGATGAAGTCCAACTCCTTAACATGGCACTTCCAAGTTTTTTCACCATTTCCAGACTGGAGCCCTATGGAGGAAACACTAGGAGACATCATTTCTTACCAAGGAAATAATGATAATAAAAACTCCCACTTTCTTTCAAGACAACACTGTACAATGTTAATGTAGGAGAGTACATTCTAAGTCCTTAAGAGAAATCCGTTTCACTTCCCGTTCCTTCTGATCCGCTCTGGATATCTTCATGTTCCCCAAACGTTTCGCCATTTATCCTGCAGCTCTGTTCCTACTGCTTCCTCCCTCCCATTGAAATTTCACCCTTCTTTCAAAGCTTGCTCAAAGGTCCCACCACTTCCAGTATGAAGTCCTCCTGAATTTCTCCTTATTTGGTTTCCCATGGGTCCACAAGTGCCCCTTTATTACAGCATTCGCTACATTTATTTATGTGTTTTCTTCTCTGTCTGGCTCCGTAGTTCTCACTGTGCATGCCCACTACCCAGGACAGACAACAATCCCTGTCCCATGGGCCCCCTCCATGGTCGTCTCCCATTAAGCAGGAGTCTCGAGACCAGCTTTAACTTCAGACCGTTCTCTCTCCCTTGGGAAAGCACGTGGGTTTACAAGAATATTTGAGAAACGGATGGTAGTGATAACAGTTGTTCTCTGATAATTTGTTCCCTGGGACACAATACGTTTCATTTGAGGACTATCCCCGAAGTGAAGTATGTAGGATGATCCATTAGGATGGGGGATGAAAATATTAAAATTTCTACTTACATGCATTTTAACATAAGCTATCAGCCTTCCTAATATTTGTGGATTGATCCCAGTGTTCTCAAGTGTCACATGAGACCTACTGTATGAGCAGTGGCAGGTGGACCGAGCACAGAGGGGTTGAAAGTGCTCTGATGATTGCCCTCCCAGGTCAGACAGTTCGCGAGTAATAGAATAAGAACTGAAGTCTGACAACAAGCTGTCAGGCAAGTTAAAGCAACAAGAACATTGGTAAGGGCTGACGGCCCTTGGCAGTGAGGGCTCTCCATAGCGTGTTAGGAAATGCAAATGATCTCACCAGACTGGACAAGATGACAAAACGTTGAAATTATCAAGAAGTCTGGATTGGATATGGATTTATATACACCCCTCGCTGGTAATAATACACCCATCCCTGAGTGCATACGACACGTTGAAATGTAGGCTGATGATCGAGCCATATGGATTAGCAAGATATTTAGAAACTAGGCATTTGGTACAGGTCCCCAAACCACTACACTTCTTAAAAGCAAGGTTTGAAATCCTGGCTCCTGAATTCAATCCCTCAAAATTCACTAAACGTAATGATAAATGTTTTAGAGGTATTTTTTTTCCTTCTTCAGTTTTCTTACCAGCAGAGGCAAAGAGCCACATGCCATAATGACTAAAATAAAACAAGGAAACCACACAGCACAAAAGGAATAGGTACTTGTCTGCATACACTGTTGGAAGGTGCAGAGAAAACATTGCCAGGTGTTAGAACAAATTATGAAGCGTTGGGCATCTGGATAAAACACAGATTAAAAAAAAAAACTCAACATGTCTTAGCCTATGGTATTTATTGGACTGTTTCAGTTATGAGCTATCCATACAGCTGGGGTGCATGCACACCATTAAAAAAATGTATCCCTGAAGATACATTCTCAGCAGAAAACTACTTCTTTAATAAAACAATGCTTTGGAAAAACCGTAGAAGTAAGTGTCCCCACTAATAGTTCCTGCTTTGACTAGAATAAAGATTCCTGGGTAAGAATACAAATACAGCACTGTTGATGACATTCTTTTACCATATTCTTTATTGGGGAGTTTGTGCAGCAAAGCCAAGGAGTGCCCAGAGTGAGATAACATATCATCAGTGTGATAACTGTTACAAAAACAGGATCTTAAAGTACGATAGAATCCTCCTCACATTCTGTAAGGAGATGGGGAGTCACGATGAAAGGATTTTTGGCAACATGCTTTTAAAAGCTGTCAAACTTGAAGATGAATTATGCTTGTTTTTTTTTTTATATACTAATAGGCAACTATTTCAAACTTGCTGACCTTTTGTATGATGACAACTGGTTGTCAGTAATATGTCACCTAGCAAATATTTTAGGAAAAAAAAAACTCACCTCATGGAAAAGGAGGGGAAGTGACTGCTTTTTGAAAGTCATTGTGGAGCGTACTGTGCTAAAGGTGCTTCATAAAAACAAAGGTGGCGACGAGTGTTGATTTTGAAACCGATGTTTGGAAATGTTACTGTTATGTGATTCTGTAGCTGATCAGGATGAGCGCCTATAAAATCTGTATCTTTGTGAATTAAACAAAAACTAGTAAGTAAACTTCTTAAACCTGTTTTTGAAATTTCAAAATGAAGAGTATCAGTGTGGTTTGAACCCATTTGTGAAGAATGGCACATCTTAGGGAGAAACGGGAGCCCTCTTGCACTGTTGGTGGGAATGCAAACTGATGCAGCCACTCCGGAAAACAGTGTGGAGGTTCCTCAAGAAATTAAAAATAGACCTACCCTATGACCCAGCAGTAGCACTGCTAGGAATTTATCCAAGGGATACAGGAGTACTGATGCATAGGGGCACTTGTACCCCAGTGTTTCTAGCAGCACTCTCAACAATAGCCAAATTGTGGAAAGAGCCTAAATATCCATCAACTGATGGATAAATAAATTATGGTTTATATACACACTGGAGTACTATGTGGCAATGAGAAAGAATGAAATATGGCCCTTTGTAGCAACGTGGATGGAACTGGAGAGTGTTCTGCTAAGTGAAATAAGTCATACAGAGAAAGACAGGTACCATATGTTTTCACTCTTATGTGGATCCTGAGAAACTTAACAGAAGACCATGGGGGAGGGGAAGGGAAAAAAAAAAGAGAGGGAGGGAGCCAAACTATAAAAGACTGTTAAAAAACTGAGAATAAACTGAGGGTTGATGGGGGGTGGGGTGGGAGGGAGGAGAAAGTGAGTGATGGGCATTGAGGAGGGCACCTGTTGGGATGAGCACCGGGTGTTGTATGGAAACCAATTTGACAATAAGTTTCATATTAAAAAAATAAAAAGAAAAATGACACATCTTAGAAGTTGCTAAAAAAAATAAAAATAAAAAAGATTGACCTCGGGAGAAAGACATTTTATTAGTGACATTTCAACAGAAATCTTTGTATGACTGAGAATCAGGAATTATTTAGTACAACTAACAAGGTACATCTTTGGTTTGGAGCTACCCCTCTTTGCCAGAAATCTTTTTTTTTTTTTTAAAGCTATAACAGCCTTTGAAATCTAGTTGAGTAATAAAATTAATTCCAAGCCAGACCTATGAATAGTTACCTTACACATTTAAATCTAGATTTTAAAAGGTAGTGAAACCTATTCAATCAAAATGCTCTCCCCCAAATATTAGTTTTGCAAGAGCAAAATGTATATTTCATCTTTCTCTTTTAAAGGTTTCTATTTTTGTGAGTGTTTTAAGATGGGTATAGGAGTACAGTTAAACATATAATTTATAAATAAGTATCTATATATTGGGGTACATGTGCTAACATTTTTTGCAGGTGCATAATCAAAGTGTGACCGTGCTACGGCAGCTGTAAGATCTTTGGAGGTGACCTGTATCTTCCAGGACGCAGGAGAATGAGGCTCATTTCCATAGGCTGACATCTTTGGTAACAGTGTTTCTGTCCTAGAATTAGCAGAAGTATCAACTTGGGGGGGGGGGGGGGAATTGGAAAAAATAAATAAGCGTTTTGCAGAACAACAAAAGCAATCAAATGAAATATGAAAACAGCTTCGTATGCACAATAAGTAGCTACATTTATTGTCAGCGCCAGGGGAGGCTCTGTGCTTGGCGCCCAGCACCTGCAGGAATTCTCACAACAGCCTTAGAAGATACAGAGCCAGCCTGGGGCCAGTTTCACAGGTACCTGAGTGGCCTTCTGGAAGGAGGACTGCCCTGGGGAAACTTCAGGATACTGCTTATGTTCTTGCGTCTCTCCAGGGGATTTCAGACCCAAAGAGATCCTGAATAAGTCCCCTGCTGTGTAAAATGACTTATAAAAATAGAACTGGAAAAAAGGTCGAAATGGAGCCTCCATATATAATGATGTTATCATCGATCTGCTGGTCACAGGAGATCTGCTCTGAGCTATTTTTCTAGCAAGTGGAAAAAAACAAGCTGCCCTTTGGGCAGGGCCTCTTGGGCTCTGCTGCAGGGCCCTGGGCACCTTCCTCTCTGGGAGGTTGACACCCCTTGGCTGCCTCCTCTCCTCTCCCCACCGATGGGGCAGGGGTGCGGTGATGGTTTGTCACTCCAGCTTTTGAGAGCACAAAGCACCAAATGGTCTTGGGGCAGGGACAGCTTTGTGGGTGTGTGACCTGTGAGTCCCACTGGACCCTGTTCTCAGAAGGGCCCCGTGCTTGTTTTAATGCTCTGTCACCACAATCTTAAAATTCTTAAATTTTTAGCAAGGGACCTCGTATTTTAATTTTGCTCTGGGCTCTGTGAAATATGTAGCCAGTAATGGATCTAGGCCAGGATGGGGGAGTCCTGGGGAGGGCTGGCCTGAGGGATTTGTTCCAGCTGCTGCTGTGGACTACAGGGCCATTTTAACCCTTGAGATCAAGATTAGAAATAAACTTAACCTGAAACCAGATTTTGCTAGGGGGACTCTGTGATACGACCCAGTGGGCAGATAGCAGCTGCCTCGGGTGACTTGGGAACAGGTACTGAGAGCCTGCTCCTGTTGTATCCTGCATCCTAGGATGTTCCCCAAATTTAGGGCCAACCCAAGATGGTAGCTCTTGAAAGGAGACCGCACCATCAGCCTCGCTTCTAGGCCTTCTGGAGTATCAGTAAAGCTAGACAAGTTAAAACTGAATTTAGCAATGCTTAGAAAGGAGCTGGCAGAGGCATGCCCAGAGGCTGCCTTGCTCACCTCTGAGTATAGGACCCAGGGCTCCAGGCTCTGTTCGTCCACCCCAGGGAGGGTCCCCCCTTGGGTGCCAGCTCGAGGCTGAAGGCCGTTTTGTTTCAGGCTTCGGCTGAGAACATCCGGCGACCCAGGGTAGGCGATGCGGTACAGAGGGTGGGGATCGGAGGACTCCTGGACCTTCTTTCAGCCCAGGTTGTACACAGGAGAGGAGAATTATTATAGCTTCTGTTTATCAAGACCTCCTCTGCCAGACCCTTTTCTCCTAAGGGTTTCCATAGGATCCACAAGCAGCCTTTTATTTAGTTACAATTTTTTTAATGTTTATTTTTGAAAGAGTGAGACAGAGCACAAGGTGGGGGAGGGGGAGAGAGAGAGAGAGAGACAGACAGACAGACAGACACACGGAGACCCAGAATCCGAAGCAGGCTCCAGGCTCTGAGCTGTCAGCACAGAGCCCGACACGGGGCTCGAACCCAGGAACCATGAGATCATGACCTGAGCCGAAGTCAGACACTCAGCCGACTGAGCCACCCAGGCACCCCAACAAACAGCCTTTTATAGTAGACATTATCACTGTTTGATTACAGTTGAAGAAATCGGGTCATTCCTAATGATCCAGGATTAGATCCTCTCTTGCTCCTGTCTGATCTCCAGCTCTCCTACTCCCTGCTTGGGGTGGATTCTTCAATCACTGAGCCAGACTGTGCTTGAGACTTTCATTGGTCCTAAAGAATGAAATTCAAATGACTGAAGCACTGTCCATGAGGAATGTATTTAGGGGAAGCCTCTGTTCTCTCCTCTCCTCCCTTTCTTTCCCGTGCCTGCCCCAACTCCCCTCAGGACCATGCATGAGCACCTGAGGGCAGCTTGCTTGTTGCCGGATGGTGAGCCAGGGCCCCAGAAGGGTGAACTCAGGGCCTCTCCAGGGGGACATACACCCCTTTGGCCGTTGGTATGTGACAGGGCCAGCTGCCAGAGTGGTGGGACAAGCTTGTAGTGACAAGTCTTCTGGACATTGCACAGAGGTACAGGATGCACGCCCTTAAGTGGCCTCCTTCTGCTGAAGCCCAGTGAGCTCTTGCTGCTACACGTGAGTGCCTTGTTGCCGGGGAACTGGCCTTAAACCGGCTACTGCTTCTAGGGCCGGAGGCTGCTTCTGTGGCCAGCTGGATTCAGGGCCTGCCCTGATGCAGGCTCCTTTTTCCCTGCTCACGTCAACTTTGACTTCTGTTTCCTTCGCTGTGGTGACTTTGTAAGGAATACTCCTCAAAGTTCCGTATATGGCCCCTTGGAACAGCCTTTCCATGTTGGCTGGGAAAACCAAGGTTTTCCTGGGCATATCCTCAGGCTTGAGAGCCTAAAACGGCTCCCTCCCACTGGTCACCGAATAAATAGGCAACTTAATTTAGTTCTTCCATTTTTTTTTTAACTTAAAAATGATGAAATATACATAGAAAAAGCCTGAAATCCATGTCAATTCAGTTTAAAGAATAATTATCAAGCAAGCTCATGCTAAGAAATAGCAATTCTTATGTCTCAGAAGCCTTCCATGGGTCCCTCCTCATCACCATCCCCCTCCTTTCAAAGGTAACTATTTTACTGACTTTTATGGTCTCGTTACTTTGACTTCCTTTACCACGTTTGCTACCTATCTCCACTTTTAAATGGAATCCTGTCACATGCATTCTTTGTAAAACTTTCTACGTTATATGTAAGACTCACCCAAGTTGATGAATGCAGCTGTCGTGGTTGATTTTTCACTGATGCATAAATGCTCCAGGTTATTAATATACCATGAGCTATTTTCCCAATCCGCCATTGATGGGCATTGATCTCCATGTTTCTGGTTTTACTGTCCTTATGAAACATTGCTGTGTGTGTTCTTGCACATATCTCCCTGGAGGGATGCATTTGCAAATGAATTTTTGGGAACTGTCTCCTAGAGATGGAATTACTGGCTTGTCCATTTCCTCTTGTTCAATCTTACTAGTTTTTTTCTAGGATATCCTTAGGTTCTATATACTTTCTAATTTTAAAAAATGTTTTCTCTTTAGTTATTTTAAAAGTCGTTCTTTAAAAAAAAATTTTTTTTTTAATGTTTATCTTTGAGAGATCATGAGCAGGGAGAGAAGGAGACACAGAATCCGAAACAGGCTCCAGGCTCTGAGTTGTCAGCACAGAGCCTGACGCAGGGCTCGAATCCACGAACCAGACCCTGAGATCATGACCTGAGCTGAAGTCGGATGCTTCACTGACTGAGCCACCAGACGCCCCCAAAGTCATTCTTGTTTAATGTTTCAAAAGTTAAAAACATGATTTTCAGGCAAATATAGGATGAATGCCTGTCAAAGAGTTTAACTGAGTAATTGATGAAGGAATCATGTGGATAGTTAAGTCTGGCTCAAGGGAGAATTTGGGCAATGGAAATTTACATTATTGGTCACAGAAATGTTGAAATGATGTTGCTAATAGATGTAAAACTGGTTAATGTCCTATAGAGTGATAAAACTGTAAACTTAGGTGACTTTTTTTTTTTTTTTTATCAGTCAGAAATCCAACAGTCAACAGAACTTCTCAGTGTCTGGGCTCTAATGAAACAGTGTAGCAAAGTCAAATGCAGGTATATTCTAGATAACTAAGTATTTCTTAGATGAGCTTGTTAAACTTGTTAAATTGACAGGACAAATGGTCCCTCTTCTGTCTTCTCTCCAAGTTTGGGTTATTTTTTCTTAACGATACTGTACTTTGCTTCCACATCTGTAGTGAGGATCAGAGGAGATGAAGTGTTTTATAAGGGACCAAATATATTTTCATTACTATGGTTGTTTTATAAAGCCCCTTGAATAATGTACTAGAACTAATACTGATATGGGAAGGGAGTTAATTATTGAATACCTATTTTTTTAAACTATTGTGTTAAATGTCATTTCATTCTTATAAAGAGACTGAATAAACATAGAATCTGCTTTAGTTATCTCTGTAAGGTTGGGATAATAGCTGTGTCTACCTCATTGGGCTGTTGTGAGAATTAATGATGGACTGCTAAAACAGTGCCTAGGACACAGTAAATATGCAAAAATGTTGTTTCAAGAAGTGATCTGTTTTTGAACACTTCTGAAGTTTATTTTTCTTTAATAACAATATATTCTATTTCTAGGAATTCTATTTGGTTCTTAGTTTCTGCCTTAAAGTTTTTTTCAATGTTTATTTTTGAGAGAGAGAGAGGGAGAGAGAGCGTGCAAGCAGGGGAGGGGCAGAGAGCAAGAGGGAGACACAATCTGAAGCAGGCTCCAGGCTCTGAGCTGTCAGCACGGAGCCTGACGTGGGGCTCGAACCCATGAACCGTGAGAACATGACCTGAGCTAAAGTTGGATGCTTAACCAACTGAGCCACCCAGGCACTCCAGTTTCTGCCTTTTTAAAAGAAATAACGACTTATTCTAGTTTCATGTTTTAAATTCCTTTGCCTTTAATCTTTCTAGACATATTTATGGTCTGTCTTCAATACTGCTGTTATGTAAAACCTCCATTTGTGTCTACAAATTCTCAGAGCCATTGTCTTCATTTTTTGCTTTTTTTTTTAATTAAAAGATTTGCTCACTGCTAGAACTCCACACGTGCTCTAGCAAAATAAATCTTAGTCCCTGTAGTTTTTAAAATGATAGATTTTTTTTTTTTTTTTAACTAGAGATGGCGGACTCCTTCAGACCAGTTGGAAGCAGAGGAACTCATGGTGTCATCACAGCCTCGGTAAGATAATATCCCCCCTTTCTAGATTTTTATTTTACGACATATTCGTTTACAATTTGGCCTACTTCACTTCTAGAATCACATGTTTTGTATTCCCCCACCCTGGACACCAGTATTCATTTTGATGAATGTCCATCCTGTAATGTGAGTATAACTCTGGGCCAGCCACCTCTTCTCTGAGTCTGGGTTTCCCCCTCTGTGAAAAGAGGAGAATAGGGATTTGCAGTTTAATTCCCCTGTGCCATGGTGTCCCTCATAGTGTGAACACCCTGTCAGCTTTTATTGGTATTATTTTCTTTGCGCTATTCTTTTGCCGGTAACATTTACGTTCCCAAATCCCATGCAGCCTGATACTACAACCGTTACAAGTCTAGTCATTACAAACTCCTTGTCCTTTCCAGGGTGCCCCCCGATCCTCCTCCGTCCTCGTTTTTCTGGCTTGCTTGTTGCCCGCCGTGCACACCACGCTCATTTGTCTCTCCGCTTTGATGGAGTTTGCCTCGTCTCAACGCCACCATTTTTTCCCCCCGGCCTCTAACCAAGTTCTCACGCCATCCTTCAGAGCTCACAGTTCCATGCTCTTTATGAAGGCTTTTGACCAAGTTTAATCCACACTACTCTTTTGAATTCAGAACCCTCTGTGGAGAGCACTGTGGAGCACAGCATTCTCAGAATTTGGTGGTTTCATTCATGGTGTGGCAATGGGTGTCGTCCTAACTAGACTGGCCATTTTCCCGTAGAAGATGCCACATATCCAATGTATACACACTTCTACGAGGTACAAGTAGCTACTCTCACATACTTAAAGTTTTTGGCTTTTTATTACGCATTCAGTGGGAATTCAGGGCCTGGCTCATGCTTGTGTCTCTGTTTGTGCCGAGTGTTTCCTTGGGCACCAGCCTGGGACTACTTTTTGGGGGGTTAGTTTTTCAGACTGGGGACTCCTGGATCACTCGGGTAGTATAAATTCCAACCCAAGTGTGAGGACAGATGTGTGATTATGAATTCCATGCTTCTTTGAGGTGGGAGCTACTGGAGGAAGCTACTTGAGAAAGAAGAAAAAGGCGCATGGTGGCACTGGGCTCTTCGAGTTCACGGGCTCTCTGCTATTAACTGTGGTGAGCCAGGAGCACAAGCCGGAATGTGGTGGGTCTTTAGGAATGTATGGTTCAGTCACTACGTTTTCTGGTCCATAGGAAGAATGGGGGGGGGGGGGGCAGGTATGCTGTTCCCATAGTACAGAAACCGAAATTGGAGACCAGATGAACCCTGGGGCTGGATCGAGGTTCTCCGGGGACCTCATTCTGTGTGCCGGAGAGATAAGATAGTGGACCTTCACGAATGGAAGACAAGCAGTCTTTGTTGGTACGTGACTGCCCAATTCCCCAACTCGTCTCTGAACCTCTCCACTTCCCTGACCATCTGAACCCTATCTCAACTCTTCACAGACGAGACAACAACCCCCTTTTATGTATGTAGTATTTTAGAGTTACAGAGCATTTTTATATGCCGCCCCCCCCCCAGCAGTGCTGTGAACCAGGCAAAAATGAGGACTTTCGTTTTACAGATGAAATATCTGAGAAACCAGGGCCCAGGCTGATGTTGGGTTTGCTCTGAAGGCCCCTCATTCAAATGGTATGCCTGGGGATTCTAACTCACATTCTTGGTCACCCCAATCTTTGGGATCAGGGAGGTCCTTGGCATGCAGATGATAATGGAAATCTCTCATTTTTTACTGAGGTGAAATTCACATGGCCTACGATTTGCCATTTTAAAGTGAACAGTTCAATGGCATTCAGAGCAAGGGCATCCACAATGTTGTGCAACTACCACCTTTAGTTTTCATCCCTTCCTCCCTGGGATTTTGTGCAGAATAAACGAGAATCTGCATAAGACATCCAGCTCAGGGGCTCAAGGAATGCAGCCTATATTCTCAGCCTCTCTCTAGTGCTCTCTCCACCATCTGGTAACGTAGAAAGAGGAATTCTTTCCTAAAGTTAGCACTTTGAGAAAATCAGGTGAAGGTAAATAAAGTATTTAAGTCCCAATCCTTTTTTTTTTTTTAAAGGCATTTCAAAATTTCTCTCTTCCAGATAATAACTTTCCCCAAAGAACTCTTCCTATTCTCAGAGGCATCAGGCACCTTTACCTACCAATGCCCAGGAACAGAATTGTACCTTGTCATGAGCTTCTTGCTTTTTTGAAGGAGTTTGTCTTTTGAAGGAGTTGGTGGCACGCACAGCCTTGCAAGTATCACTGTGCACTACATTGTCCTGGGTACAAAACAGGTGTAGAAAAGCTATGTGTTGGAGTGAATGGTGGCCAGCCAGCCCCACTATATTCTAGCCAGCACCTGGTGGCCAGCATTTTCCCCACCTTTTCCATAGTGGGTTTGGTGACTGGCGATATGTTCATCGGGTGCCAGGCGGGGCTCTGGTTGGCCATCACTTGGGCAGCTCTGGCTGAGGCAGGACATGAAAGGCTCCAGCTCCCACACCTGTGTCGCACAATGGATGGAAAGCGAGAGCTTCAAGCAGGTTAACCCAAGAATAGAATGACTTTGGCCTTTATTTAAATTAGGCAATTCCAGGAGCACAGGCTCCAGGCCCCAAGGAGTCGTGACTGTCCCTTTGGCTTCCTATGTCACCAGGTGACGAAGCAAATGCTCTCTGGTGGCCAAGGTGGCTGAGGTAGACGGCTGGTGAGGAGTGTGGCTGGGGAATTGGGGATGAGTGCATGCCCATGGCTGGAGGCCTAGAATCTCATCGTGTTGAGGCTCATTGGAGGATTTTCCCGCTGGCGACCTCCTATGGCTCTCCATGCCATCACCGCGCCGACACCAAGTGCAAGGCCACCTCCTGCCGCCACAGGCAAGGCCCAGGACAGCACCGTGGGGCCTGTTTCAGAATGGTCTTGGAGTAGCTGACTATTCCTCAGGGTGTGGAGGTAAGGGCTCTCCTGTGGAGGAAGAGAGGGTCAGGGGTTATGGGCCTCTGAAAACCATCCTTCTGCCCACCTTGGGCTCGCTTAGTCCCTAGCCCCGGGGGACAATCGTGCAATAACTTCGCACATTTTCTCTGCTCATCCTTCATCGACACTGTGCTCAAACCTCCCGAACGCGGATGGGTATCCAAAGTGGTCAATACCCAGCTATAACCTCCTTTTAGTTTCTCACCTGTATCTCTTTTCCCTGTCTACCTGATACTGAGATTGGGAACTGACAGGCGACCAGAGGGAGAGAGTCCTGGGGGCTGCAGAGCCCCCACCTCTGTTTCTTCAAGGCTACCACTGGACAGCTGTCCCCATTCCCCCATCCTAGGAGTGCCTGTGAGCAGGGACGACAGTCAGTGTGAAAGGACAGCTGGTCCTGTGGTAGGTTTGAGACCCGAGCGTGAGAAGGGCCAGAAGAGGAGGTATTCAGGCCTGCCTCCCTGGATTCTCTCCTTCCTCTGTGCACAGGAGTGTGGAGTCCTGTGTAGGAGCTGAGAGAGTGCCGAGAACGTGACCACTCTCACGGTCTTGGCCAAGTTCAGAGACAATCACATCACAAAGGAGACTCAGTCCCAGTCTTTTGAGAAGTGTGAACAGAAAAGAGACGAACATGGATGCGTGCTGGAGGCAGCAGCCTTAGGGTGAGGGGACAGGAGAGTAGACCAGGGAGGGCAGCACCTGAGCCTTACAGGGTGTAGCTTTCTCCTGCAGGCAGAGATGGGGATGAGCCTCTGGGAGGAGCAGGTGGCAGAGTGAAAGCACAGACCTGGCAACTGTGGGGCTTGGCTGGGCAGCTGATCCTTTCTCCAGGAACATAGTGTGTCTAAGGCGATAGAGGAAGCTGGGTCTCCCCTCTGGATGCTCCAGTGGGACCAGGGAAAGGTTTCAAGCAGCCTTGACAAGACTAGAGTGACTTTCCAGGGAGGCTGTGTAGTGCCTGGCAGCGGTTACAGGAGGGCAGGGAAAGGAGGGGAGAGCTGGGGACCATGTTAGGAGCTTGGTCAGCCATCCTGGTGAGGGCAGTAAGGGAAGAAAGGATGTGCTGGGATGGGATGAAAAGGAACCTGCGCTCCCCAGCAGACATGGTGTCTTACTTCTTTCTGCACAGCACCCCCTCCCCCACCAGTGCCCCTTCAACTGCCTCCCCTGAGTGCCTCTTCCATCGGACCTGCTGCTTTCCCCCACACCCCGAGGAGTTGTGAAGTTTCAGGGACAAGGAGGAGAGGTGAGAATGGAGAATGATGGCAGTTGCGTGATGATAAAGCTCCCAGGGAACTCCTTTGAGCCTCTAGGTCTCAGGGACCCCTGCCCCCTAGGCATCTGTTTCACGCTGGATGGAACAGGCCGGATGTTAGGACATTACTCACAGGAGAGGGGCATTTGAGTTTGGTTCGGCTGTGGGTGAAGTTGTTGGAGGTTGTCTTATGGCCCACTGGCTCCAGCTGGAGAGAGAGAAAGGACACTGTGATTTCCTCTGAAGCTGAGTATCTCACACCTGATTCCCTCCCTCTGCAAGGGTGGGTTGACACCAGCAATAAACACAAGAGCCACATCAGATCCCAGCTGCCCTGGCCAGAGCTGGACCTGACTTCTGATTCAGAAGGGGCGGATCAGAGTCCATCAGGCAGGGTGGGACCCTGAGCCTGTGTCCTGGATTTACCAAGGAGGACCCTGGGGCCCAGGAGAGACGGATCGGTCCTGCCATAGCCAGTGTGTGGAAAGGCCTGGCCCAGCCTCACCATCTCCTGCTTCCCTTCTGGGTGGCTGTGATCATAGACCCTCTGCAGTTTTAATTTTATAAAATGTTGATCATCCTATTAACCAACTTGAAGTGTGTGGGGCTAGTCAGTTTCAGAAAAACTTTGAAAACATACTGGTTACCGTGACGTCCTTACTATGTATACTTGGCTTGCCAACCTTAAGAAATCAAAGTTTCTCACTTGAGCTTCGTTGTTTTTCACACAGATGTAGAGGTTTACCCGAAACATCCCTGGAGCGATTGTTGTTCAGAGAGGTTCTGCTTAACACTTTGAATCCTGGGACCCTCTGAGGATGAGCTGGAAGCCACTCTATACCCCTTCCCGGCACCGTTAGCCTGTAGCCGCCCCCTGCCGTGGCCAGCACTGAGAAGTGCGCTCCCTCCTGTTTACACATCCTGACTGTGTAGCCTCTACCCTTAGAATCTGCTTCCCTGCCTGGTCCTGAGTCCCTCAGGTACTGCCCGTAGGGGAAGCGAAAGCACAAGATGCCAGCTAACCACCACACCTGGCCCGTGATCTTGCTTTCTGTTGTTTCTTTACACCTGTTCCTTCTCACGAGAAGGGTAGGGTCGGCTGCTCTGGTCCTGAGAGACACCTCGGTGACTGGCACAGCACAGTGGGAGCATCACCTGGGGCCTGGTTCTGCTGCTATTGCCATGCCGGGCAGGCTCCTGGGCTGCTCTGAGGTCAGGGGTGGGGCACTAAACCCTGTCCCGACCACCCAGATTCGGTGGCTGTGAGCAGCAGCTGAGAAGATGCAATGAAAGCTCACTGGGGTGGTTTACATATGTATTGTTGCTACTTCCTTAGAGCTGAGGAAGCACAAACTTCTTGTAATGGAACCACCATCGAGGGACAGTATAGATGCTCAAGGTCAGGTTGGCTGATTCCCGGACATTCCAGGAACCCAGGAACCGACTGGCACAGAGGAAGGTAACGATCACGTGGGGTCGATGACTGCATCTGTTTCTCCCTTTCTCCTGGCTCCTTGTCACCTGTGCCCAATGTACCTTCCAGCTGTCAGCCAGCTACCTTCACCGCTTGACTGAAGCTCTGGTCACGGTCACCTTGACCTCCAGCTCGCCAGATCCACTACTCACTTTTCTGTCTTCTTGACTTTTCAGCAACCTTTGTCAAAGTTGGTGCTTCCCTCTCGAAACACTCTCCTGCCTGGGCTCCCAGAACAAGGTCCTCTTCTTTTCTCCTTCCTGCCTTCCCCACCCCCTCCTCCTCTGTCACTGGCGTCCAAAGTTGGAATGAGGGTCCAGGGGCCTGGTGGTTGGTCCACACTCTTTGGCAACTACTCTTCTCTAGGAGGCCTCACTCAGTCCATGGCCTCAAACACCCCCGCCCATTAACAACTCCCACATTTTGTTTTTTTCTAAATTTCCGTTCCTGATCATGATTCATTCTTGCTTACCTGATGCCTCCAGGTGGATTTCTAGAAGGCAGTTCA
>NW_024412419.1:23352133-23362930 GCF_014898765.1 Herpailurus yagouaroundi | reverse complement strand
CCCTGGGCCCAGGCACCTTCATCTCTCACCTGGGCTCCACTTCCTTCCCTCTAGTCCACTGCTAATATGGCAGCCAAAGGGCACACCAGGTCTCGTGGCTCCCCTGTTGGAAGCCATCCAAGGACATGGCCCTGTTCTTGCTTACCTCTCTGACCTTGTTCACTTCCCTCCAGTTACACTGGCCTCCATGCTGCTCAGACACTTCAAACTCATTCCTGACTCCGGGCCCACACAGGTCTTATTTCCTCTGCCTGGAACACTCTGGCTCTAGACCTCTGCATGCCTGGCAGACTCTTGACATTCAGTTCTCAGTTCACATGTCACTCTTGGATGAGGCCTTCGCTCCCGCCATTATTCTGTCACAGTACCTGCCCCCACCCCCTTTTAAAGCCCTGAATATGGTCAGAAATTCTTAATGATTTGTTGGGTTTTGTCTGTCGTTTGCCCAGGAGTGCAAGGATGTTCCCTTCCCCAGCACCTGGAATAGTCCCCACTGCATAGTGATGCTCAATAAAGAGTAGATGAGGGACTGGGTGGGTGAACTGGAGTCACGGAGCCCTGAGTGGAGAAGCTCAGATGAGAAGGCCTGGGGCAGGGTGCAATGGGCTGAGTGGGCTTCTAGTCTGCTCTAGGGATTCAGAGAAGGCTTCCTCCGGGAGCGGGCATCTGAGTTGAGTGTTAAGGTGGCTATGAATTTGGAGAAGGTTGCAAGAGCAGCCCAAGATGTGAGGGAATGAGCAAGAGCAGACACACACAGGCACCACGGGTGGTACAGGAAACTGCTCCTTCCCAGACAGCCCAACTGCCAGTCGGAGGGTGGCGGGAGTGACCACTAGAGAGGTCAATTGGGGCCAAGTCTCAGGAGGCCTGGGGTGCCATGCTGAGGGGCCTGGACTTTCTCCTTCGAGGAGGGCAGGCCTTGGAAGCCTGGTCAGATTTTCATTTCCACAGATTCCTGTGGCTGCCCTGTGGCAAACAGATGGAAGGCAGTGGTTTGCAAACTCTGTACAATAATATCACTTGAGACCTTTTGGAACCTACAAAACCTGTGGGCTACCCCAGACTAATCCAGAATTTCTGGGGATGAGGCCCAGGCACTAGTGGTTGTTTGTACTGTTTTTTCTTTAAATCAACTTTCCACCAAAGCTGACAGGAGAAGCAGTGCAGATCGTAAGTGAACAGCTGGTGAATTGTGATCAAATGTGCCCGTGTAACCGGCATCCAGATCAAGGTGCGGGATAGTGCCAGCACTCCAGAGCTCCCCTCCCCTCCAGTACTACCCTCCCCCCTCCAAAGACCGCACATTAATTCGCTTGTTTTTGAAATGTATAGACATAGTTGCGTGTTGTTGAACCTTATTTATTCGCTGTAAAGTACTCCATTGCATGAATGTGCCCCATTTTGATTATCCATTCTATTGGTGGACATGGGGGGAGCTTCCTGCCTGGGGATTATGAACGGTGCTGCTGTGACTTTCCAGGTGAGCCCACATGTACCTTTCTGTTGGGGATCTACATGGGGGTGGGGTCGCTGGGTCACCGGGAATCCAAATGCTCAGCCTTAGTGGATATGCCAAACTGGCTGCCAGTGTGAAAATCTCCCAGATTAAGCCCAGACACAGGGGCACCGGTTAGGAGGCTCACGTGGTCACCCGGCCCCTGGGCAGATGCAAAGGTTAGCGGACAGCAAGATTTCTAGTGAAGAGGGAGCAGGCATCAGAAAAAAGAGAAGGAAAAACTGCTTGTAGGAAGAAAAAAAAAAGAAAACGGCCTCACGCTGCTGGTGCTTTTGGTGTTGGCTTTGCAAAGGTCGCTGGAGAAGGAGGCATAATCTGTTGTGAGAGGAGAGGCAGAAGATGAAATCGTGTAAAGTGTGTTTGTGGTCACAGTAGAGTGCCTGGCAAGCGTCAGCCAAAGCCTGCAGACACTATGTCATAGGACTGTCATTGTGAGACATGAATTCACTGGTTATATATGTGCTGATCCAGTTGGGAGCGGGGAGGCCGGGTGATGCTGTGGCCAGGGCACTAGGGGATAGATTAGACGTGGTCTAATCTCGGCTTGGCCACGACCAGGCTGTGCGATCCTGGGCAAAATGCTTCCTATCCCTGTAGTCTAGTTAGAGCATTCTGGCTAGATGAACTGTTAAGATCTTTTCTGGTTCTAATGGACTATTACATATGTCACTCTAGAGGTGACAGCAGAAGACGATCTGAAAAGTTGGCACGACGTAATCACTTTATATCTGGGATGGTTTTGGATGAGAACACTGGACTGTATAATTCCCTAAATTATCTAGCACGGGGTAAGATACTCTCAGATGATTTCAGTTTTGTTTTAGTTTTTTAAAATTAGGGATATGGCCAGGACACTGGTGGCTGGGAGCCCCAGACAGTCTTGTAATGTTACTAATATGGCAGCATTCACCTTTTGTTTTCATATCTAATCCCCTCCCACTTGCCTTTGTGTGTAAAAGCCTCTCACCTGGGGGTACCTGGGTTCCTCAGTCAGTTGAGTATCTGACTCTTGATTTCTGCTCACGTCATGATCTCACAGTTTGTGAGATTGAGCCCCGCGTCGGGCTCTGTGCTGACAGCATGGAGCCCACTTAGGACTCTCTCTTCCACTCCCCTGCTCATGCCCTCTCAAAAATAAACATTAAAAACAAATCCTGTGGCTTTCCCCTGAGCTCTCAGGGGGATACATGGGACTGTGCACAGACACCCACTCTTTGGAGGGGAGGTAAAAGGAATGAGGTCATGGGACTCAGCCGTGAAGGAGAACTGGACTTCAAAACCGCTCTCAGGAATTATGTTGTGCAAACTTTGATTAAAAAGATTACCGTGGAGGTTGGGTAGGAGGGAGCGCAAGGATGTTTTGACTGTAATTCCAAGTCCTGGGCTGATAGACCGTGACGAAACCTTTAGCAGGGGGCAGATTATGGTGTCAACAGCAGGAAACAAAGGGAGAGGAAGGCTGAGCCTGCTTAAGTAGGCCAAGGATGGAACGTGCTGGCATGCTGCTCAGGGGACGGCAGTGCTGGGCTTGCTGGCTAAGGAGGCAGGTGTGGGAATATTTGCGCCGGCGGAGCCCCGGCCAGCCCCAACTGCAGTAAAAGTGGGAGTGTGGATGTGTTTAGTCACCATGGGAGAAACGGGAGAATGCAGGTTGGGGTGGGGATTGGGTTACCCGCTGAGCCAAGATCAAAAGAAGCCACTGGGTTGGAAAGGCATTTCGTTTGCTCTGCGCCACAGGCTACAGCTATTGTGGTGACCGGTCCAGCTCTGTGCCGACACAGCTGATGGTAGAGGAGTGGCCAGCCATCAGAGGCAAGGCCAGGTGACCCTGTGGCCCCCTCGGCTATATGTTCGTTTCCTAAGGTCCCCATTAGCCCCATCAGAAAGGACTGGAGAGACAGGCTGGGTGGCTCTTTTCTTTGTGATGTTCCAGAAAACATTCCCAGATAACTGGGAATGTGTTGAGACTGGAGTCCTGGGGGCTGGGGCTGGCATTTATCGGATGCTAACGATTGTGTTTGGTGCTGCACACTTGTTACCCTCAACAAGGTCACACGGTAAGGGGCTGAAGCTGCTATTTTCATCCTGTTTATCTGATTACAAAATTATCCCCCTCCCCACCCCCCCCCAGCACTGGGAAATTGCTAAAATAATGGAATCTGTCAGGACAAATAAGGTATGCCGCCATTCTGAGCTTTGTGGAGAAAGGGGCTCCTTCCATCAGTAGGTCTTTGTTTTGGGCAATGGTCAACATCCTTGGGCTGCCTCCTTTGACACACAGCCCACTAGGTGCTCGGCCACTCACCATGTTGTTCCAGAGCGCGATGGCCATCTCCGCGTGACCACGTTCTGAGAAGTGGAAACAGTCCTCGGAGAAGAAGGTGAGGTCAGCGCCCCCTTTCTGTGACCAAAGGCAAAGGGATTACCTTTCTGGGAAAAAGGTGCAGCCACCCACCCCTGCGGGCACCCTGGGCATTTTCCCTTTCAATTCTGCTGCCAGTTGGCTCGGATACTGATGGACAAACTCCCCAGTTTTGGAACTTTTTAAAAGACCTAAATTCTAGCCACCCCCAGTCCATCCCTTTTCCTTTGGCATCCCTGCCCTAATAGTTGAAAAAAAAAAAAAAAATGGGAAGCTTTCCATTCTATCCCAATCTAGCAAATACCAGGGCCATGCCTGGGGAGCTTGGTCACTGCTGACATTCTCCCTTTCCTTCCAAGTACATCCAGGTTCCATTCAAACCAAAAGAAAAGGTAAACAGAAAAAGCAACTCCCTAGGAGCCCTCTTAGAACTACATGGTCAGAAAAAGCTCAGGTACAGAAGGAAGTATATCGCCTAAGAATGGCCTCCCAGAATTGCCCGTGGCTTACGCTGTTCAGGGGGACAAGAGTGTTCTGGAAGAAAGGCTGCACGACCACTGCGAAATCTTCACGCTGCAGGTACTGGTGCCAGTAGGACAACCTGGAGATGCCACTCTGGGGATGGGAGAGAGGTTCCTCAACCCTCCTGGCAGGACTGGGCAGATGGGTTCTAGTCCTGCCTTGCGCTGGCTGTGAGGGGCCAGCCCACCCTCACCCAGCGTGACTTCAGGGGATGCTCCAGCGCACGTGCAGGCATTCATCCTGCCTGTACCTGGGCATGGGCACCACCCGTTCTGTTCTGAAGTCTCTGAGGCTGGATTTGAGCCTCTGACCAAAGACCTCCCCTGTTCTTGCTGCATGAAGAGCTGAAGGACCACACGGGGCTCCACATCTAGCTCAAATGGGGAGCATTTCAACACTAGCTCCCCAAGATGCCTATAAACTTGGAGGATGAGCGTCCATGTAAAAGGGATAGATGGGCTTCTCTTCCAGAAGCTTTTAGGGGCGCCTGGGGGGGATCAGCCGATTGAGCGTCTGACTTTGGCCCAGGTTGTGACCTCATGGTTCATGAGTTTGAGCCCCACAGCAGGCTCTGTGCTGTGGATTCTGTGTCTCCTTCTCTCTCTGCCCCTCCCCAGCTTGCACTCTTTCAAAAATAAACATTAAAAAAATAAAAAAAAGCTTCCACTCCATCTGGAAAAAAAGGGCCAGGATGTTAAAAAACAACAACAACAAAACAAACATGAGAACCAGAGAGGGGGGAAGTTTGGTCAGGGGAAACTTCTTGGAAGAGGTGAGAAGACCTGTCCTGTGCACAAGATGGAGACATAGAAGAAGGACGTGGGATGGGCATAGCAAGAGGGGACAGCAGGGGTGCACACAGAGTTGGGGATGGAGGGAAGCAGGGGTGGGCTAAAGCCCAACAGGGTGGTAGACACCTGCCCTGCCTCCTCTGGGTGAGAGATGATGTCTAGCACATGGCATCTACTCTGGTCACCAGGGCAGCGAGGCAGGAATCCTCCCAGCTTCCTCTGAGATTTCTCCCTGCCCAACTTGGTGTTCTTTTCACCCGGAGAAGGGTTTCAAGGCCTGTGATCTGCCTTTAGGGAGAGGCCTTGCTCTCAGCAAGCCCTGCTCTGGGAGTAGAGGGGGTTCCCAGCTGGGACAGGAGGAGGAGGGGTGCGGGCTCACCTGGAAGTTCCAGTTCATTTTCTTCAGTTCTTGCATCTCCAGAGAATTCTCCTGGGAACGTGTGAGGCAAGTGCAGTTGCTCCTGGGAGAGAAGGGGTCCTGTGGAGAGGTGCCTGGGTGGCTGACCCCCTCCCCCCACCAAGGGAAGAAGGCCTGGACCCCGTATTGCCTTGCATGGGAGGATGGTAATACACAGGTGCCCCTGCAACACAGCCTTGGGTGACTCCTGGACCCAGGTCACAGACTGGGCACTAGGGGTAGCAGGTGCTTGTTTAAAGAGAAGGTGGGAGGGGCGCCTGGGTGGCGCAGTCGGTTGAGCGTCCGACTTCAGCCAGGTCACGATCTCGCGGTCCGTGAGTTCGAGCCCCGCATCGGGCTCTGGGCTGATGGCTCAGAGCCTGGAGCCTGCTTCCGCTTCTGTGTCTCCCTCTCTCTCTGCCCCTCCCCTGTTCATGCTCTGTCTCTCTCTGTCCCAAAAATAAACGTTGAAAAAAAAATTTAAAAAAAAAGAGAAGGTGGGAGAACTGGCACCCGATATCTGGGTCCCCTTGCCACCTGGCTGCTCCCGCCCAAGCCTGGGCTTCCTCCAGGGAAGGGCTGGAGGTTTGGAAAGACTGCCATCACCACCTTATCTCTCTCCATGTTCCGGAGGGCCCCAGCTCTACCTCCGGCTGCTTAGCACTTGTCCTCAGGGCTCCAGAGCGGGGAGCCTCTTAGGAAGCAGACCTGAAGATCCTGCAGGAGCTGTTCACACCTCCTAGCTACTGCCTGTTCCACCCTGGCCAGTTCCCAAGAGGAATGGGAACCAGCCGGTCACCTTCCCAGCAAATCCATGGGACCCCCAGCTGGGACTCCTCAGCCCCCTGCAGAATCTCCTCTTCCATAGCAGCCTCACAGGAAGTCTGGGTGACCCTCTGGCCTCAGAAGCTGACAACTTCCTGCCAGGGTCACAGCTGAGCTTTTTTTTTTAAAAAAAAATTTTTTTTTCAACGTTTATTTATTTTTGGGACAGGGAGAGACAGAGCATGAACAGGGGAGGGTCAGAGAGAGAGGGAGACAGAGAATCGGAAACAGGCTCCAGGCTCTGAGCCATCAGCCCAGAGCCTGACGCGGGGCTCGAACTCACGGACCGCAAGATCGTGACCTGGCTGAAGTCGGACGCTTAACCGACTGCGCCACCCAGGCGCCCCACAGCTGAGCTTTAATAAATTCCAGCCACCAACAGAAATTCATGTCTTGTACAGCATACCTTAGCTCTAAGCCTGGCTTTCAAGGATGTTATAAAAGCTACGGCTTACTGAGCACCTGCCTCACAGGGACCAAGCCTGTGACACGCATTTCCTCTAGACCTCGCATTACAGGTGAAGAGGAGGCCCAGAGAGTTATCTAGTTTGTGCAAGGTCCCACAGCTCCTACATGGCAGACCCAGTTCCAAGACAGGTGTCTTGGATGCCCATTGCTCCATATTTGAGAGGCAGCACAGGGCAATCACAGACGGTGCCGGAGGCCTTAAGGATCATTGGTGTGTGTCTCACTTTACAGAAAAGCAAACTGGGGTCCAGAGAAATAAAATGACTTGCATACAGTAGGCATTCAATAGCATAGAGGTATTTCTGAATGATCTTCCAAGCCCCTGGCTAATTGCCGATGTCTGCCTTCTGGATAGGCTCGCCTGCCTCTGCCCGCACTGGTCCATCTGTCGGCACCTGTGAGTCCCACCCTCCCCAGGTGCCCTCGCCCTGGGGCTGTGTACTCACTGAGCGGCCAGCGGCAGGTCGCATTTCCCACCTTGGCCCTGGTGCAGGCCAGCCAACTCCATGACCTCCACCACATTGATGAAAGCCCTTGGAAGCTGTGGGGGAGCAGAGGGGGTGAGCTTTGTTAGTCCCCAGGCCGTTGTGGGGGATGCTGGTTACTACTGGAAGGAGCCTAGGGGGTCCTCTACAGTCTAACTTCCTCCTCCCCAATTTTACCAATGAAGAACCTGAGGAACAAAGAGGGCATGGGACTTGTATCATCTCAGTCTTCTTTAGTGGCCCACTTTATAGCTTGGGAAGCTGAGACCGCAATCACTGGCCTCAAGTCACATTGCTAGTAAGCCACAGTGCCTGGCCACAAACAGGCCGACTGGCTCCAGAGGCAAGCTCTTTGCCACCAAACAGTACAGTGTGATCCAGTTAGAATTTCCCTTTCAGGGGAGCTTTGTCCCTGCCTCCTTCCCCTTCCTTCCCCTCCAGGTGCCCTTGTCTGCTCACAGCGGGGCTTTTCTCAGCACGTATCTCACTAAACACAGCTTGCCTAGATGTGCCCAGAGGTGATGCCCGGTGAGGGAGTAGATAGGTTGCTGGCGGGAGAGGAGAAACATATGGCTGCTCTTTCCTACCTCCTCATAGAAGATGTCCAGGGCCTGTTGGATGTGCCGAATGTACTCCCCAGCTGAGTGGGCCTCCTATGAAGAAAGAAGGGGGCTCTTGTCATCCCCTGGGTTCTGTGAGAGGATGATCATGGTCTGATGACTAGCACAGGAGGATCTGGGATGGTGGCAGAGGGTACAGAGGGGCTATAAAGGTGCTAGACAGGCTAAGCCCCGTCCTTGTTGGCAAAGTCTTCCTTTGACCCCTAATAGACACCATGGACAATCCCGAGGGATCCCCACCCTGATCACAGTATCTCAAACCCAGAGGCAGATTCTGATAGCGCTGCCTACCCCCCCAATTCTCCAGTCCCATCTGTCACCAGCGTCAGGCTTCTGAGCCACATCAGTACCATGATGACCACACTCTCTTCCCTTTGCGCTGTGGCCCATGCTGGCCCCATTGATTCCCCCTAACTTCTATCTTTTTGACTCACCTCGAGGGTTTCCTCCTCTGACCCTTCCTAGAACATGGCCTGAGTTAATCCTGGTGGTGGCCTCTAGGTCTTTCCCACAAAAAGATGCTTTCAGGACTACAAATCTGGCTTTGCAAGAGGGGCAGGTATTCTGGGGATAATAGAGGCATTTTTCTATACCGGGTGTCCACAGGCAGCTCTGGGGACTCTCTTGGCTTCCTGGACCCTGTTGAGTCCAGGATACAATGGCATTTAATCCCCCTGGTGATGGGTCACTTCCTCCTCTAGAGTCTAGTAAGGGAGAGAATTGAGAGGAAGAGGCTCAGAACAAACCCCTGGGTGGGGGAGGGTAATTCTTGTCCAGCCTTCAGTGGTTGGTCTCTCTGAGCCATGAGGAATGATAAATGCTTTCTCCCCCTGCCTGTGACTTCAAACATTCTATGCTAATGTCTCAGTTATGGCAGCTGCTCTTGTCTGGCCCACTAAATACAGGACATCCCCAACTTAGAACAAGTTGTATTTCAACAGTTACAGCTTCCCAAAGACTGTAAGTCTGGACATATTTCCCCGTAGAAACATCAGGAACAGGCTGGATTCTCAGGCTGGCTGGCTGAGGTTGGTTCACTTACGAGATCCTCGGGGCAGCAAGCCCTCCTACTAGGACCAGTTTAATTTTATCCAACCTTGTTTATGACATTGTTTCAGCTTCCCCCTGTGTACACACACATGCACGCACATAAAAGAAAAATCAAAAAATGGGTAGGGATGCCAAGTAGGTGTTGGGGGAAGCTTGCCATGTACTCATTGTGTACCCAAGAACAATATTTGTGTGAGAAAGAACAGTGTCTGAAGAGTGGGTGCATCTAGACACTTCTGGAATCGGGGAACCAATCAAGCTGCTGTCCCAGGGGCCACTCAGGAACGGGAAAGGCCGGGGTCTGCCTGGGAGAGCGGGCCAATGTGACTTCCACGGGGTTGAGCAGGGGCCTACCTGATTCTCACAGTAATGACACATGTCGTTGCTCCCAATGAAGAGTGTGATCAGCTTCCAGTCATTCTCTAGATCAATTTCCTGGGGGGGGGGGGGGGGGGACAGGAAGCCCTCAGCTTAGGCTTTTGTTTTGCATATGCAGATGGCATTCACCAGGACAGACCGCAGCGCGCCCCCCCCACCCAACCATTGTCTTTCCCCCTCCTTGTATCCTGATGGAGAGAAGATGCCAACTGGAGCCTCCCTGACCTTCACCTTGGTTCCTGGCAAGGAGCTCCAGAGAGTGGATTCAGTGTGTGCACTTGTGTGCACTTGTGTGTGTGTGTGTGTGTGTGTGTGCGCGCACACGCATGTGTCTGCTCACACAGGAGAGGATGACTTTTTTTCCTTCGAGATCCTAAGCAAGCTGCAGTATATCACGAAGCAGAGTGTATTAACACACCCCTGAAATGTCATCTCAATGCCTTCAAAGGAGCAGAGGGCAAAAGATACAACTAGAAGCAAAAGCCCAGAGGTGACTCTTGGGAGAGGGGGCTGGCGGGGACTGGAGGTGGGGTGGCGGCTGGGGAGGGCCTCGAGGAGCCTGCCTTCCGCTCAGCCACCACCATAACAGGAGTCCTGCCAGGCGCTGAACTTGGAATTCCAAGGCCTAAACACACAGAGCATTTAAAAGAGTGCCGTGAGAAGTTTCAGAGGGGCCGGGTGAGCGGGAAGGAGGAAGGATCGGAATGAGAAGCCTATTTTTAGAATCTGGGGTTTACATAATAGGGCTCTGCAAAGCCAACTCTTGGGTAAGGTGGGAAACTGCCAGAGGCCAAGGCCAGTTCTGCTACCTCCTGTGGTGGGCCTCAGGGGTGCGGGTGCCAGAGCCTGGGTCAGGAAAGGGCAGCAGAGGCCTTGGTGGTAAGGCCTGCTTCTCGTGGCTTGTCTGGCCCCTCTTAAAGAAAAGCAGGGGCTGAAACGGTGCAGAGTGGGCTCTTTTAGGGCCGCTGCACTCCCCCTACATAGCTGGAGACTAAGCACCTTGTAGGGGGGCCCAGGGTCCTGTACTCACAGGGTTGTTTTTCATTCGCTCCACCAGGTCCCGGGCCTGCGTCGGCATGTCCCTAGATGGGGAAGAGAAAGGAACCTTAGAGCCAGCTGGGAAGCAAAGGCTCAAGCCATGGGATCCTGGCTTGGTGAGACAGGTGCTCCAAGAAGAGAAATGTTACATAAACTTGACTCCTTCAGAGTGTATCCAAAGGCTTTCGATTCTCAAGAAACCTCAACCTAGTACAAATCAAAGATGTGCCCCAGACCTCAGAGCCACATGGATCCGGACCCTGCCAGGGGCTAGCCTGGGTCCACCCACTGCCTCCTTCAGGCCTGGTCCTCCCTGGCCCCTGGCGGGGGGGGGGGGGGGGGGGG
>NW_024412419.1:23219898-23352033 GCF_014898765.1 Herpailurus yagouaroundi | reverse complement strand
CTGGATCTGATCATCCCTTTCCCATAGAGATGGTCCCTTACATTCCACCGGGCTCTTTCACAGCGAGCTGAGCCTGTTCAGATCTTACTTGGCTGCCTGTTTTAAAAATAACCTCTTGTATATTTGAAAAAAGTCACAGCCTTAAATTATCCCTCTGCTTTCTCCTTTCCAAGCGTCATGACTCCTTAACCTTCACTTCTAAATCCTGCTTTCTATTCCTTTAATCCTTTTTTCTTCTCTGTTGTTACTTTGGACTTCCACACCATCCCCTTGCTTTTTCCCTCTCCCAGTGCAAAAAGGATTGCGGGGGTGGGGGGGTGGGCAGGGAGACAAATCCTGAGTGGGTTACTTTCTCCCTTCCTCCCCCCCGATGTCTGCCACGAATAAGGAAAATGAACACTCTGGGTACGAGCTGAGCATGTGGTTGGAACAGTACCCAGCAATAAGGAGGAGAGGACTGTAGACAGGCACGACGTGCATGCGTCTCAAAACGATGGCGGATGGAAGTTAGACAAGAGTACCTCGTGTCAGATTCCATTCATATAACATTCCAGAAAATGAAAACTGATCTACAGTGACAGAAAGCAGGACAGAGGCTACCTGGGGCCCAGAGAGTGCGGTAGAGATCGGGAGGGAGAGCTGGATTACAAAGGGCACAAGGAAACCTTGGGGTGTGATGGGTGTTTATAATCTGGATTGCAGTGATGACTTCACAGCTATGCACATACGCCAGCCATGCTTATCAAATCGCATACTTTATGTGCAGGGTACTGCATGGCGGTTGTACTTCAGTAAAGCTGGTTTTTAAAAACAATGAAGCATACGAAAAGTTATGTCGGCAAAGGGACACAGCCAGTGGAGGCTCCTGTGGAAGAAGTCATTAAAAGCGGTAACTGGTACGAGATGGGCGTTTTAAATCTTGGCCTGCCCACGATGAACTGGGCACATGGCCAGGCACACCCAGAACCACCCCTCCCCTATTTCTCACTTCCACATCCAGGATGCTATCCCATACGTTGTTGCTATTGATGCAATACATCAGAAAGCTAGAAAGAAAGCCTGTCTTGATTAAAGGGGACCACAGAAGTGTCTGTAACCTTTCAACAGGCTCAAGAGCCTGTTCAGATCTTAACGTGCTGCCCTCTTGAGCATGAGCGAAGTTAGGAGTGCACACTTCCTCCCTCTTTCCCAGCCATGTTCTTTATACCCTGCAGGCTCAGAGCAGACTCCCTCAGCTCCCGTGAGCCTTCTCTCCAAGTGCCTTTATCCACAACTTCTTTTCCTTTTCCAGTCCTGGCGTGAAGAGCCCCCACTCTGGGAATTATGAGTCCTGGGTTCTCCTCCAGCTTTGGTACTAATCTGCTGTGTGAGCTCGCCCAAATTACTGAACAAGGCTAGGGTCTGATTTTTCCATCTTTTAAATAGGAAGTTGGACTCGATGAGTCCCGGGGTCCCCTCTGGGTCTGCACCTGCATGTGGGTATCTTTCCGACAGTGATTTCCTGTTTGTTTGGCCTCCTTAAGGAGACAGCAAGCTCTTTGTATAGACAAAGAAGTCGCCTTTTGATTTTTTTGTATCTTTTAGTAACTACCTTGGGGCTCGAGCCCCGTCCCGGGTTTCCATGACTTCTTGCTTATTGGTTGATGGAATGGGAAGTTGGACATTGAATAAAACTTTGAAAGTAAATATCCTAATATTGGCAAACGTTTTGGCGGGCCTACATATCCTATACTCTACTCAATACTTTCCATGGGTTATTAATCTCATTTCATTCTTAGGACAATGCTGAGAAGTAATAAGGGAAAGGAGACTAAGCCATTGACTGCAGTAAGCAAGGCTGGAAAGTTGGTCTAGGACTCTCCTTTATCTGCATGGTCATTTGGCACGGTGTTGGATTAGAATGAGCGCACCTCAAGAAAAGAGATAAAGACCCCAGCAGAGCAGTTGTTATCCCAATTTATGGATGAGGAAATGAAGACTGAAGCACTAAGTGACTTGTCCAAGGTCTCGCAGCCAGCAATCTGGGAGCTGGGATCTGGACACAGATGGTCTGACCCCAGGTCTCATTATGCTAGTTGCTCTGCTGTGGTCTTTATCTGTTTCTTGAGGTGCGCTCATTCTAATCCAACATCGTGCCAAATGACCATGCAGGTCAAGGAGAGTCCCAGGACAACTTTCCAACCTTGCTTACTCAGGTCAGTGGCTTACTCTCCTGTCCCTTATCACTGGACATCAGAGAGGCTCACAGGGAAGCTACCCGTCTCGGCTACTTCCCCTGCCACTGACTCCTGGTGGAGGCTCCGAGCAGCAGGAAAACGGAGAAGGCAGTAAGAGGTGAAGCGAGAGAGGGGCTCAAATGTCAACAGACTGAGGAGTCAGGCCCTGGTGAATGGAGCCTGGGCTGCACAATCATAATAGAACGAGGACAGTGGTGACAGCAGTCATAGCAACAACAGTAATTCGATGCTGATTTCATGGCCCCGTGAAGCCCCGTGAAGCAAAATAAGTTCTTCCTGCTCGTGACGTTGAGGAACTGACATGGCTTCCTGTGGTTCGGAGACTCCGGCCGAGCGTGGGGCCCTCCTTACCACGTCTGAGAGGAACGCTCCGTGTAAACAGAGCGGGTCAGTGTCGTTTCCCTGGTGATCTGAGCGCAGCAATCCTTCTACAAAGCAAATACCCAGCACACTCTGTGCAGAAAAGCAATGAACTCTGTCAGGCGTTCCGGCTTTCATTATCTGGGTTGTTGTCGACAACAGAAATCGGAGTGAAAGCAAACAGCCGCTGTGCTGTGTCGGGGCCCTAAGCTCTAACTCCCTAGGGTCAAAAGATGGCTTTTACAGAGCCAAAGACTCCAGGTTCCACGGTACAGGTGGAGAGAGGGAGGGGGGCCGCCCGTGGGGCCGTGCCCTTAGTTCTCAGCACCCTTCCCGTTAGCGCGGAGCCCCCCCCCCCCTCACTCCTCCAGGCAGGGAGGTCAGCTGGTGTCAGCAGGACAGGGCCAGGCCACCCTTAAGCTCTCCTGCTGTCCTGTGAGCTGGTGACAGCCCGGTGAGCCTGGCCTCTCCTGGCTCCTCTGACAACCTTGGGGCATTCAGGAGACTTTGTCAGCCTTAGTGTCCTCACGCTAGTCCCCACCCTGAAGGATGTGAGGATTGCAAGAGCGAATCCACTTGAGGGGTCAGGCATGCAGAGGCGTCCTGCCCACGGCAGCTTCATTGCCCGCCTGGGGCCAGGCTCCCAGACACACCCTTCTCTCCTCCTTCCCATCCTCCTGGGACCTCTCAGCCTTGCCCTCCTCCTCCTCCCGTTTCCACGGCTACTCACCTAGCTCTGGCTCCTTCCACGGCCACATTCAGTCCTGCTGTCTCCTCCAGGGTACCGGTGGAGAACCCAAGGATGTGAGGGTTGAACTTCTTCAGAATGTCTTTTAAGAGGGTGAAGCAGACAGCACAGGTGAGAGGGACGGAGTGCCGCCTCGGGGCCCAGGGGTGGGGCAGGACCAGGCCTCAGCAAGGGGTTGTCGTGGGCGTAGTCACGGTGCTTCTCTGTGTTGCTACTTACTGGGCAGTGTGGTGTGGGTGTCCAAGATGCCGTCCCCTCCAATGCTGGGGAAGAGAAAGCACATGTGTGAGGGTCACCCTGACCTGCTTCTCCACCAGTCGTCATATTTCTGAGTCTGCCCCTGACACTTGATTCCCACTACCCTCGGGACTGACACGAGCATCAGGGAGCCTCCTTGCATCTCAGGGCCAGACTGTGGGAACCCAGGCTTGTCTCTGGAGGGGTGACAGGGGCGGGGGGAATCATTGTTGGAAAATGAGTGGAGAGCATCCTCACCTCCAGGAGACTCCTCTCCAGGACATGGGTAGGTCGCTGGAGTTGCTTGGTCTGGCTCCCAATGCTGTCTGTGAAAGGCAGAGAGAAGGCTCCAGAACTGTGCTGGGCCCAGGTGTAGGCCGAGGGGACTGGGAAGGGTCCCTGTGGCCCTGGCACATGTAGAAGTGGGGAGTTGGATTTACCTTTTCTGAAGATCGTACCAGCTTTCTCCAGGCCACGTAATCTCTGGGTTGTCCTGACTCCCTACTCCTCTACACATAACTCATAACCAAGTCCTGGAATTATCAAGATTCTTCCTTCCCAGCCTCTCCAGCTCCCATCCCTTTCTGTCTGTCCTCTGTGCTACATTCCTAAGTGAGACTCCTGCCTCCTGTTGTAGACGACACTCTGGCCTCCCACCTGACCCCACGGTCTCCAGTGTCTCTTCCCTTCTCACCGGAGTGCCCACCTGTACTTCTGAGCCCACCTCTTTCTTCACACCCCTCCCCGCTCCTGACTCTGCCTTTCAGTGGGTCTCTCTTACCACTTGGTCAAAGCCAAACCCCATTACCAATGTTTTGAGCTCACCACAATCTGGGTTCTACTTCCCTTCCCTTGTTCACCCCCTGCTTTCTAGTCCACACAAACCTTCAGGTGGAAGCAAATTGATCTGAAGCATGAAGTCCTTGGACCAGCCTACCTAGTTACCACCCACTGCATCCTTGCTGGGAAATCTGAACTACCCGCTTTCCAGTCCTTAAATCTCTAATTCCTCCTCTAAGACTCTTCTCAGTTTCAGCCTCCTGTATGAAGCTTTCTCTAAATGTCTTCTCTTTAAAAAAAAAAAGAGAAATTCCTCTTTGAAACTTACAAAAGTAATACATGTTCATTATAATTAGTGAAATGATACAAAGATTTTTTTTAAATTAATAATCTACTGGGGCACCTGGGTGGCTCAGTTGGTTAAGCGTCCAACTTGGGCTCAGGTCATCATCTCACAGTTCTTGGGTTCGGGCCCTGCGTTGGGTTCTGTGCTGACAGCTCAGAGCCTGGAGCCTGCTTCAGATTCTGTGGCTCCCTCTCTCTCTTCCCCTCCCCTGCTCATGCTCTGTGTCTCTCTCTCGAAAATAAACATTTAAAAAATGTAAAAAAATTAACAATCTACCCCCACCTTATTAATCTTGCCTCCTGCCACCTGTTCTATATCTCTCCCCCACCCCTACCCACATACACATCATCAGAGCTAATTAATGGTTAAGACCCTGGGGTTTATCCTTCCAAAGCTTTCTCCATGTTTATATCAAAATTTACCACATTCACACGCATATGGGGAAGTTGTTTTTTCCAGAAATGAGTACCTGATTTTAAAAGGCCCGTGTGTCGCCTATATGATTATATATCTCCTTCTGTGTAAGTTGCTTAGTTTTCCAGCTTGACAAGTTTCTTAAGGATTATGACCACATCTCATACTTCCCTCAGAATGGTTAGCAGAGCATCCTGCATACAGCAATAGCTAATACAATTTGTGCAGAGAAACTACACTATATGTAGGAATTGGGCTCTCTCTGCCCCCAAAGAACACATCTGCAAATGGGGTGAGGGGGTGCTAAGTAGTGTGTAGGTAACAACCCCCCCACCCCCCCACCCCCTGCCTTGCACACACCGCTCTGTGAGTCTGGGTGATTGGAGATGAGTTCCCTGATAAAGGCAGGCAGATTCAGATAACTACGCCATAATACACAGATAAAATGCTTGGGAACAGTAGGAAAGTGGGGACGGAGGGCCGCCCTCACGGAAGAGGTTGTGTTTGAGCAGGATTGTGGAAGGGCGGAGGGCAGAGCATTCTAGGTTGCCTGGAGGTCTTGTGGCTGCCTGGCTGGGTTTCAGTGCCTGACACAGGTAGGTTCTCAGTACTGTCAGCTAAGTGCTAAATGCAAAGCCAGTGTGGAAGAAGTGTGCATTCTACACAGGGTCTGGCTGGGTTAGGGGGTGCCCATGCCCCTCCTGGCTCAGCACTCACAGTCAATGAATCGCCCATCGCGGCCACCACTTTGATGTCTCCTGGCCGGAGCTCATGGACTAGGGGAGACAGGAAAAAGACACATGATCAGGGAGACTCTTCTGTGTAAAGTAGAAGCTTAACTAGGAGTTGGAGGTTCTGCTACAGTCCCTCGGGCCCCTGTTAGATTTATTTCTAGCTTAAGACTTAACAAATTTGCCTCTTCCATCCATTTGGAGCAACCAGGGCACTGAGGGTAACGGGCTTGATGGCTATCGTCCATCCTGAGAGGAACCCCATTCACACTGGGGTAGTCCAGGAATGTGCTGGTTGCAGGAGTCTTGAGCATAGGCAGATAGGGCCCCGATCCCTGACTATACCTTCCCTACTGGGCAGGGAGGCCCGAGGGGCTGCCACTGGGACTAAACAGGGATGAGAAGTATGATCTGTGCAGATGCCTGGGTGGGTCGGTCAGCTGAGCACCTGACTCTTGATTTCAGCTTAGGTAATGGTCTCACGGTTTGTGAGCAAGCCCCACGTCGGGCTCCATGCTGGGCATCTCTCTCCCTCTCCCTCTGCCCCTCCCCTGTGCTTGCTGTCTCTCTTTCCCTCTCTCTCCTTCTCTCTCTCTCTCTCAAAAAAGTGTGATCTATGGAGAGGCCTGGGAGCCCAGCAGTGGTTGCAGGCTAGCTTTTCATGGACTGCCCAGGATCAAGATCCGTACTGCATGGGAACCAGCAATGTCTGCTCAAGGCTCCAAGGTGTATTTGTAGGGTGTCCCCCCAACCTGACACTTAGCAAAGTCCTTAACTGAAGGGGATAATGATGATATTTCCACTCACCTGAGGTGGGGACGCTGTTGGAAGGATTCCACTCTGTACACAGGAAGTCACTGCCCCAATTCTAAAGCAACAGGAGGAAAGACAACAACACCCACAACTCATTGTGCAGGAGGGTTAGCTTTGGTCCAGGGAGAATTGGCTAAGGAATTTTTGATGGAGGCTAGAACTGTGTCCGTGTAGGGAATCACGTGTAGGCAGGAACCATTCACTGTAGATGGTCTGAGAGGAAAATCAGGAGAAACTGGGTATCTACCAGTTTGCCCAAAACACATAATGCGCAGGCACACATACGCATACTCAGTGCTTCCCAGCTCAACTCATCCACAGTCTTCGTGGAGCCAGAAGTCACAACAAAGGGGGGAGAGAACAGTCAAAGTGCTATAGGTGGTCTCCCAAAGGAACATAGATTCGGATGCCCTAATGGAAGATTACACATAGGTTTTGGTGTTGCCGTTTAACATTCAGCCACTGGACACTGATTACAATGCTGGGGCCACAACAATATTAGAATATTTTTAGGAAAATACCATGATATTTTTACCATTGTAACATTCCTGCTTTCCGCATATTTAACTTAATAGCCAACCAAGCTAGTTGGCTAGACCCCAGGTCTCATTATGCTAGTTGCTCTGCCAACCAATTTCCTGTGTGTGTATAAATTAATGCCTGTAACCTGGATGCCTTTAGTCAGATTCCCTTGTCTCTAGAATACAGAGCACATTTTCTAGGTGCTGGAGGAGGGGACGGGGTGGGAAGCACAGGACACAGAAATGACCAGTGTCAGTACGTTGAAGGAGAAAGTCTCTTCCCCAGAGTCCCCAACACTTGCACGTCCCCAGGAGGGTCTGAAGGACAAGCCCAGTGCTGAACGCATGGTAGGGCTTTGCAAACAGGTGACGACTGGGTGACTGATTCTCTGGGGGTGTGACTGCCAGAGGCTTCTGTCGCTCACCTCTTCTGTTTAGTCAGCAGATGGTAAAGACCAGCCTTGTTGAAAAGTCTCCTCTCCCGAGGGAGCAAAGATGCAACCTCTTTAAAATATTATTTGCTTAAATCTGATAGAAGTGAGTTTATCCCAAGAGGTTGCTCTTGGGATAAATTCATCACACTGATGTGGAAATTCTATTGAAATCAAGAACATGCTTGTGTGCAGAGGACAAACATCTGGGAAAAAGCAGCTTCAAAGAAGTTCTCTAGTCGGGAACCCTTTAGAAATGTCTCAGCTAGCTGGTGAGCCAGAGACAAGCATGCTCCCTGCAGCCGTAACCAATGCAGGTTGGACTTTGAGCACGCTCGTCTGTCACAAGGGAAGAACCCCGTGCTGTACCCTGCACCAGGGCACCCGAATCCCCTGGGGGTCTTGTCGGACACGGATTCCGAGTCAGTAGGACTGGGGTGGTGCTCGGGATTCGGCATGTCTAACAAGTTCCTCGGTCATGTTGACGGTACCTGTCTGTGGCTACTTTATTTTTATTTTTTTTAATTTTTTAATTTTTTATTTTTGTCTGTGGCTACTTTAAATGGCAAGGTATTGAAAAAAGTAACACCTTCTAGGCCTGGGGTTTAACTTTTAGCAGCAGAAGTAAAGGTTCATGAGGCTGTAAGATCCAAGAGGGCAGGCAGAGAGCTCTCTGCTCACCTCATCTACCCAGCACTTAGCATAGTGCCTGCTCCAGTCAGGAATCTGATAAGTAAATCAATGCCTCGTTGACAGGATGCAGCTGACATTTCGGTTATAGTGGATTTGGGGCCATGGTTTGCCTGGGATAAGCCTCCGTTGGGCTAATGGGAGCCTGAGAGAATCCAGAGAAGCTGGACAGCCGTGAGACTGACGTGGCTCATTCCCCAGAGCTCAGCATCTAACAGTCCTTGAAGAATTTCATACAAGTTAGCCTCAGCGCTCCCGCTGGCTTATGAAAGGTCTTCACTCACTCCTGCTGCTTTCGACCCATTTCCCACTCTAGTCAGGGAGATCTTTCCACACAGTGAACCAGACTGTGTTCCCCTCTCCCAGAAGGTCCAGGGCCTTCCCACGTCTCTCCACTTGAAGCCTCATCTTCTTCCTCGGGAATTCAGATTCACTGTGACCTGGGCCCTGACAACCCTTCTGAGCTCACCACCCCACCGCCCTCCCCCTTGTTCACTCGCCCACAGCCACTCCGACCTTCTGTCTCTTCCTCCAATCCCCCAACTCAGCCCCACTTCTGAGCCCTTGTACTCTTAGCCCTGCCTGGGACCCCGGCTTTGGCTTTCCAGATGGCCAGGGACTTCTCATCACGCGCATCCCAGCTCCTAGCTCCCCTCCTCAGAGAGGCCTGGTCTGTGAGGCTCATCAGAACTTGCCACCCCTCTCTTGCCCCTTCACACTTTCTCAAATCACCTCCCACGGAGCCGCCCTCAGAGCTGAAACGATCGCGTAGAGCTAGGTATCGGATGCCTCTTCCAGTAGACTGTAAGCTCCCTGAGGGGTGGAACCCATCTGTCTGGTCTGCTCTGTCTCTCTGGAGCAGTGCTAGGCACGTCGTAAGTGCTCATTATGGAATGACCTCGAACTCCTCAAGGAGAGGACTATGTCTGATACTTCTCTGAGTTCCCTCCAGCCCCCAGCACAAGACTGGACATGTGCCATAGGTGCTTAGCTGAAACCGGTGGCTGAGCCCCCGTCCTGGTGGCTGACGGATCTTGTCTGGACCAGGCCTGCGTGGCAAAGCATCTTCAGGCCATCTCAGGAGTAAGCAGTCCCTAAAGCCACGGGCCTTGAACCTTCGGGGTTCCTCAGAGCTAGAACAATTGACTTGAATCAGACAAGCCCTGGGGACCCACCTGGATATGTGTCAGCTTCCTGTTGGGCCCGGCCCCTGGAACTGAGGCTCTTCCCACTCAGCTTCCACCTTGCCGGAAGTCTATGGCTCATCAAACCCACCACCTCCCCCTCACCCCTGCTTGAAAGGCTGAGCAGCCTAATCAGAAATGAGGTCTGTGCAAAGGTTCACGAAAGCCGATCCACTGGTACTTCGGCTAGTTGGTTGCTGATGTCAGTAAGCACTTGAGAACATGTTAGGACAAACCGGGAATTTCATGGTTCAGGAACCTTTTTTTTTTTTTTTTTTCCACATTCCAATTTCCAGTATGTAAGATGGGTGCATTTCTGCTTAAGCTCAGACTCTGGAAAGCGTACCACACCCCGAGTCACTGGCAGGTAGAAATGCTTTGTCCCTGAGAGAGGCGACGTGCGTCGGGGCTTACCTCAATGGCCGGCTTGGTGGGGTAGGTGTAGTTGCTGTTCCGGGGAGTTCTCAGGAAGGGCTCATTCTAAAAGAGAACAGAAACCACAGGGAGAGCTTATCTGACAGCCTGGAAGATTACTTAGGAAAGAGGACTAACAATGCCGTCCTCTGGATTTATTTAACACGACTCGTCTGCATTTCAATAGTAAGAACCGCCTAAACTTAATTTAATTCATCCTCTGAAGGGTTTTATGTAACAGCTTTGGCAGGAGGTGCAGAGACCTCAAAAGGGTTCTGTGCATGTTCTTCTCAGGGTTCTAGGGTTTGGTTTTCACTGTAGCAACAGAACGTCTATCTACCTAATCCTCAGAATGATCGCTTTTATTTCCTTTGTACCTTCTCCGACAAGAGATCCGCATTATAGCATTTTTTTCTTTTCCAGAAAGTATTGACTATCAGTATATTTTCATCTTTTTTTTTTCCCTTGCCTCCTTTGAACTTTGTGTCTTACTCCCTTCAGGTTGGCTTCATGTACTGTGGTCTTATTTTTATCGTGAGGCAGCCTCTTCATGTCCTAACCTATTTCACAATTGGTTTTCTCCCAAGCCCGGTCAAGATCCAAGTGTATTCAGTCGCAGGTGAGGGTTAATTGAAGCAGGAAGAAGGAAGTAGGCAAAGGAGAAACAGGGGAAACACAAAGTAATGAGAAAATGTAAAAATGATAAGAAGCGAGAACAAGTTAACAAGCCTGAGACCAGGAGTGAGCAAGTGGCCTAGGGCCACCGACACTTTCACCAGATGTGCTCTGTGGAATGGTCTAAACATTTAGGTTAAAATGGGAATAAGAAAGAAGAACAAGAATGTTGGAGGAGGGGGGTCACTGGGGATCAGTTCCAGGGGTTGAAAACTGACTGCCCGTGGGCTAAACTGAGCCAGAAGACATTTTGTTTTGTTCTCCTTTATTTTGGCCTGACTGGTGTGAAAAAAGAAGGGGGGTGGGGAGGAGAGAGGAAGAGTCTGAATGCTTTAAGAAAAGGTGCATGGGTCTTCAGTTCCGGCCCTCCCACTGCCTCCTGTCCGATACCTAGTCCCATCCACCCAATTGTGTTCCTGCCTGGCCTGGCCTCTGAGTTTGCCACCCCCCCCCCCGAAAGCCCCCACTTTACAGATGAGGAGCAACCGAGGTCCAGTACAGGGGAGGGACCTGGTCCAGGTAGAGAGCAGGTAGTGAGTGCAGAGTGGGGTCTGACCGGACAGGCCAGTGATCCCGGAACCCCCATGTGTCTCTCCCTCCTCCTGAGGCTCAGCCTTCCTAGCTGAAACATGGGCCTGATGAGTACTGAGAGCCAAGGGCAGGAAGCGTGCAAGGCCGCGGAGGGCTCACGATGGCACGTCACCATGGCTAACTGGGCTGGTCTCAGCTGATATTGTTGGCAGCCGCTGAGCATTCCCCATCCCGGGAGGGCAATGTGGGAGCATTCTACAAATAACTGACCTACGTGTGTGTAAGCGGCCCATGTGTTCAGAGCCCTGTTCTAGGTGTTACGATGAGGGGAGGGTACAAAGAGGCTCACAACCCGGTCAGGCAGAAAGCATGAGATGACGCTGTGAGGAAGTAAAGCCTCAGAGACCAGTGTGTCCAGTAAGTGCAGTAATTGCTGAAGAGTTGGCTACAGGATCTGGGGACACATGGACCTCAAGTAGGAGACTCGGTGCGTGGAGGGTCACCAATGGTTCTCCCCACCACGTCAAGGGAGACCTGACTGGGTACAGGGTCTGGGGCTGGAGCTAGCCCCAGAGTGGCCAGCACAGGAACAACCAGGGGGCAAAGACTCACCCTGCCCTTCTGGGAGTCCTGAAAGGCCAACTGGAGAGTCGGTTTGGTCACATGACCCAAGGGTTGGGGGAGAGGCCAGAAAGGGGAGACTGAGTCAAAGGGGTCAGAGGTCAAGGAGACACTGGAATGCTGTGGCGAGTGAGGCCAGAGCAGGAACAATGAGAACAGGTCCAGGGCAGTGGCAGAGAGGTAGCCTTGTTTATTGACCATTGACCACATAGTGCATGCGTGAGTCACAGCGGTGGAAGGGCCTAGCGTGGAGCTGATAAGGTGGAAAAGGGACTGATTGCAGCGAGTCTGACTGGCTCTCTGGAGCTAGATCTGTAACGCCAGTAGGTAGAAAGTGAAGCTGATGGGATGCCAGCACCAGGGCGTGTGCTCTCCTAGGCAGGGCCGTGCAGAGATGGTGTGGCCTGCCTGGGGTGGCCAGTGCCAGCACGGCCACCTGTCATGAATCAGCACCGTGAGTCAGTGGCTACAGGGAAGGTCATGTTCGTCTTGGCTGTGTTACTAGGTGTGAGGTTCTGCAGGGAAGGAGTGGAGGTTTTCTTCTGTCCTGTGCTGCTCAGACCAAACGAGGAGGGTACAGTCAAGCCTAGGCACCTACCCAAAGGGGGCCTACATTCCAGGGGGCATACCTACCACATGAGGCAGGGTTTGGAAGGCTTGTCTGAGATAAGGAGAAGACGAGGGAGGGTGCGGGGGGTGGGGGTTGGTGCTAGTGACGGGAAGGAGGACATAACAGTACTATATGGAATGCCCTTGGCCTCTCTACCCTGTCCCATCCCATTCCAAACGTGCTGGTTCATGACCGACTAATCTGATTTCACAACTGGGCAGCCAGTTGAAAGGTGCGGCCTTGAGAGCATGGAAGTTTAAGTAGACGCCGTAGAGATGCCTTGGGAGGAATAGCTCAGTTATTACAGGACACATCCCACCCACAGGACGCCAAGGCCCTCCCTGCTGAGATCCTAAGGTTATAGAATTCTCTGTTGTTTTATGGTGGGAAGGGCCACAGGATGTTTAGCACACAAAGTGATGAGGATGTGAATGGAGGTGGTGGCAGGAGGAAAGGAAAAGAGGACAGGTGGGGGGGGGCACTAGGAAGGCTCCTATCAGATAGGGCACCCGACGTCCCACACCCACAGACCTGTGAAAACCACAACAATACAGAAATAGGGAAGTCCTAAGGATCAGACGGTTTGGGGAGACAAATATTTAGTGCCTATTTTGACATTTCTTACTCAGAAATAATTTTTTGGATGGATGTTTGTTGAGTTTGGGGTGATGGTGAGGTGGGGCAGGATTTAGAAGTCCAAAGCATTCAAAATATAATAGTGTCCCCCATATGTAATTCAAAAGAGAAACCCTGCTAGGCAGTAAAGTAAATATAAGAGAACCCAGCAGACCTCTCCTTTTTCTCAAGATGAAAGATTGGTGAAATAGCACTTAACGTTATTTTAGTTTCCCTCTTTCTCTGTCCTCACCCTTCTCGGTGTCTCTCTCTGGTTCCCCGCTTTGTTGATACCCCGGCAATACGTTTAAGCTGCCTTCTGGGCAACCTTCCGCCACCCAGGGCACCCCAGCAGGAAACATCTCTCCCAGGTTAGAAGAACAGAACTGGAGTTTAAGAGAGGAGAAATGAAGACACGGGCTGGGGAAGTCTGGGCAGAGAAATTTAACAGAAAACCGTGGAAACCGATAAATCTGAGCGAGGGGACGTGGAGACAGAAAAAGGGAATCGAGGTGGGACAGGAAAGTGGGAGAATGTCCCCATTTGGGAAACAAGAAGAGACAGTGACTAGAGAAACAGCCCAACCATGGCGGCTTTGCCTCCAGGAATGCAGGCAGAGATGAACTTCATGGAGAAGGCGGTTAACACGGACAAAGGCGGAGAGAGGACAAGAGGAATGGGAGCAGAGAGAGACCCATGTTGGTTTTCCAGCTGGTTTCTTCAAAGCCTGGAGAGGAGCCACAGCCGGCTGCCCTGGGTTAGGGGAGGCGTGGGCAGAGAGGCAATGAGAACAGAAAGGGGACAGCGGTCGCAGTCCACAGAGCGGCTAATCAAAAGCTGGCTGGAAGATCATGTGTCCAACCTGAAAGTCCGACAGAAATCCATGGAGTGCTGTTAAGTGCCCGACCCGCCTGGCAGAATACCTCGCAGTTGCCTAGGGCAGGGGGAGGAGCAGGGAGGAGGCTGAGAAAGCTCTCCAGTGCTCCCATCCATCCCGGCCCCCTTCTCCCCGCTGGGTCCTGCCTGTTGCCTCTATGTTTAGACACAGCTAGGTCTAAAATATGTGCTGCCTGGCCCCTGTCGGCTCGCACTGAGATGTTGGTGGACTTTTATATAGCTCGGAGGCACACGGGAGGGAGCAGATGGGCCAGGGGGACGCAGGGTGCTGCGTTGCCTGGTGTGGGGAAGCGGGGCTGGCCAACAGATGGATCCTTTCGGAACGGGCTCTGGGGTTGCCTGGCAACCGCTTCTCCCAGGCTGGGCTTCTGCAGTTCTCAGAGGCTGGCTTTGCTCTCCTCTGCTTACCAATGGCTCAGTCAGGTTCAGTCCAGAAGCTGGGGCAGAGCCCACTGTGGCCCGACGTGCCGGTTGAAGCGGCACCCTTTTGTGGCTCTTTGCCTGGTTTGGGGCAGAGAGTGGCACAGGTCCCCTTGAGGCCCATGGTGACAGAGCTCTCCCTGACCCGGCACCTGGGCTCCGACCTGGTACTTAATAAATGTTTGTGGGGAGGAAGAGTGAATGACCGGTCCCTGGAAGGAGTTATTACATTTACGATTTAACGGAAAGGCAATTGACAGATCGGAGAGGATTTTCCATGGCTGATGTTCAGGATGGCCATCCGGGTTGTCAAAACACTGAAATACCTCTGGTATGGTTCACAGCCACTGCTCTGAGTCCCCAAATGCCCCCATTATGTAGGTTGCCTGACCCCTCCCCTGGAAACTCCTGGACGGGCTCAGGACCTAGCAATTAAACAGTCTACACCTGACACAGTAGGGCTCCCTCTGGGACCTCACCCCAGCCCTTCAGCAGATCTGAGGACTGGGCAGGAGGCATCCGTGTTACATCGTTTGCCTGTTCCTTTGCTCCAAGCACTAGGGCCAGCAACCCAGCCCTTTGCCCTCACTGCCTTCATTCTCTATGCCTCCTTCCCACCACCCTTGCCCTCCTGATGGTGCACGAGGCTGGGCTGGGGGAGGCAGCAGGTAGGGAGCACGGGTGTGAGCTAGGGTGCCCACGCTCCCTGGAGCCCTGGTAGACACATGGGGGAGCTGCCTGTCAATTTCCTGCTCAGCCCTCAGGGCAGGAGAGGGTGAGGCCGCCAGACCCAGCAGGGAAAGGGTCAGGCTGGGTCAGGCCCTTCCGCTTTAACCACCTCTCGCCTGAGGGCCCTCTGGCTTCCACCTTATTTGGTTAAAAAGCTGTTAAGACAGGGCCTAGGAAAGGGAGCTGAAGGCAGTGGGAACCTGCCCCCACCCTAGGCCTGAAATCAAGTTTAACAACCACTTAACATTTTCCTCCTTAAAAGGAGCCCTGAGCTAGTCCTGCCCCAGTGGCCCCTCCTCCACCAGCTCCCTGGTGCCCTTTGCCAGCTCTCCTATTTGACCCCTGGCACTGCTGGGAGCTCCCACTCCTGGCTCTAAGACCACTAACCACAACTTCAGAGCCGCCTGGCTTCTCACGAAGGCTCCTGACCCGCAGTCAGACTTTCCCAGAGGCCCCAAGCGCTGTTGCTAAAATGAGCCTTCTTGCCACACTTCTGGGTTCTTGCCCCCACCCCCACCTTCCCATGAACCCACAGCTCTCGTCCGGATCCTCTGCCTCTGCTTGGCCTGGGCTTCCCACCCCCACCACCTGCTTCTCTCATCTTGTCAAAGAAGGGCTTCTGCGCTCTCTCCTCTGCTTTCAGTTCCCAGCCACTTCCTTCCTTCTAAAGTCCTCCTGTTCACCTTCTAAAGTCCATCTGGGCCAGGACCAGGGGAGGGCAAGGTCTGAGCTCTGGTGTCTGGAGAGGGGCAAGGCAGGTCCTCCCCGATTACCTGAGGAGGGCAGGAGAGGGATATATTTGCCATCAGGTCCAGGGTATCTGTTTTCCTTCCTAGTGGCTCAAGCTATTGGGGAAGAAAAGAGAGATCAGATGCACTAATTTGCTGCCGCTGAAGCGAACATTCCCTGGCAGCACCTGGCAGCGGGGACAGCTCACAGCTTGAGGTCAGGGGGTTTGGCCTCCTCTCCTGGCTCTGCTGGGGGACACTGGGCAAGTGTCTCCGCGTCTCCAGGACTCGGCTTCCTCAGAAACTCCTGAGAGTTGGCTGGCAGGCCTGGCGAGAGGCTGAGATAACATGGTTTACATCGCCTCGCCTAGCTGCTGGCACGTAGAACATATTGAATGAATGTGAGGGGTCTGCCTGGCATTCCAAAGAGAGTCCCTCCTCACAGCTCAAAGCACAAAGGAGAGAGTGAAGTTGATCCGAGAATCCTAAGGACTCCGTATTTTTGCTTCTATAGACTTCTACAGTTGGGCCAGCCACTGCTCCTTTACACCTTACTTGCAAAGGGAGGCCAGGAACATTCTATAGGTGCTGGTGCTTTGCTAGACTAGAGCCCCAGAGCCCCAGGGATACCCCACTTATGTTACCATATTGGCCCAAAGGGCTCTGGAGAGCTGGGAGTGGAATTTCTGACTTGGGTGGATACAGTCTGGGGCGAAGAAGGATATATCAAGGTGCCCATCCTGAAAGAGAAAAATGGATTTAAGATCCTTTTGGTATGGAGGGTAAAGAGGGGGCCGCAGCTGATCGGCCTGACCCCTGGGGTTGGCCACTCGGTGCCCCCCTCCCTCTAGGGAAGCTCCCAAGAGGCCTTCTACAAGGTCTGCTCACCTCAACAGGGAGATAAGAGCAATCCCACAGATCAATAGCCTTGGGTGACCCCAACCCCCCAGTCTCCTTTCTGGCCCCACAATGCCACTTATTTAATGTTTTTAAAAACTGTTATATTTATTTTTAGGCACAGTTGTGCAATGCCCTAGCCCATGCCATGGTTGAGGGAATGAGATCCTAGTCCCTGAGGAAGTCTTGGCAAGCCAGCTAGGAAAAGCTCCTTCCCAGGCCTTGGTCAACTGGTTCCAGTGGTCTTGGTGGGGAGAGTGGGGCAGAGCTTTGGGGCAGGCCTGGGCAAAGCTGACACCAGGGCAACCAACACCCTCATCTCTCTTGAGGTGATTGATCAGGGGCGCTCAAGGCCTCTTCCAGCTCCCCTCCAACTAGGCGAGACCCTGTGGATGGAGGCCCAGGAGGAGAGAACCGAGTCCCCACCCCAGTGCACACACAGAGCTCTTTGGCGCAGTGTGTCAGGTGGAGAGCATGGCCGGGGGGTAGGGGGACCCATTACCCAGAACCCTCCTTTATCACTTCGGTGGTCCGTGTGTGGCATAAAGTGTATAATCTGAAGTTGGATATGTTCAAATCTTGCCTCTCCGTCCCTCTTTCCCTATGTGATTGTAGGAAGGATACTTCACCCCTCTGAGCCTGTTATGTGGGGATGAAGACACTCCTCTCAAAGGTAGTTGTGAAGATTTTACTACGGCAGACCCAGGGCCTGGCACATAGCAGGTGCTTAACAAAATGGAGGTCACTATCAGTAGTAATGAAAACATCCCACATCCGGCTGCCTCTAGGAACACAGCTCAGGTGCCCAAGGAGGCTGTACAGCCAGACCAGCACCCGGAGAGTTGCCTGCCCCTTCCCCATTGTATTCACACTCTCCTGAAAGCCCTTGGCAACTCTGCCTTGAATTTCTTCTTCCTCCTCCCAGGAGCCCCAACGGGGAGAACAGGGAGCGTACCGCCAGGACGGGGAGCCGGATGTTGCGGAAGAAAGGCTGCAGTACCACGGAAAAGTCCTCCCTTGTGTCATAGCGGCCTGACTCCACCAGTTCACGCATGCTGCTCTGTGGGTACACGCGGGGTGCTTTCAACACAGGCCCTGGGAGGCCCGAAAGCCCGGTGGGGGAAGCAAGGGAGTGGTGGGCAGCATCCCTGCCCCCATCTCCCCGCATGAGGGGGTGACTCAGCCCTTCCCTCAAGAGCACAAACACGTGTGACTGCAAATCTCTTTCCAGAGAATTGGAAACCGGTTGGTTCACCTTTCTTTTAAGGGAATTGCAAAATCTGAAGAGCCAGACAGGAAGTCCCACAAGGAATAAAAACCTGAGCAGGGTCTCCAGAAGGCCACAGGCTCAGGGCCTCTAACCCCCCCGTTTGTGGTCTGCCTGGTGAGAAGGGGGAAAGAACGGGGGAGGGACGGGGGCAGCTGGGCCTCCAGGGTGCAGGGGAGGAAAAGGCCCACTCATGGAGCACCTAGAACTACTGACCTCTTCAGGCCGAGCACGGGGTTAAGCCACCGAGGGCAGCTGGGCCACAAGGGCGTTGTCACCTGGATCCCTTTGGGATGACTCTAACCGAGGTGCTTGAGACACTTCAGCGAGGTGGGACAGAGGAAGGGGCCCAGATGGTGATGTCCCCAAACCTCGAATAGCTCTTCCCTTCCCCAAGCACTGGTGTGTTGACCGAGTAGGGGGAGGGCACCCCGGATGGTGCCTTTCTTGGTCTCACCTGATAGGCTTGGGTGATGGCCTCTAGCCTGGCCAGCTCTTGGGAGCTCTCCCGAGGGGTCAGAACGCAGTTACACAAAATGCTGCACAAAGAGGGGGAGGCAGGGGGACCCGGAGCTGAAGCTCTGGTCAGAACTGGTTCTGTTCGCTTGAGCCGCACCCCCCCCCCCCACCTTAGGAGCACATGTGCCCCTCGGCTCTGATGCCTGTTCTCAGGGGCAGGTTCCCGGCCTGACACAGGGACTGGACAAAGTCCCAAGGGCACGTGAGTGAACACCCTCTCATACTCATAGAGAACCAGTATCTGACTGTCGGCACAGGGCCTGTGGCAAGTTATGCCGAACAAATGAATTTAGGCAATGAAAATTCAGTGTTGAATTCTTAAGAATAAAATTAAAATGCATCCTTGGTATGGGAACCTATGTTTGGGGGCCTCTGATGCTCACGCCCTCAGATACCTCCTTAGTTCACACTAGTGTCTCACTGTGTCCCCCTTCACCGTGAACTGTGAATTCATAATGAGTCTGAATGAATTTCATCATGAGTTATTTCACGCTCACGAAATGCACTTAATGTTAAAGCAGATATTATCTCTAAAGTACTCAGAACAGTGCCAGGCACACAGTTGGTTCTGTGAAACTATTGGTTAAATAAATAAATGTACATATAAGGTATGAAGATGAACGAAACGTGTACCTGTGCACCTCTCACCCTGCGTCAGAAACAAAACACACCCATTCTGAAGTTCCCCAATTGGCTCCTTCCCCGGAAAGGTAACCGAATTCTGTGGATCATTTCCTCACTTTCTGTTCCAACTTGACCACGTACGTATACATCCCTACACGGTTCCCCTTTTCACAGGCTGGGCTACACTGTTTCTCAAACACCAGCCTTTGTCCCAGCCCTGACCTTCTCCTTTGTGGCTCCCATGTCACAGAGGTTCAGTAAGGGGGGCCATGTCACCAACCTCTCAGAAGGGGGCGCTCCTGACCTAAGACCCCCTTTACAGACTTGGACACATAGACAAACCAAGTCACAAAGACCCTGAGGAGTCACCACTGTATGAGCCAGACCAGGGGGTCAGTGCTTCTCTTTCTGGGGCAGCCAGCACCTGCCTACCTGGCCTGCTGCACAGGGCACTTGTCTGGATTGCCCAGGAACACCTGTCGCATGATGCTGGGGTTCATGAAGTCCACCAGGTTGACCAGGGCTCTGGGCACCTAAGGGAAAGGCTGCAGGTGAGAGAGGGACTCTGGGGGCTTCTCCCTCAAACTGCCTTAGGGTCCTGAGAAGTGGGACTAGCTCTAGGGTCCCTACAGAACTCCAGCTCAGTTGTCCCTGAGTGGAGTCTTGGGAAGGCGTCTACACAGATGACCGCCTAGGTCCCTGCAGGCTACGGTGCCCACATGAGCTACAGCAGCCTCCTGGCGTGGGGCAATATGGCAGACCGGAGTCCAACTCCTGATGGTTCAGCTGTATTCAGCCATCAGTCAGCAAGCTTCAAATGTGCTGGGATAGGTGCCCCATTTGCCGTTTCCCTCTAGCCCAACCTGGACCCACTCTGCTGAGCAGGCATGAAGACTCAGCCGCCCAGAGAAGCAGGTGGTGGTTGGAGTGCCCCCCACTGGGCTGCTGGAGCGGCTTCCCCATGTCAGGGGGGTAGAAAGGGAATGAGCTCCTGGGAGCAGGACCAGAGAGGGGCTTGCTCCAGATACAGCCTACGGCTCAGAGTGCAGGGCCCAGCCTGGGAGCCATCATGCTGCTGCCCCTAGGCAATGTCCCAGGTGGTGGTAGGGGATGATTAGCACACGAGCTGCCTACTTTTCTTCAAGCCTGAGATCCTTCTGTGTTGATTCCAAATGGAATAGGCTTCCTTGGGGTAGGGCCCGAACTCTAGAAACGGGAGGAGCCCACGCCCCTGGCTGTCTCCTTCAGGGGAGGGGGCATCTCACCTTCTTGTCTCCATCCACCTTTACCCCCCACATCCTTGAGCTGTGTCTAGCTCAAGAACCCCTTGCGGGAACCCCTACCCACCTCTCTATGCAGGATGTCCAAGGCATTGCGGAGATGGTCAAAAAACTTGGCTGCAGAATACAGATTCTGGGAAGAGAGAGGAGAGAGGTGAGGGGCTGGTTCAGGGGAGAGGGTAGGGGGCCAGTTGAAGGCCCCCCTCTGGCTCCACGCAAAGGACTTCTTCTCCCTCTAGCCCCTGGTTGTGACCAGCTCATCGCGTCAGAATCGGAACAGTTGATTCCTTGCTGTCACCAAAGATGGGCCAGCCCGAAGACAAGCTTTAGTTTAGGAGGTGAATGTACAGGTCCTCCCTCCCACTGTGGGGGTCTACACACTTTCCACGCTTTCTGGATTTTCTGGAATTGTAAGAGGAGAGTAGAAGCACCACATCTACCACCTGGGACGTGGAGGTGGAGCCAGAAATCTGAGGGTCACGGGGTAAGAGGAGTGTGAGTGTGTGTGTGTTTGTGCGTGCACGCACGCACGCACACACACACAGGCATAGCTGGACAGTCCCAGCCTTGGTTCCAGGGCCTGTTCTCAAAGAGGACCCCCAAGCCTACTGGTCAATGTCAGGAGCAATGAGTAGGCCCGGCTGCCCCCATTACCGAATCCGTGCAGTAGTCACATAAATCGCTGCCTCCAATCAGCACCGTGATAATCTTCCAGTCCTTGCGGAAATTCACTCTCTATACAGGAGGAAAATGCTTGATGATTTCCAACAAACACACAAATAATGCCACAGCTCTAGGGAATCCAGTCAACCTTCTAAGACTTCCTTGCCCACTCAAAATAATAGAATCAGAATCTCGGAGCTGAAAGAATTTTAGAGGCTGATTTATAGACCACAGAACCTTAGCATCAGGAGGGACTTTCAAGATCATTGTGATCAGTGATGACACCCCACCCCCACCACCATGGGTGTAATCTCCTCCAGGGCCTTGGATATGGGCTGTCCTACCACTGTTTAAATGCCTTTAGTGATGGGGCTCACTGTTTTCACGGCAGACCACTCCATTTGGGGACTTTAGTGGGTTAGAAAATTAGTGCTTAAAAATAACCATAAATCCGACTCACATGGTCATCTTTCATCCTCTGCACGAGAGTCTGGACTTGGCTCATAAGTTCCCTGAGAAGGAGAGGAAATCAGTCCTACTGAGGAACAGTGCCTGGATTTTTTTTCCTCCTAAAGGGCCTGAACTGGAGGTTTCCATGGCATTATCCCCATTGCATGAACTGCCAGAGATCCTGAGGCTCAAGGACAAGGAGCTACTTGCCTGTTCTGAAGACTTATTACAACAAATAACCCTTTGAAAAGCCACTTGTATGTTTGTCCTAAAGCTGTAGTCAAGGGTATTGTCAACTGTCTTTGTTACTTGTGGTCTCCTTTTTAGGACTCCTCTGGGATTCCATTGATCTCTCCTGTGAAGGACCAGTATAGATCCTGAAACCAGATCTATAAACGTTTTAACATGCTTTCTCTTTTTACTCTGGCTGCTAGGAAGCTGAGAGTTTGATGCTCAGGCATGATAACTGTAAAAAGGCTCAGATTGACACAGCTGCTTCTTCCCCATCTTCCCACCACCAGTGGCTGTGATTTTTCTAATGTACATGTTACTTGTTCGTATGTTTTTGGTAAACTTAGTAAGATGCTTCTTTTAGAATGGGGTGGGGAATAAACATATACTGCGCACGTGCCTGGGTTGATAGATAATTCGTGGAAAGACTAGATCTCAAGCACCCCAAGCGCCCCACTGGTTCAGGCCCCTGTTATAGGTGTGGGTGACATGGAGCCACAGCATGATGATCCCCTGGGACCTGCTGGTGGGTCCCTCTGTCCCCAGATGTTTCTGCCGCCCAGAAAGGTCTTCCTCGGCTGAGTGAGCAGGTTGGAAAGATGTGCCCATCAGCTAGAAGGGCGTGGGCCTGAGCAGGAAGGTGACAGTGTGATGGAGGCTCAGATGGCTGGGTCAGGAGCAGGGAAACCCGGGCAGCTGGGGCCACCAGGAGCAGGGTGAGGGGCCTCCTGAGATCATCCTGGGGGAGGGGGGTGCTGAGCATTCCACTTTAGCTGCCTCTGGCTTCTCAATTGCATTTCCTATTAGCTCCATAGCAGGACTAGGGATAGGCCATGACATGTGGCCCCAGAAGCCTCCAAGGCTGGAGATTCTGGCTTGTCTGTTCATTTGCTGGCACTCCTTGATGCTTTCGGGGAACTGCCACTTGTGAGGCTTTGGGGAGAGTGAAGCTCGCTGGCACCGTTGTGTCACAGTGAGTTTTAAAACTGGGATAAGGTTAGTCGGTTCGTTGCACGATTAGAACACGTCACCCCATGAAGCAAGGTCAGGAGTTCAGCCTCCAGGGACGTGGCTCCTGTCCCAGCTTCAGCCTCTCGAGCCTCCCCGCTGTGGCCTTAGTCACAGGGGCAGCCAGGGAAGAGAGTGGCTGAAGGCCTCTCAAATCATCGCTGCAAACGGATGAGTGTCCCCTTTGCACGTGGAGGCCAGCATTACAGTCTCAAAGGCGAGCGACCACGTGCCTCCCACTTTCTACCCCGCAGGCCCTCCTCCCCGAACGCCATACCCAGCCTTTGCTCCAGGAACAGCCTGATTAAGGAAGGCATTTGTGCCATTGGCGTCACCCGTGCCCACCGCGTAGCCTCTGAGATTTCTGTTAAACTTCCGAAGGATATCTGGGAGAGAAGGGGGTGAACGGGACATGGAGACTTTAAGAGGAAGGCCAGAAAGTCCACTCTGTCTGGTCCAGGCTCCCCAGAGTGGGCTTCGGGACCATCTCCAGGCAGTGAGGGGAGGCAGGGAGGCAGAGGGTGTGCCTGGCAGGGACTGGGGCTGAGTGGAAATGACCTGGTAGACCAAAACAGCAAGAGCCTCTCAGGTTTTCTTTTCTCTTTCCGTTTCCTTTCTTTTCTTTCCTTCTCTCTCTGTCTCCCTTTCTTGCTTCTGCCCTCTCTCCCTCCCTCCTCCCTTTCTTTCTCTTCCTTTCACAGTTCACGGTGCAGGGACTACTCACTACCTCATTGGATTGTCTCTGTTCCCTCTGGACAAGTTGAAAAAGCCTGAGCCTCAGAAGCTTTGGTGACTTGGCCTAGGCCACCTTGCCCTGGGCGAGCACAGAGAAGAGCCAGGGCTTGAACCCAGGCGTCAGGGCTCCAAATCAGTGCTTATTCCACCCCCTCAACTACCTGTCCATGGGCCTCTCCTCCCATTCGGTGGCAGCCCGCAAAGATGATGTTACATCCTCTTTCTTAGCTGAGGGGCACTCAGGAAGCCCAGGGGTCAGGGGGAACCAGTGAACAGACTCGAGACCCTGGTGGGTACTTACTTGGTAAGGTGGTCACGGTCTCAAGGGAGCCATCCCCTCCCGAACTGTAGGGAGTGAGCAAACCAGGGAGAGAGACTGAATCAATACTTAGACTTTATGAAAGAGCACCCCACCTTTCTTAGCGCCCACGCCATCAGCATCTGCAAGATGTGCCAGGCCTAGCAACCTCCTCATGTGGAGAAAGTCTGAGAAAATTTGAATTTCCCCAGATCCCTCAAATCTAGGATTTAAAGACAAGAAAGAACTCTTTCTGTTTTTGCACCAATTTAGGAAGGAACGTGCTTAGCTGAGTATATGCTATGTGCCCAGCCCAGCATGAACTAGATTCTCTACACTAGTTACCTACTGCCTCCCAGCAAACTTATGCTATAGATGTGACTCTCCCCATTTTACAGAGGAGGAAGCTGAGGTGCACAGGGGTGAATTAACTTTTGAAAGGTCACTAAATACCAGCTTGAGGGGCGTCTGGGTGGCTCAGGCGGTTAAGTGTCCAACTTCAGCTCACGGTCCGTGAGTTCAAGCCCTGTGTTGGGCTCTATGCTGACAGCTCCGAGATTGGAGCCTGCTTGAGGTTCTGTGTCTCCCTCTCTCTCTCTCTGCCCCTCCCCCCGCTCAGTCTCAAAAATAAACAAACATTAACAAAAATTAAAAACAAAACCAAAAACCCAAAAACCAGCTTGAGCTGTAGACCTTTGGAAAACGCATTAGGTCTTCCCTGCCCAGTGGTGAGGTAAATTTCACTGGGAGGTTTGGGAGGTTCGGGCGATGGCCTCTCATCGCCTTCCAAAATCCAATCTGATTTCATCTACTTGAATCTAGTTCCATGGTGCTCAATCTAACCTCAAGACACACTCAAAATTGCATTTCCTTTCATGCATTTAAATTGAATACATGTGGGAGGCCGGGAGACAAGTATTTCTATTTTAACAAAGTCCAATGTTCAGATGTACTGTATTTACTGTGTTTTCTTCTTCTTCTTTTTTTCCCCTCCCCTGCTCAATGCCAGCGTATTATTCTAGCCCAATAGATTTTGAGAACACAGCATCAGCAACCAGCCCACCAGTATAGACTTCCAAAGGACAGGCCATGAATCAAAGTCACGGTGGTTCTTCACCCAAGGAAATGCTTGGAATGAAGAAGACTATTTCCTGCGAGGGTGGTCAAGTCAGAGGCTCAGCAGCCGCAGGTGGTAGAGAGGAAGAAGCCCCGTGAGCCCTGCCCTTCTACCTTACCCAGGTATCTCTCTCCTGACTCTCACCCATGTCTGAACCTAGCTTGGCCAATGATCAGAAATTTGTTTGAGCTTCTAATTCTTTTCCAACTCTGCATGAAGTCAACTGCTTTAGCTGCTTCCTGATCCTTCTTTCTTTGGACTAAAAGCACTTAGTCAAAATACTTTACATTTGAGAGGGAATTAGAAATCCATGTACCTCCTCCAATCACTGCGTTCTAATTCTGCCTCCTTTTCTTCTTCCATAAACATATAGGAGCGCCTGGGTGGCTCAGTCAGTTAGGTGCCTGACTTCGGCTCAGGTCATGATCTTGCCGTTTGTGAGTTTGGGCCCCTCATCTGGCTCTGTGCTGACAGCTCAGAGCATGGAGACTGCTTCGGATACATACACACACACACTCTCTCTCTCTCTCTCAAAAATAAACATTAAAAAATAAAAAATAAATAACTGTATAAACACAAGCCTAGAGATATACCTAAACACAGACAGCAAGTACTTTTTATTGTAATTTCTTGTCTAAAAGTATCTTTGTTCTAAAACAAATGCCATAGCTAATCAACACCAAGAGGCTACAGAAATCTCTGGGTGAACACTTCCAGGAGAAAAGAGAATCACACAGATACGTATAGAGGAACAAAAATATTTAAGCCCTCATTGATCAGAACTATGTGACACATGAAAGAAAATAGACCTGTATGAAAGAGCTCCTTCATAGGAGATCCTTCCAATTAATGTAATTTATATTAAACCATGAGTTCAAAGGCTGGGTTTTGTTCATCTGTCATCACCCACAGTGCACAGAGAATTACAGAGTAGATGCTCAATGACATTTGTGGAAGGAGTTTCAGTAAGATTGAACTCCTAATTAATAATGAAAAGAAAAAGCTTTTTGTTTTTTTGTTGTTTTTTGGTGAGTAAATTTTATTTTGGTCTTCTGATGCCAAATAAGCAAACTTCTTTATTTTATTTTATTTTTTTTTTCAACGTTTGTTTTTTTTTTTTTTTTTTTGGGGACAGAGAGAGACAGAGCATGAAGGGGGGAGGGGCAGAGAGAGAGGGAGACACAGAATCGGAAACAGGCTCCAGGCTCCGAGCCATCAGCCCAGAGCCTGACGTGGGGCTCGAACTCACGGACCGCGAGATCGTGACCTGGCTGAAGTCGGACGCTTAACCGACTGCGCCACCCAGGCGCCCCATATTTTATTTTATTTTTTGTACGTAGGCTTCATGCCCAGCATGGAGCCCAGCACAGGGCTTGAACTCACAACCCTGAGATCAAGACCTGAGCCAAGATCAAGAGTTAAGATTAAGAAGCTCAACTGACTGAGCCACTCAGGTGGCCCTGAAGAAGCAAACTTATTTCAACTGAAGAAAGAGCAATGCTCGAAAGAACCTCTGGGCCTGCCACATAGTTAAGCTAGCTAAAGCTGGCACCTGTCACTGCTGTATGGTTCTCACAGATCAAGAGGCCTTGGAAATAGTCACAGCTAAGCCTCCTCCTGCATGTCCTGCTCACAGCAACCCATCTCCCAAGAATTCTGGGTCATGGTCCCTCTCCAAATGTATGTGGCCCCCTCTCTCCACTTGCTGTCTCCTTGGAGGCAGAGGCTAAAATTAGAGCCTTAATTCACCTGGAATCATTCATTGCCTATTGCTTCCAATCCAGAAGCTTTAATGGCTTCAGAAAATTGCTTTTCTCAGGTCAGTCTACTACATGGACATTTCCTGGGGTGGGGGAGGGGGCATGCACACACACACACACACACACACACACGGCACGCGTGCACGCTAATCAGTACTGTGAATAAAGAAAGGTTTCTGGGATGAAGAGAAACACTGGATTAAACAGATACAATTTAAACAAATGTCTTCATTGCAGAGCTTCTCAGAGCCTTTAATATGCTAATATACATGTGAGTTCTCCAGAGGAAGGATAGGGTAGGTAATGTTCCCTGCCCAATACAAAGAACGTTGCCCTTGTCAGGAAAATGTAGGAGGCTAGTGTTCCATGGAACACTCTTTGGGAAACACTGTATATATTACCAAAGTGTCAAACTATCTCAGGCTCTGACCCAGAGTTTTCATCAGTAACACTTGTGGATGGTGGCCCGGGTATTTGAAGCATTTAGAATAAAGGGTTTAAAGGCACAAGAGCCACTTGAATACAGAAAATTGAAACGGTAAGCCACACCTGGCCTCCCCTGCAGGGAGAAATAAAGCAATGGCTGACTTTTCCCCTTGCTACAGAGAAACATCTAGCAGAAGATTGCCTGTTTGTATCCAAAGCCCAGGAATCTGTCCAGTTGGACTGTCAGTGGTGGGGGGGGGGGGGCACACCACCGGCTTCCCCAGACTGCCCCACCAGGTGTGGCTCCAACCCCCCGTTGACCGGTTTGTCTACCTTTTTTTCTGTTCCCCACGCTGTGACCCTTCTCCAGCTAAGACTGAGTGCAGCTGTCGCTCACGCTGTCTCTCGATTGTATGTCATAAACCCTGCTTGCTTTCTTCCGCTCTGGCTTTCCTTTCTCACACAGACTCAGTAACATTTGGGGCACGGTGGTCAGACGGCGAGGCTTGGTTTGGTTCAGAGTTGGAGCCCCTCTACCCCGCTGAGGGGCTGGGGCAACCTGGGGGTCCCCCAGGAGCTGGGAGGCATTTATTTCAGTGGATGGTGTCCTCTTGCTACCCACGCAAGGAAATCCTTCCCCTCTGGGGCTGTCCTCCGAGTTGGCGGGAGAACTGCCACAGTCTCGGTCATCCCCACACGGCTCCCTCTCCCTTTCCAGAAAGAAACGCTCCATTTGAATTCACTGGGCAGAAAAGGGAGGAGGCGAGCGTGTGGTCTGGCTGCAAAACTTCTCCTTAGCACTCTGCCCTCTCCTGGCTGGCCTTGTTCTAGTTGTTTTGAATTCTGAGCTAATTGCCTGTTACTGTGAAGCATCCACAAACGTGAACTTCATGGGGAACCGAAAGAAACTTAAGAAAACCCACCCACATCCGCCCACTCCCCTGACGCACCGCGAGCTTTTCTGCTCCCCGTCTGGAATGCCCTTTCTCATCTAATTGCTAATCTGTCCATTCCCACCTTCTCTGCAAAGCCTCCCTCTCCCCTGGCAGGGTTGATTATTCCCTCTTCTCTCTTCCTGTAGCCCGCGGGCGGGCATCTTTCATTTTTGAATAGCACTTGCCAATTGAGCACGGGCATTTGTCTGTGTTCCCTGTACGTCCCCTCGCCCACCGCCCACCCGCCTCAGTGCCTGGTATCTTGCAGGCACACAGGAAGGGCTCAGGGGCTATGACTCTCTCTTGGTCATCTCCTCTCAAAGTGGTGTAGTGCATTTCAGAGTTTTCTGGACAGATGTGTACATCCATGTAAAGGCAGAGGTGTGAGTGCAGAATGACATGGATAAATGCACAGAGACAGTAACCAGATGGAGATCTCCACGTGCACACACACACACAAACAGGCAGGTGAAAACTCAAAAGTTTGGTGCTTTTCAGGTGCATTTCATGTCGGATTTGCTGACCCAGGAGTCTGACAAGAACCCTGGTTTTCTTTTTCTGCAAAAAAGTTATCAATAAAATATCTTCTCCATTCACCGTATGATCACACTTTGCAGAAATATACAGGTTTTCCTTCTGAAAGCCCCTTCCAGACCTGGTCCTTTCCTCTTTGGTATTTATGTGTTTAAAAAGAGACAACCCCTCGTCTAGGTTCTGAGAGTGAACTTGGGGAGGGAGGGGGTACAGGTTTAACATTACCTATATGACAGCCCCCGATACTGAGTGGTGACGTCAGAAAGGTCATCTGGTTTGGAGCCAATTCCATTGCCGGCCTTTGAATATATACCAAAATACGTAGGAAAATGAGTAAGTCAGAGGACACAGGCGGTTCCCAATACACACATCGCGTGGCACGAACAGACCCTGGACCGGGAGTCAGAGACCAGGCTTGCCTTCTGCCACCTCCTTTCCAGCTATCTGCCTTCCCTGAATCTCAGCTGTCTCCTTACTGAACTGAGGACATGACCTGCTGATCTCCTAGGATTATTTTGATGACCAAATTGGATCATAGCTGTAAAAGCAGCTTTGAAAACTCCCCAGTGCTTCGCACATCTGAGACGCTGCCGTATCATTACCACCAGCATTATGCTCCTAAATTCTTTGATAAGCGTGAAGAAAGAGCCTATAGATTGGAGTTGATGGCAGGGGACAGATTCCTCATAAACTGCACGTGTCTCCTCTTTCCCTCTGGGACATTCTGTAAGGCAATCGGTCATCTGGGGAGGTAAGGGCCCTGTTTCTTGGAACTTAGGAACAGGGCTTTAGCCACAATTGTGGACTCTGATGCTTTCCATGAAGATGGAAAGAGGGGCCGAGTCAATCCAAAGCACAATCCAAAGGGAAAGGAGCACCCCCACAGGTAGGTTTAGAAGATTGTTTTGAGTTGAAACGACCTATTTTTGTAATCATTAGAAAAAAAAAAAGTGTCGTTAGGCGTTCAAAACCTCCACTATTTGAAACAACTCAGCTGACCCCCAAGAAAGATTTCCTCTTGCACACCTGCTTGAGAAAGTGGCTGCAAAATCAAACCACTGCCATGCTCTCAGATCGACAGAGCCAGGACAGGGGTGCAGGGCAACACAGAGGCCGGGGTGCAGGCCCTGGAACTGGCACAGCCCCACCGTACCCCAACTGGGGCCCAAGAGTCCTTACGGTCAGAGAATCCCCCAGCGCAGCCACAACTTGGATATCTGCCGGTCTCAGGGTGTGCACTGCAAAGACAAGTGGACACACTTGAGTCCGTGGGAAGGAACCTGTAGTCGGAGCCTACGGCTGCCTGCTTTAAGCAAGACCAGAAACATGACCCGCATGTGTGTTTGGGCCATGGAGGCTGACAGAGGTTATATGAGGAATTTTCCCATAAAGAGACCCAACGATAAGTCCTGGACCTATGGGGAGAGAGGTGCTGAGGGAGAAGGAGAGGGAATGGATGGATGGATGGACAGATGGACGGACAGATGGTAGAGAGGGCAGAGTAGAATCAACCGCTTCAGTGCCAGTGGTCGTGTGGGAGGCCAGCAGTGACCTGAGCACAGGACCGCATGGGCACCAGACCATGTGAGATATGGTACAGAGTCTGGTGCTCAGCCCATTTAGAGCTGGGCTCTGGGTTTTCACCCAAAATCTGAGAAATAATCATGTCAGGCCTTTCCCTGTCCCAAATCTCTCTACTAGAAAGTAGGGCTAGAAAAGTTGCCGAGTCTGGGACCACAGGACACCCTGCAGAGCTGGCTCACTCTTGGGACTCCCCGGGTACCCCACCCCCACCTCTGGGCCTCAGTGCGGTCACACCACTGGGGGAGGGAGAACTCATGTGGCTCCCCGACGTGGGCTCCCTCAGGAGGCTGAACGAGAAGGCAGCAAACGGTTCCTGGCCTGGCCACCACGGGTCCTGCTGGCTAATGACATGGCTGCAGGGCAGAGGGGGACAAGGCAGGGGCATATCCCAGGCAACCACCCAGACAGGAAGCAGGCACTAGCCCTGCATCATTTAGTTACATATGCCAAGTCTTGCCAGAGCACTTATTGGCCCCTGAGTCCTCGTGGAGGGGCCCAAGGGTCCTGGTGTCTCATGAGGAACTTACCTGAGGTGGGCGGTGAGGTGGAAGGAGCTCTGTCCCTGCACAGCAGCTGGCTCCCATGACCCTACGGGCACAGAACGAATCCTGGAATCCCGGGTTGGAAGGGACCCGAGATGCTGGCTAGGTGTCACACTGACCCAGAGAGCTTTACCAAACACAGGTTCCTGGGTCCCACCCGGGGGGTGGGAGGGACCTGGAGGGGCACTGAAGAAGGCCCCCTAGGTGACCGCAGGCTGGGATCCGCTAACCTAGTTCAGAACCCGCACCATCCAAGGCAAGATCAGAGCATCAACGCAACGGTCTCGCCCCGCCCCCCTCCACCTCTGTGTCTGTGGCAGTTTTATGAAGAGGAACGCGATCTTCACTTATGTCTTTGATGAGGCTGTGATTTGACTGGCTGGCCTCCACCTGGGCTGTTACCAGTGCGGCCTGTTCTGCCTGCCACCCTGTCCGAAGGCGCAGGTGGCGGATCTCACACAGAAGCGTTCATTCCCCTCAGCTGCCCATCAGGACCCTTGCCAGCGTTCCCACCCCACCTTGTTGGGCCAGCCCTAGCCCAGGGGCTGCCCGCTGTGGAGAAAGGGGAGAAACAAGCCCGTACCTGCACGCTGTTCTTGTAGGTTCTCAGAAACGGCCAGAACTGTGAGAAGAGGGCGGTGAGCAATTCCAGCAAATTCTGCTTGCTTTCCACACAACACTTTGGGCCTCCCCTTCCCCACATTCCCAGCCCCTCCCTGCCAGGCCGACCATTGCAGGCTCCCTCCCAGGATGCACTGGGCCTTCTCTGCAACCTGAACTTGTAGCAACAATTAGAATGAACCCTGTAGTGGCTCCAGAGGAGCAAGTCTGCTCTCAGGTTCCCACACAGCTGGCTGGGGCAGCTGTATCACCCCTCCTTTTGACCCTGCCCTTCCCAACAGCGCCTCCGTAGGCCCCTTGCCACCCCCATGCCACTCCCACTCTGCCTAGGCAAGAAAAGACAGGTGCTTTGAGGTCCTGCCCCACATCAGCCTCAGCTCAGTCTAGGGACCCCTCTGGGAATACAGAGACAAGCGTAGAGGTGAGGGAACAGCTACAGAGATCCAAGAATCTTCCTGAAAACTGGTGAGTGAGCATAGGGGGCTGCTTTCTTTGCTCTGGCTTCCAGTTGACCAGCCCCATCCCCAACCCTTGTCCTAGCAGATGTTATTCCGGGTCTCAGTTCCTTGTTCTTTCTATCCCGCCATGGAGGCAGCGGCTACACGGACACAGGGCATCCTATTGTCCCATCCTTGTCCTTGAGGATTGCTACCGCCCTCAGTCTCCAAAATGAGAGCTGGGTGGTGCTGTCACATTCCTCTTCCCAGCTGGAGAGAACTGTGTGCAGCCCAGACTTGTGCTAGGGTTCCCTGGGATGTGGACAAAGGAGCACCCTAGGGGCCTCTGGCCACTGGGGGCTGTCACCCCTCATGGTCCAACCAGATAGGGCTCTGTGGATGGTTCACTGAGTCCGGGGTAGGGGTAGGATCTGGGGGTGAAATGAACTGAGAAACCTCACAGAGGTGTCAAAAGCCTGGAAAAGATGCTTCAGATAAATAGACCTGTTGCAAGGATGAACTTCCCACTCTACCTGGGTCGGACATGTGATATTGATCTTGTGTTCAAAATTATGCTGCGTTGTCTTCTGGCCAACAGGTTCCAGCTAAGGCAAGAAGCAGAAAAGAGGTGGCAAGAATGGGAAGGCCAGGAGGCAGGTCGGGGCTGGGGAAGGGAGGGAGGGGTGTGGGGAATGTGGTTTGTCATCACTGCGGTGTGGGAGATCACACAGCCTGAGTGATGGGCCTCTGAACTCCTTCAAGAGCTTGCCAGAGTCTTTCTCCTCCCAGAGGGAGAATAATTTTCCCGACCTCAGTCGTCTTACCATGTTGTTCCAGAGGGCGCTGGCCGCGTGAGCGTGAGCTTTCCTGCTGAAGTGGAAACAGTCAGGAGCGAAGAAAGAGCTGTCGGGCAGCCCCGCCTGGTCACAGGGCAGAAAAGGGGGGGGGGGCACGTTATAGGGACGTCGGATACAGAAATGACACTACAAACTGGACACTGCGTGGCTCCCCTTTACCCATGATCGTTGCTTTCGTTACCGAGGTCTTTGGCATGTCCACTTTTTCAAAAAATGGCTGCACGACCACCGTGAAGTCCTCCCTTGTGTCGTATCGCCCATTTTCAACCAGCTGGTGAGTCCCCTCCTGCAGGAGGCAAACGGGGCAAGGGTCAGGGGCCTCTTTGCACCGGGCCTTGTGCAATCTCTTTCTCTGCCATAGAGTTTAAACAGAGTCTGACCCTGGAGTGAAATCAATCTGTAGCAAAATCTCAACCTATCCGGAACCAACTAGTTACTTTTTAGATCAGCCTTTATCTCAGACCCTGCCCCCAACCCCAGCTGCCATTGCGTATATTTGACCGAGGCTGTGGGAAAAAACCAAAACCAAAACCAAAAACAAAAGGAAAGATAAGGAAAAACCCGAGACCATCAGCTGGATCTCCTTTTAAAGCTTCTGATTAAAGACTGGCCAGGGGACGTTGGGGAGGGGATAGGGTATTGATTTGATCAAATGACTTTTTGGGATAATCCTTACATTTAACTTATTTCTGCCCTACATTTGTTTAGAAAATCCAAGGTGAGTCAGCAATGGCACTTACTGCCCATTTCTATCATTCGTGCATGGTGTGTGTGTGTGTGTGTGTGTGTGTGTGTGTGTGTGTGTGAGAGAGAGAGAGAGAGAGAGAGAGAGAGAGAGAGCGAGCGAGCATGAATGGTCCTGTGCATGTACACTTCTTTGAAAGTCTCAGATCTGTCCAGGAGGGTAACAGGGCTGTTACTCTCATAGCTCCCACTTGAGCTTGGTTCCAGGAGAACCAACTAGCCCAATTCTGGCTCCAAATTCTGCCAGCCTCTGCCATTTCACTGCTTGCCAGATTTCTAGCAGATGGGGCCAGGACCCTGGCTGGAGAGGGAAGTCAGGAACCTTAGTGGGGGCATTTCAGAAGGACCATGTACTTCCTTTTCCTGGGGGCAGCCAGAAAGAGAGTGCAATACTACTAAGTAGCTGTGTGACTTTCAGCAAGATGCTCTCCCCCTCTCTGGACCTCTCTTTCCTCATCTGTAAATGGAGGGTGTTTGGCAAGGCCTGGACCATCCCTTAGATCCCTTCTGATGCTACCGATTACCCTGTGGATGAGACACAATGGCACACAGTGGAACTGTGCATCCCTTGAGAAATGAAAGAGTGTCTAGAATGCCTGGCTCGTGGTGGTTTTTAATGCAACGATCACCTCCATGGCGAGTTACGGGAACCATAGCTTTTGCAGAAAGTAGTGAGTGAGAAGATTCTGAGAGTGGGCTTGATGGCCTGCTGTGGCTGACCTGCGAGCTCCTCCAGGATCTCATTGGTAACCGAGATCAGACCTGGAAATGGCAGGCCTGTCTAGAGAGGTTGGTGAAGGCAATTTTGGTGAATAGATTCCCTTCCCTTCCCTTCCCTTCCCTTCCCTTCCCTTCCCTTCCCTTCCCGCTGACCACCAGCATCTGAATCCACTTTCTATGTTTGGAAAAACTCCACTATACTAAGAGCAACCTGCCTCCCACTGTAGAAGGGGAGAAAGATGAATGCTGGCTTTCCCAATGACCCTCACACTAGGGCTTAGGCACAGGCCCCAGGGCCCTCCAGAGCTGGTGATAGAAAGACGAACAGCACAAAATCCTTTCTGCTAAGGGTGGCAGCTGCATTCAGTTCCTAAAAGCAGCAGTGACAGCTGTGTCCACAATGTTTCCACTGAACTAGTTCTTTGGCCTGATTTTGATCCTTATGGCTTGGACCCTAGAATTTCACGATTCTGTGATTTCTCATGGCACAGCCTCTGAGCCTCACTTTTTAACTCTTTCAGACACTCTGCTTGTATAACACATCTGCCTAAATTAACCAGCAGTGCAGAGGTTTTTGTTGCTTGCACCCAAGAACCTGTTCCATCTGGAGCAGCTTTGCTTTCATGGCCATAACCTTGGCTGCCTTTCCCCCGCCTGCTGCCGGCCATGGACTTCCTCACCAGGGGAAGAGGTGCCTGCCCACAGCAGAAGGAGGTGCAGCTGGGGAGTCACCCAGAGGGTGATAGATAGAAGTTCATTCCCCTGAGCCCTGATACCCCTGGCAGGCATGGCTGCCTCAAAGCAGGGAAGTGGTTCTACTCCAAGGAGTCCATGGGTTTGAAGGATGGAACCACCCTGGAAGCTGTTTGCAGCCTACCCTAAGCAGCTAGAAGGCTACCATTGCCCTCTTGAGTGACTGGATGATTGTTTGGGGGAAACTCAACATAGGCAAGGGATCCATTTGCTCTGTTCAAAGATTGGATGGAAAAAGTCCCCAAATGAAGAACCCACAGGATGTTTGGAGATCACCTGCTGACTTTCTTTCTCCCTGTGCTCCCCAATAACACCTGTTTCTCTGGAAGAGGAGGACAGAGGAAATGCAAGTGATCTCACTGAATCCTCTAGACTCTCTTAGACAGAAAGGGTTTCCCAGCCAGGAGTCGGAAGCTCATAAACATTTCTCAAGGACAAATGGAAATATATTTGTGTGTGTGCAAGGCCAGGCACTGAGATTTGGTGAAATATGTTCAGTGACTTCGTTGTTTACAGCTTGATTCAAATAAACTGAATTACAGTCCCTGCTGCCTCTCAGAGTGTCTTTAAATCTGCAAACTGGTCAGTGGTAACCTCACACTGGACAGCTGGGGTCAAGATAACGTAAGCATGTGCTCATTTTCTAACCAGAGCAATCAGACAACATCTTGGGCAGTCTTAGAACCTTTCCTGGCTTACCTGGTATTTCTTATTGACTTCGATGAGGGAGGCAAGTTCTGGTGAGTTATCATCAAACTTCAGGACACAGGAGCACAGATTCCTGTAGACCAAACCAAGGAGAGGCCCCACCCCATCAAAATCACCATCTGAATGCATGACCCTGGCTTGAGATTCAGAACCTATTTAATTTGGAGGTACCAGAGGAAGCCGAAGAAAATTCAACAGACCTGGATTTTCTCCTTAAAGTGAAATAGTTACTTCTAACATCTGCAGGAGGGACTTACAGAGCGGAGTTACCTTATGACTGTCTGAAGACAGACGGCACAGATAAGGCACACCTACTTTTAAATAATAAAAATGACAACAATAAGAGGGGCTAATGCATATTAGTGTTTACTGTGCCAAGAGCTTTATGAGTATGAACGCATTTAATCCTCTCAGCTATTCAAGAGGTTGGATTATCATTATCCTCACTGTATAGATGAGAAAACTGAGGCTCAGTGTGGTTGAGTACTTTCTCAAGGTCACAAGGAGACTAAGTGTGGGAGCTAGGACTTGAACTCAAGAACGTCTGGTGTGATCCCTGGTTAAACTGCTTCTGTCCAGTCTGTATCTCTGCTGTGATTGGCCACCTTGCATATCCAGGCTTTTGGTCTAAGGGGGTGAGGGTATAATAGTACAGATGGCTTAGAGTAGATTATAATAGTAGATGGCTTAGAGTAGATGGCCCTCCGAGGAAGGCTCAACCACTGAGACAGGACAGCAGAGAGGCGGCAGACCAAGGTGACCCCCAGTCTGCCTAACCTGTCGGTGACTTGGCCATTTCAGAGCTGAGAACAGACCTGGCAAATGCCTACTCCGAACCTTTAGCTTTAATTGTCTAAAAACCCCGCAGTGATTGGTAGCAAGAGATTTGGGGGTAAGCTGCTCTGAAATGAATACACTGAATCCCCCGTGTGGCCCAGTGACTGGAGAAAGTGGGAGCCAGAGAATGAGTCAGCAGCTGAAAATAGCATGCCTGACACCAGCTGCATTAATAGGCCTGTGTCATCCAGCAGCCATCCTCCTGCTCACGGTGTCCTCAGGCCTTCCCCGGGAGACCTGTGCAATCTGGGCCCCCAGGTGCGGTCTGGCATGGATTTTCAAGGTGGCGGCCAAGGTACCCCTTCATTTCCAAGAGCAAACCTGGCCCTTGTGAATTATTCATTCACTCATTCAGCAAACAGCCACAGAGCCCCTACACTGTGCTAGCAGTGACTCAGACAGAGGTCAGGGCTGTTGGAGGAGAGGCACATGAATAATCAGCACGTGGTGTGCCCAGGGCTGTGGTGGGGGCCTGGGAAGAGCTACAGAGCTAGGGAGGAAGCTGGGCTGAGGCACAGCCACCACCGTGGCCTGGGCTAATGGTCCAGAGAGGGCCTTACAGGAAGCAATGCTGTGAGAAATGTTCATGCTCGGGTTAGAAGGGTATCTTAACCCTGAAGGTCATGGAGATGTGTAATATCAGAGAGGGAACTACCTTTGTTTGGCTCTGGAGACTGAGAATAAAGAAGGCTTCTCAGGGACTTTCCCAGGACCAGGGCGCTGTATGCTCTGGGAAGACTGTCCTCTAGATCCTGATTATAATTTGTCCCCCCTCTCCTTTAAGTGACAAGAGCCCTATATTTGTGAGTGCCCATCCAGGAGCACCCATGCCAAACAGAGGCTCCCTGTGTCCTGGAGATGGGCCTGTAGGGATGGGGAAGCTCTGGATACACTTGGTGGTGGCCCGTGAGCCTGGCCATGGGCCACGCTCGTGGCCACGCAGGACCACTCCGTTCCTCACACTTTACTCTTCCCTCCCCTGAGAACTGAAGGGTGTCCTGAGCCACCATGACAACAGGAGCACGGCTGGGTTGTAAGCACATACTTGGAGGGTAGATGAGGCCTACGCTCAGTCACAAAAACCCGTTAGGCCTTGTCGGGTTGGAAAATGGGGTGGTCTTAACACTTCTCACACATCTGCCCTTGGGCTTTCTAAGTAATTGAGATTACTTTCTGCTAAGGGTCTCATGGCGCTACAGGGAACGGGGCCAGGGAGTGGGTGGGTGGGTGGTTGGGGAAGCTTCCTTCTCACCTAAGGATCAGCCTTGGGCAGCTGACTTTCTTCTCCTGATACAGCTCCCTCAGGTTGATGATCTCCAGAACATTTACCAGGTTCACAAATGCCCGAGGAACCTGAGGGAAGGCAAGACCAGTCCCTAAGAGGACCAAGGCCAGGGGATCCAGTCTCTCATCTGGGTCTGGGGCCAGCTGGGTCCGTGGTCTTTAATGTGGCCCCGTCCACTTCCTTATCCCTCCTGCCCCACCTCCCCCCATTGACACTGTGTTTAGGACAAGAGCATCGTCAGCACTGGCCTCCAGGGAAAGGCAGGAAGGAAGCCAGAGCTGCCTCTGGGCCAAGCCTGAGGCCCAAGAAGGACGCGGTTGAACTGCACAGAGGCCACGCAGACCAGCTTCCACACCTCAGCATGGAGGATGTCCAGAGCCTTCCTGATGTTGTCCGTGAAGTTCTGGGGAGAATAGTGGACCTGCAAGAAGACAAAATGTTTAACACCATCCACTACCCAATCTCTCTGCAGACCAGGGCCATTTCCTCTCTTGGGTCCCCTTCTTCTTGTACTTCAGCCAGAATAGGCAACGTTGAAACATAAGGTTCACCTTCAGGGCCCCAGCCTCTGCTCCAACCCCACTGTCCTTGGGCTGGTCGTGGTTGTGAGACCAGGGAAGCCTTTTTTTCTGCATGGAATTATGGAGAGCTCTGCATCCACTTTGCATTAGCGAGATGCAGGGCCTTAGCTAAAGCACATCACACCTCTGGGCCCCTCTAGAATGGGGTGTTGGAGCCTAGGACCTCTAAGATTCCTGTAGTTTGAATATTCTCTGATCCTATGGCCTGAGCTCTTTTCTTAGAGCCTCAAGTGCCTGGGGGACCTATGGCCCAATCAGATCACTTAAGGAGACAATGGGAGGGCAAGGGGGTCCTGGGAATCCTCTCCCCTAAGCATAAAAACATTTTAATCATTTTTTCTTCTGATCTCCATACTTGTGGTTTAAAAAAAATTTTTTTTTTTTTTAAGTGGAACCCTTTCTCTGGCTTAAATCTAACCAAGAGCCCAAACTAATCAAAACTATAACTTTCAAGAAGGGGGGCAGGGCCATGGTCCAACTTCCCCACCCACTTCGCTAACAGCCCCAGACCCCCCGTGGGCCTTCACGTCACAGCCTGAAAACCTCAGACCCTGGTGACTTTGATGCCAGGGAAGCAGGCTGTGAGGGGTCTTGGGGGCAGGGTTGCCCCTCAGAGAAGAAGCTCCCAGGCTCAGCAAGACTCCCCACTTCCTCAACTTTCCTCTGCTGGTCCTCGTTCTGCCTGACAAATGTCCTCATTTTCCAGCCCCAGCTGGAAAGTCTCCTGCTCTGTGTAAACCTCTGACTCTCCCCCACACAAAACACAAATTCCCATGGCAATTCTTACTTTGGAACTCTCTTCTGTATCACTACAACCACATCATGATGTTTTCCTTATCATGTTACGGCGAGTTGTCTGCGCCTCCCTCCCTGACTGTGAGTTCCTTGAGGACAGAGCCTCAAGGCTTAGCTCCTAGTACAGCGCCTGGCATATGATACATGCCCAGCAAATGATACTAGAAATTAAAAACGTTCTGTTTATCAGAAAACACTATAAACAAAATTAAATAGGAAGCCACAAATAGGCAACATATTTGATAAAGGGGCTAGTATATTTAATATAAGGGGCTTTTAGAAATCAATAAGAGAGCGATAAATACCTTAACAGAAAATAGTCAATAGGCATAATATAGAACTTTTCAGGAGAAATTCAAATGAGCATTAAATAGAGGTTTATTCCTCCCTACTGATCAAATAAATGCAAATTTTGAAAACAAGATACAATTTTTTCATTTATTAGATTAGCAGCTATTAAAACAAATAACATACATTGACAGATGGAGAGTGAGGAAATAGACATAACTGATACCAACATTCTGGAAGCAATTTGGCAATATGTATCCAAAACATTAAAAAATGTGCAGAATCCCCCCAAAATAAGATGGATGGATAAATCCACTAAACTTATAAGATAACATTTTGCTATATTAGCTTAATGGATTTAACAACTGTAAAATCTAGGCGGTGGATATATGAGCCTCTCTCCACAATTCTTTCCATTTCTCAGTATGTTTGTAAGTTTTCGTGATAAAATATTAGGGGAAACATATATATCTTCTTGCTTAAAAGTCTTACTACGTGGAATATATATCAGGAAACAATTATAGATGTACATAAAGATGCATGTTTATCCTAGTATTATTTATAACAGGCATAATTAGAAACAATACAAATTATGTCTCCAATGACTGGGGACAGCTAAATAAAGTATGGCCAATATAGGTTATGGGTGACTTATACAGTCATTAAGAATTATTTTATGGAAGACTAAATACTGACAGAGGAGTATCTTCCCAATGTATTGCTATTGAGAAAAAGCAGATCACCAAACAAGATTTCCAGAATGATGCTATTGTTAGCAAATAATAAAGCAATGGCTTCCCAATCACGGAACATGCTAGAAAGACATGCTAGACATGGCATTTCTGGATGTTGTCAATTACAGAGAATTTTTTTTTCTGTACTTTGATATACTTCCTATGTGGATTGCTTATAAAATAAAATTTTTAAGAAAACCTATTATCTTTAAAGTCTGCTGGGTTCCATGCAGAAGAGTTGCAGGCATGCCTAGCACAGGCAGAAAAGGTAGAAATTACAAGAAGGCCGAGTTGGGCTTAACACAAAAAGCACTACCAAAAAAATTGGTACCTGCTTCTAATACTAAGTAGAGCACATTAAAAGAGCTGCCTATTGCTGGGAATGTTCAACAGCTAGATTCTATGGAAGGCATTCCTGCCACAGGTAGGAGAGTGGTCAGTAGGGCCGAGGACAGCTCAGAGATTCTGGGGTTCCAGGAAGAAGAGCCACATCCACGAGGCAGCAGCCTGGCTCTTGGGTTTCCCATCAACTCGGAGAGACTTGGCTCCAAACCTTGCCTAAACGCTTGCATTAGGAAATCAACTTTTCCGTTCAAATGACGGCCTAGATAGAGATGGTAAGGCAGTTCAATGCCCGAGAAAGGAGCTGACTTATAATGACCTAGATGAAGATACGCCAGATTTTTCCAGATCCTTGGAATGTTATCTTGGTTTCTAGAATATGATACGATAAGGTTCCCTTGTTATGAAACTTAATCAAGATCAATTTCATAACCAGCTTTGGTTGAATCTTTTCCTGGAGGTGAATGCCTCCTTGGTCTCAGGGTTAATCCCAGGCCACAAGCCCCAAATCCCAACCCCTGCTGTACTGCTCCAGCCACCGAGGGTGACAATCCCTTCCCTGGGGAGTCTTGAGTTAAGGGCCTGGAGACTCACCAGGTCACTGCAGAATTCACAGAGATCGTTGCCTCCTATAAACAGGGTTATTATCTTCCAATCTTCCTGAAAATTTATCTTCTGAAACGAATAAGAAACCAACAAGTAAGTGCCTTGCTCCAGAGTCAAGTCAAGGAAAAGTGCTGAACATTGGCAGGGATGGATCCTCATATACCAGAGGGTTTAACGGACATTAACAATTCCTGTTCTTTGGTTTTGGGGTCCTGAGATCATAGGTCACAGGTTGTAGGTGCTAAATCATTCGTTGTTGTTTTTAAAGGTGGATTCTCTAGACTTCCATGTGGCCTCATCCTCTACCCCAGAGCTGAGCCTTTCTGCCTCCACGGATTTCTCCTGCTCACTCTCTCTTCCGGGGAATCCTACCTCAAGCGGTCCCAGGTGGTGCTTCCCCCAGAATTACCGTGTCATTCTTCATCAGGTCCACCAGCCTCCTGGCCTGAACAGGTAAATCCCTGTGGGCACATAGGAAGAAGTCACCTGAGAAGCAGGGACTGTGAAGTGGGGCAGGGAGAGGACTTCGCAGAGATGGCAGGAACCAAATATGCAACAGGATAGTTGGACTGAAGGCTATGTTCCTGCCCCAGATCACCTTTCCCATTCAGTCTCCACTGGAGGTGTGGGGGCAGGTGGGGGAGTGGTGACTGTGCTTTGGGAAGGGCAGGGCACACCACACATGAGGGGGTGACTCAGAGGAATGTTTCCTGATTGGCCTCCTTGATGAAACGTCTTCCTTTCTCTTCCAAGCCAGGCTCATTCGGGGCAGACAGAAGGCTGCATGTGCATTTCATGTCATACATTGCTGGGTATGAGCCTGATTCTGTGGTATGAACTCCACCTCAAGGGTACCCGCACCCTCGAGGTGACGTGGTTGAGTCAGACACACTCGGGCTTGACATTTAGTGGCCTCCTGCTGACTGTGGTCATGTAACTTAAGTTTGCAGTCCCCAAAGAGTAGAGATAAACCCCCCCTAACCGAGAGGGTCATGGAGAGCAGCGAATGAGATGAGCAAAGGAGCCTTGTGGAGTAAGAGCCACTCTTGGTGCCACACAGCATGGGGCTGACTCCTGCTTCCATCAGCCACTGACCAGCTGTGAGACCTTGACAGAGTACTCGACTTGGCAAACCCTCAGTGTTTCCCTGTGTACCATGGGGATGGTAAGCATACCTTCTTCATCGAGTTGTCGGATGGATGAGATCAAGAACTTAGAGTAGCACGTGGTAAGCATCCACATTAGAAATAATCCACTGAATCGCTACCACCACCACCACCATCAATACAGTCTCTGGCACAGTGCCAGCAGGAAAATATGGTTGTCAGATCTTCCTCTCTTTTTTAATAAAAAAAATTTTTTTTTGGTTTATTTATTTTGAGATAGAGAGTGAGCAAGCATCAGTCGGGGAGGGGCAGAGAGAGAGGGAAAGAGAGAATCTCAAGCAGACTCCACGGTGTCACAGCAGAGCCCGACTTGGAGCTTGATCTCACAAACCTCAAGATCATGACTTGAGCTGAAACCAAGAGTCGGATGCTCAACCAACTGAGCCACCCTGGCACCCCAATCTCGTCCTCTCTTAACTATTAGCCCAGCTAGCCTGGTCTTAACCACAGTGAACTAAGTATCAAGATGACCTGGGTGGGAGTTTTGGGTAAGCCACTTAATCTCTTTGAGCCTTGGTTTCCACATCTGTAAATCTGAAGCCATCAGGGCACCTGCTCTGTGGACCAGAGTCTGATTACTTGACCTCTCTGAGCCTCAATATCCTCATTAAGAAAATGTGAGTACCTGACCTCTGTTCTGTCCAACTCACAATAACCACACAGAACACAGGGATAAAAAACATGAAGGTACCTTGTACATTGGACACTGCTGTTAGGTATGAGGGGTTATTACTGGACCCGGGATAAAGCCTGCAGGGCCCAAGGACAACAGACCACATGGCTGAGTTGATGCTTTTGTTCAGACCACTTTGTCTCTTTGTGCTACAGTTTCCTCATCTGTCATCTGGGCGTAATAATCCCTAACTCCTCCCTACATCTCAGGATGTGCTTGGACAAATGGATTACTTGTGCAAAAGAGCCCCGTGGCCTTGAGGACAGCAAGGGAGGAATCCATATGAATCACGCTCTGTTTTGCTTACTTTTATATTCTCCACGAAGGTTTCCTTCTTGGATGCCTCCCTGACCGAATCATGCTTAGAAATGTCTCTCCTGATGCTACAAGCTGACAAATGCTTTGGGAAAAAGCAAAGCTATGGTAATATTAAAGCCACAATTTTTAGGCAGTAAATTGGTAACCTTTCACTTTTCCCCCACCAAAAGGAAAAACGAAGCCGCAGAATTCATTATAAAACTGATCAGGTTTTGTAAAATCTCTCATTTGGATTATTCCTGTTGTGAATAAATAAGAGTTACTCAGGTGGCGAGTAGATTCGGGATGGTATTGAATCAACTGGCCAAATGATGTCAGGGAATCTGGGAACCAAACACAGAATCCCTAAGATCTTCATAGTAAAGAGGTTTGGGATTATTCTGGAAGAAAAACAGGATTAAGAAACAGAGAGGATTGGGGCGCCTGGGTGGCGCAGTCGGTTAAGCGTCCGGCTTCAGCCAGGTCACGATCTCACGGTCCGGGAGTTCGAGCCCCGCGTCGGGCTCTGGGCTGATGGCTCGGAGCCTGGAGCCTGTTTCCGATTCTGTGTCTCCCTCTCTCTCTGCCCCTCCCCCGTTCATGCTCTGTCTCTCTCTGTCCCAAAAATAAATAAAAACGTTGGAAGAAAAGGAAAAAAAGAAACAGAGAGGATCGAGGCACCTGGCTGGCTCAATTGGTTAAGTGTCCGATTCCCAATTTCAGCTCAGGTCATGATTTTGCAGTTCATGAGTTCGAGCCCCATATCAACACAAAGCCTGCTTGGGATTCTCTCCACCCTCCCTCGCCCCTCCCCCAACTTGCACTCTCTCTCAAATAAATAAACTTTAAAAAAAAAAAAAAAAGAAAAGAAACAGAAAGGGTCTTTCCATATTTATCCTAGCTTCAGTGTGGTATTCACTTTTCTCTGACTAGGTAGCAAATCTGAGGAAGCACCCCAGGCTCGGGGATCATGGAGAGAAATGGAGGCGTAGGACCCAGGGAAGCCTACCCTGCTCTCAGAACCTTCCATTCAGTGTGCATGGACCCCTGCTCACCACCAGTTCACCCAGGTAGGTCCTGCATTCCTGCTGCATTGCTACTGGGACCACCATCCTGACCCAACCTGTCTGCACAACTTCCAGCTCACCAGAACTTTCACATCCAACATGGCATGGAACCCCATAGCCACCCCATGGGAGAGCTTCACAGCCAGGTCCATCTCGGAGGCTAAGGTTTAGGGAGGCGGGATGTGTGTGCTAGGACTCAGACTCAGAGCTTCCTCCCAGGACCCGTGCTCCTTCAATGACCCAGGAAGGGTGCAAAGTTGAGAGCCTGAAAAGACTGTTGGAAAGCATGTCTGAGGAAGGCAAGGAGAAGAAGACATGAAAGATGGAGCACTGAGGAAGCAATGAAAACTGGAACTCAGACTGAGCCCTCTCATACCACTGTCTTCTGTGGACATGAGATTTCTAAACAAGGCAAAGTAATTAGTTCAAAGCATATACCTGGCATCAGAGCAAACTGTGACTAGTTTCTGGGGTGGTGTTGGGGGTGGGCTAGTATGTTTGTGTCCCACAGTGAGGGACACCCCAGGAGAGCCCAGCCAGTCCGGTCTTTGACCCCCAGACCTCTCCCTTGGACCAAGCCTCCCAGCCTTCAACCATACACCCCTGCCCAGGCCAAGCCCCCAACTAGGTCCCCAGAGGACCTCTGGGGCCACCCCCAAGGCTCCCCTGCTCACTCAGCTCGGGCTCCTGCCACAGCTTGATTTAGGAACGCTCCAGCACTGTTTTCTTTCCCGGTACCAATAGAGAAGCCCCTTAGGTTAGGGTTGAATTCGCGGAAGATGTCTGGAAATAAAAAGAAGAGACATGCTTAGTAACTACCCCGAAAACAATCTTCACATTCCTTTGATAAGTGCCAGTGCATGTTAGGGACAAAGAACCCTCACCCTTCAAGCTCTTAACCTTACTGTTGACTCAGCCCAGAAAGAAAATGTCCAGCAGGCTGGTGCTTAACCACATGGGCAACACACGTACATTGGTGTTTCATGAATTATTGTCATGAATAAATGTGAGTCTGGGTCTGGTGCCTCTCTCATGCATTTTTCTTTTTGTTTTCTAGATATATAATAATTTTTTGAGATAGAATTCATACACCATGACATTCACAACTTAAAGTGCAGTTCAATAGCCCTTAGTCTATTCACAGAGTTGTGCAACCATCAACATAATGGACTTTAGAACATTTTCATCACCCCCAAAAAGAAACTCTGTGCACACGAGTCACTCCCCATTCCCTCCAACCCTGTGGCAACCACTAATTTACTTTCTCTCTGTGTAGGTTTGCTTATTCTATACATCTCATATAAACGGAATCATACAACATGACTTCTGTGGCTGGCTTCTTTCACGGACCATGTTTTCAGAGTTTATCCATGTTACAGCACGCATCAGCACTTGATTCCTTTCACTACTAAATAATATCCCACTGTATGGATAGACCACATTTATCCATGCATCCTTTGAAGGATTGGGATTGTTCCCACTTTTTTGGCCATTATGAATAATGTTGCTACGAACAAGTTTATTTTGTGTGAATTTCTCTTGGATATACATTTACGAAGAGAAATGTTGGCTCCTATGGTAACTGTTTAAACTTTTGAGGAACTTACAGACCTTTTTTCAAAGCATCTGTGTGATTTTATGTTCCTGTCAGGAGTGTAGGAGGGTCTTAATTTCTGCACATCCTCACCAACATTTATCTTTTTAAAAATAACAAATATAGTGGATGTGCAATGGTGCCTCATTATGATTTGGTTTGCTTTAATGGCTACTAATGTTGAACATCTTTTTATCTACTTATTGGTCATTTGTGTATCTTCTTTGGTGAAATGTCTATTCAAATTGTTTGCCCTTTTTTTTTTAATTTTTTTTCAATGTTTTTTATTTATTTTTGGGACAGAGAGAGACAGAGCATGAACGGGGGAGGGGCAGAGAGAGAGGGAGACACAGAATCGGAAACAGGCTCCAGGCTCTGAGCCATCAGCCCAGAGCCCGACGCAGGGCTCGAACTCACGGACCGCGAGATCGTGACCTGGCTGAAGTCGGACGCTTAAGCGACTGTGCCACCCAGGCGCCCCTTGTTTGCCCATTTTTAATGGACCCAAATCAAATTGTCTTATTATTGAGTTTTGAGAGTTCTTTATATTTTCTAGATATAAGTTTCTTAGCAGATATGATTTACAAATATCTTCTTTCCCTCTTTGGGTTGTCTTTTTACTTTCTTGAGGGTATCTTTTGAAGCTCAAAGGTGTTTAATTTTGTCCCATCTATTTTTTTTCTTTTGTCATTTGTGCTTTTGGTGTTGTGTCTAAGAAGTCTTTGTTTAGCCCAAGGTCATGAAGATTTGCTCCTATACTCTCTTCTAAGGGTGAATTTTAGCTCTTACATTTAAGCCTATTATCCATTTGGAGTTCATTTTTGTATATGGTGTGAGGTAGGAGTCCAACTTCATCATTTTGCATATGGCTATATACTTATCCCAACACTATTGAAAAGACTATTCTTACCTATTGGTGTTGGCACTCATGTTGAAAACGAGTTAACCATAAGTATGGAGGTTTATTTATGGACTCTCAATTCTATTCCATTGATCTATATGGCTATCCTTATGCCAGTACCACATTGTCTTCATTATTGCAGCTTTATAAGTTTTGAAATTGGGAAGTGTGAGTCCACTGGATTTGTTCTTTTTCAAAATTATCTTGGCTAGTCTGGGTCTTTTAAATTTCCATATGAATTTTAGAGTCAGCTTGTCTATTTAAGCAAAGAAGCCACCTGGAATTTTGATAGAGATTATATCAAATCTGTAGAGTAATTTGGAGGATGTTGCCATCTTAACAGTATTATATCTTCTGATCCATGAACATGGAACGTCTTTCCATTTGTTTAGGTCTGATTACATTTCTTTCAGCAATGTTTTGTAATCTGAAAAGTATAAAGGATGCACTTCATTTGCTGAGTCAAGAATGCAATAGAACCTACACAACACAGATGTACTGAACTCATTCCTTGGAGACACTGTACCCAATGGATAGAAATTACTCTGGGGGGGGGGGTGCCTGGGTGGCTCAGTTGGTTGAGTGTCTGACCCTTGGTTTAGGCTCCGGTCATGATCTCATGGTTGGTGGGTTCAAGCCCTGCATCAGGCTCTGCGCTGACAGTGTAGGGCCTGCTTTGGATCCTCTCTCTCCTTCGCTCTGCCTCTCTCTCTCTCAAAATAAACATTCAAAAAAAAAAGAAAGAAAGAAAGAAAGAAAGAAATTACTCTGATTTCTACTCAACAGAAGGAAGAGCTGTGAAATCACCAGAGCAATCTGCAAATAGAATGGATTCTCCTAGGTTTCCCATTACAGGGGGAACCCAGCATAGGCCAGCTAGCTACTTATCATGAATATCACAGAAAAGCATTACACATTGTTTCGAGCAAGAACTTGCTGGTGCATGCAGTTCCCTCTGCCAGGAATGTTTCATCCCCTTTCCTTACCTGATGAATTCTATTTCTTAAAACCCCTTTCAGAAGGCACAGTTAACCATCTTCTTATTTATTTTCCCCTAAACATTGTACATAGCTATCATTATCGGTATATGTGTCTGTCTTTAGGGAGACATGTCCCCAAAGAGATTGTGATGATGTCATGAGGGCAAGAGCCTTGCTTTATTCTCCTATTTCCCAAGCATCCAGACCTGGAGTATCTTCAATTAAATTGAAGAGGGAGGCGAACCCAGGTTCTGTTCTGACCTTATGTTCTCGTAAATCTTCGAACACATTTTCATGCAGTTATTTCCCTGTGGATTACCCAGTTACTTCATACTGTTGTGAGGAAGAGTCTGAACAGGCAATGGTCTGCTGCTCAGCCAAGTATGGACTCTACCCTGGGGGTGACACTGTCTCAGTCCTTTGTAAATCACTGTAGTGAAAGATCCAATCACCTCATCCACGATAATAGCGTGGGAATCAGGAAGCCCAGCAAAACTGATGTATACGCAGGGCCAGCTCACAGCCCAGTCAATCACACTCACAGAAGCAACCCAAACCACCTCCCCTAGCAGTAAAGACAGGGAGGACACGTGTCACAGGACTGTACCTATTTCAATGCACCAGAATTTGCAAATAGCAACACAGATAACCATACATGAAGCCCAATCGGTCCTGCCTAGGTGGAGATCAAGCCATCTCCATCACCAAAGTCTTGGTGCCTTAAACCTCAAAGAACTCCTTGCCTTCCAAAGATATGTTACAAAGGGATAATTCCAAGAAAAGTAAATGAGAGCAGGACCAATTAAGTTCCTCTCAGGCAAAAAAACAAATATTATTAGCTGGAAGATCTGAAGGGAAAATAATTGTGACATTTAGTGAATGCCTACTTTAAGAACAAGCACTGTGGTGTGCATGCGCTAAGGAGAATAAAAAGACATATCAGACCAGACCATTCAGAGAACATAGTTCAGGCTTAAAAAAAAAAAAAAAAATTATTCCAAGCAGGCTGCGGGTGAAGTGATTCAAGGAAAACATCAGGCCCCCAATACGGCTGTGTTTGCACAGCCTGCACAAACTACTGCTGTGGTGGTGGCTTGTTTCCTAGTGACACTCAGGGATGCAACGTCTTTGTATACAGTGGTGATTAATGGAGCCCAAGCCCAGATCAATGCCTCCCAGAAAGGTGCTCTGCTCAGAATGACAGGCAAAACAGAGATGGGTTTACTTTCCTTCTTTCTGAAATCATTTCCTAAGAATGACTTACACTAAGATTTAGCCTGAGGTCTCTTCTCCCTCTCTTCCTTCCTTTTACAGATACAATTTCTCTTTAAAAAGAAAGAGAGGGAGAGAAAGAGAAAAAAAAGAGAAAGAGAGAAAAACAGAAATTAGGAAAAGAAAGAAAAGAAAAGAAAGTAAAAGAAAAGAAAAGAAAAGAAAGGAAAGGAAAGGAAAAGAAAAAAGAAAAGAAAAGAAAAGAAAAGAAAAGAAAAGAAAAGAAAAGAAAAGATCTCTCAAAGGCTTTCATGATGTTCATCAGAGACAGGCGACCGCCTCGGGGACGTTGCGCCCCCTGGTGAACGTGGCTGAGTCCCGCCGGCCGGCTCCCTGCCGAGCCCGCGACCGCCGCCAGGAGGCGCTGCTGAGCCGCACAGGGCCGAGCCCGGGCGATCGCGTACTCACTTGCGAGGGTGGTGACGCTGCTGAGGTTGTGATCGCCGCCGACACTGTGGTGGAACAAAAAAGAAAACCGAGGTTGAAAATGCCATTGATGCCAAAACACCTCAGACACTCCCAAGACAGGCCTTTCTTCTGAGAGACACCCTGGGGGCTTGGAGCTTGTCATTTCCTCATTATTTCCAGTAGAAAAACAAACCGGAACATAGCAACTCCTCTTTTTGTCCCCACAAACCAGAACACCCAGAGAAGAAACAGATTTAAATGGCACGGTGACTGCGATGATTTTTTTTTTTTAATTTTTTTTTCAACGTTTATTTATTTTTGGGACAGAGAGAGAGACAGAGCATGAACGGGGGAGGGGCAGAGAGAGAGGGAGACACAGAATCGGAAACAGGCTCCAGGCTCTGAGCCATCAGCCCAGAGCCCGACACGGGGCTCGAACTCACGGACCGCGAGATCGTGACCTGGCTGAAGTCGGACGCCCAACCGACTGCGCCACCCAGGCGCCCCTGCGATGATTTTTTTTTAACTTCGAGCACTGACGTTGGGACAGGGGAACAAAGTGGTCCCCCTTTGCCCCTGTTTTTCTAAAGGGAAGGTGAGCGTTCCTTGGATGCTGAGCCAAGTCGCGCCCCACTCGCCACTGCAGCTGGGTACGGCTGTTATTATTGAAAACACAGCGGAAACGTTTGCCCTCGTCATTCTGTTCCTATTTGGCTTGAAAAAACCTGCTTTTAAAGCGTGTCTTCTAGAGAGAACCCATCTTCTAAGCTGCTTCTAAAATTCCAAGCAAATCAAAGTTGGATGGGTTTCTAGGCATGAGAATATACAACATTCCACAGTTTATTGGATTCCCTGCTTTTCCATATCCCCTCATTCTCTGCCAAGTACATCTGAGAACGTTTAAAAGGGTCTCAAATGTTTGGGGTTTAATTCTGTGCAACATCGCAAGGGAGGATGTCTGGGATTCAACACTCAGGGTCAGTCTGGTACCAGGGATGCCAAATTCCGGGCTGAGGAAACACCAGACCTACCCTCTCATGCTTGGCATGAGCCGGGTGTTCAAATCCCGAGTCCTGCTCACTGCAGCTTGGGGCAGCCTGGGTTTGATTACAGCCAGAGCAGGAACAAGCCTGCATGAAGCAGTCACCATGGGGGAATGTGCCAGATTAGGGGTCAGGAACCATCTGCTCTATTTTTTGCCCTTTTATCATCTGGCTGTGTGATCTTAGATAGGTTACTTGTCCTCTCTGAGCCTTGCCTTCTCATCTGTAAAATGAAGGCCCTTTAATAACGATACAAACTTCCATTTATATCTACTTTGCTGGATGCTTAAACTCTCTCTATTCCTCATGACAGTGCTCAGGCTGTATTATTATCCCTGCATGGAAGATAAAGAGACAAGCTCAGAGAGGTTGAGTAACTTGCTCAGAGTCGCACAGAGTCAGGCAGCCAGGATTCAGGTACAACTCCGGTTCCAAAAGGCCACTGTCTCCTTCTGAGCCTACTCCCCAGAGAGAGAAATGGAAACTAGAGAAGCTTTTCAACCCAAACATTTATGTTCTTTCTCTCCCAAACTCGGCCTGTTCAAGCCTCAGTTCCTGTCCTGGGGAATGCAGTGGTTCAGGGGAAGCTTACAGTCCTTCCTCAAAGTAAACCAGAAGCTTCTGTTGAAAAGCACTAGGTGGCTCATGTGTCTGCTAGAAGAATTGTTCTCCGTGATGCTCAGGGGTCCTCCCCTGCCCTGCAATGAAAGGGTCACTCAGCGTCTTGCCACACCCTCACTCACCTCCAGGACAGGCCTCGATACTGAGTCAAGACATCCAAGATGTCCCCAGGCTTTGATCCAGCCCCATTACCTGCCTGAGAGGGAACATCAAGAGGTGAGTTTCCCTGCCCCCTCAGCTGGAAGGTCCGTGTTCTAGTTGTGGCTGGGAGCACCTGAGCACTCCCTAGAATCTAGAGTGTAGACAGTGCCCTGTCTTTTTTTTTTTTTTTAATGTTTATTTATTCTTAAGACAAAGACAGAGCATGAACAGAGGAGGGGCAGAGAGAGAGAGAGGAAAACACAGAATCTGAAACAGGCTCCAGGCTCTGAGCTGTCAGCACAGAGCCCGACGCGGGGCTCGAACCTACGAACTGTGAGACCGTGACCTGAGCCGGAGTCGGACGCTTAACCGACTGAGCCACCCAGGCACCCCTACCCTGTCTCGATATGCATCTACCTTTACAGAGATGAGTGAGAGCTCCCACTGGGAACCCTGGTGCCATCCACCGCTTGGCCTCACCCTAAAAAACCCGGCCCAGACCAAGACCAAGTGCTACAGGCTAGCAAAATGGCTCTGAAAATCAGACTGCAAGTGTCCACTTTTCAAAAGGACCCATTTCTGGGTCCCATCCACCTCCTTTTGAAAAGTTGTGAAATAGACCATAAAAGGAAACATATCACAATCCTTTGAAATCAACGTATCTCCTGTATGTACAATTTTAAAAATAGTAATACAATGCCGTGTACCTACCCTTAAGCTGAAGAAAGACACGGTCTTTTAAAACTTCAATCTGGGCACGCTCTGCAGATGCGTGGCCCTTGCCTAAAGTGTGTCATTTCCAAGCAGGGCCATTGCAAAGGTCATGCTGAAGACGGGCCTCTGAGGCAGGCCAGGGGGGAGGCTGGCCTCCATGGGAGACCCTCCAGGGTGTGACCCCTGCTGTCTGGTGCCCAGTTCTCTGCCACCTGCCATGTATGTCACACTCCAAAGTTTGCCTCCCAGGAAGTCCTGAACAGCTATGCTGATTCTTGAGGACTGCTTCTCCCAAGAGCATCTTCAAGCAGACCAGCAGGTCAGGGGTCAGAGGTCAGGTGTCGGGGGGAGCTACCAGGCCACATCCAGCAGGAAGTGCTTGGGATAAGCAGTGCTAAGGACCAGCCTGCCTGTTCTTCCGGAAAGTTACAAGCAGTAGGGTGTTTGGGGTAAAGAACCACTGAGGGGTCATGGAGGGCACAGCCACAGTACAGGGACAGGCTTCTGGACTTGGAGTCAGGACTCATGAGTGCTGGTCCTGGTCCAGTGCCTGCAAGCTATGCAGTCGTGGGCACTCAGTGCACCTACCCGGCCCCGTCTTCTTTTTGGGTTAAGTTTAAGGTAAGTCGTGTTTCGGAAGATTGTATTGAGGATGTCGATGGGATAGATGAAATGCTAATGAGCCACAGACATGAAAGGTGTCTACTGGTCTTTGGGGAAGATTCTCCTGGAGGCCCTGAGTTCTACGGACCCAGAGAACAGCAGCTGGATGCGTCTGGAATGGGCCACTAGTAAATGGAAACTTGTGTCCGGGAACCTCTACCCCGTCTCTCAAAGGACCTGATTTTGCTTTCATTGGATAGCGCTTTGCAGGCCTGAGGGGTCATCATGGAGCAGCTGCAGAGATGGGCTGGCATCATTCTGAGTACCTCGTCTTCCTCTGCCCCCTGCCCCCCACCCCATTAACGCCTGCTCCCGCCTAATCCTCTCTTCACCCTCCTTTGACTTCCTGCATGACCAGCGCCGGGTCTTTGAAGGAGCCCCACACTGTGTGTGAGACCTAGTCCAATCTGCCCAATGCTACCAGGCTGTGAGACTTGGGCTGGGTCACTTCTGTCACGGCTGCTCCCTCTGAGGTCCCCCCACTTCCTGCTCGCTCATTCATTCCAGCGTCGGGAGAGGAATACTGAGGTTAGGATGGACATGGGGACCGGAGAGGGGCGGGAGATGACCACGGTCGTGAGAGTTCCTCTCTCCGGGTTCTCCCATTAATCCAGATCTCCTCCCCTGCCCGCTCCTCCCACAGTTGGGGTAACTCACCGTGAGAGAGTCCCCCAGGGCTGCGATTACCTTGATGTCAGCCAGCTTCAGCCTGTGAACTGAGAACGCACACACCAGTTAATGCAAGACAGGGGTTCTTATCTCCTCTGAAAGTGAGCGATCTTCCAGGAAAACAGAGAGAAAGTCCATTTGTAATTGTAATTCAGCTTGGGCAGAGATACTAAATCTGTCACAAGCCTGTCATAAGGCCGTGGATCCTGACTGTTATCTCTTCCTTGGAGCACTTGCACATGGGCTCAGGACCTAGGAGGTGGACCCAAATTTCAGAGGGGATTCTGGGGCCTTTGGTGAAACCTGGTGCCACAAGGTGAGCAGTTACCCTCAGGGCCTGAAACGGCTCCTGGCAGTGTGGTCTGGGAGCCAGGCAGGAGTTGGCGTGGAGATGTAACCAACACTTAATCTATTCCAGGATCTGTTGATAATGAAGATAAAATTTTATACCATCCTGTTAAAAAAAAAAATCAGCTCAGAGGCGCCTGGGCGGCTCAGTCGGTTAAGCGTCCGACTTTGGCTCAGATTGTGATCTCATAGTTCGTGAGTTCGAGCCCCACATTGGGCTCTGTGCTGACAGTTCAGAGCCTAGAGCCTGGAGCCTGGTTTGGATTCTGTGTGTCCCTCTCTCTCTGCCCCTCCCCTGCTCTCTCTCTCTCTCTCTCTCTCAACAATAAGTAAAATGCTAAAAAATTAAAAAAAAAATACTCAGTGAAAACAATGTTCAAAGGGATCTCCAGGTCCTGGCTCCTTCCATGGAGACATCTTGTCTACCTCACCTCCATACCATCTGCAGATGAGAAGCTGCCACTCCCACTGAGGATCTGCTCTCATTGGAAAAGTAAAAGTCCCTGCCTCTTCTAATGACAGCATGCAAACGAACACATACATAATTGTGAATGTGCGTATGCAAAATATATAGATTAGTGATCCTCAAATTTAAGCGTGCATCAGAATCATTTGGGGAGCTTGTTAAAACGCAGATGGTCGGTTCCTACCCTCAGAGTTTCTGCTTCAGTAGGTCTTGGGAGGGGGTGGGGTAAGGGTATGTGGTTAGAAGAACAATATCAAATCACAAAGCCAGCTGCACACATTAGCACACATCCATGGGGTTGAGCCCGAGGACTTTAAAATGACCTCTTCTCAAAGAAATTGGGCTATGGGTAAAAAAAGGCAACCCAACAGAAAGTAAGACCTCCTTCCCTCAACTCGAGAGGGCTTATTTTAGTTGCTGGTGATGACAGCCAATCACTATATTCTTGTTGCCATAATGTATGATAGCCACAGTGAATGCTGTGAACACTTGCTAGGGGGCAAAGGTTAGGGGAAATCTTTGAAGCTGATAAAATGTGGAAGCGATGGGCAGATTTGCTTCAAAAGCTCATTATAGTTTGCTAAAGAGGCAGCTGGAACTGGTCATCCTGCCGCCTAAATTTGTAGCAGACAGAAAGGAAACGTACACACATGTGCATGCATGTGCACATCTGTGTGTGTGTGTGTGTGTGTGTGTGTGTGTGTGTATGTATATGTGTAGATAGATCTGAAGGATTTCCTTTGAGAGATAATAAACCAAACCAAGACTATGTGGGAGGGGTCTGACTTATCTGGGATTTTATTAATATAGAGCCCGACAGGTTTCATTTGTTTAACATCCTGCAGACCTTGATTTGAGCTTTGTTAATATCATCACGCATGACAAAGACACAGCCTGGAAACACAGCAAAGCACTTTAGCAATTGCTCTCCTTGGGGAAAGAACTACTTAGAGATAAGATTAAATTTATGTGGGCTGATTAGCTAAACATTATCTGGTACAAACTGTCCACCACCCTGAAATGAGTTGATAAATACATCAATAACTCATCAAGATTTCTACAGAGGGGGCCTCTTATCAGAAGGCCATCCAAGCTATGATGAAATATCACGAATGGTAAAAAAATGGTAGACTATAGAATGAGGAGAAGACTTGACACTTTGGAGCTTTGTCTTGTATGCCGCAAGAGCTTAAACCACGTGCAGCCGTAATCTGACAAGAGCAGCTTTCCTCACAATTGTCAGCTAGGGCCACCCGGCTCCTGTGCCCTCTGATTCTCAGGACTTATGCTAACTTATGTTAACAACGGTGCTAAACTGCTGGCACCATGTTAGAACCTTGTTTGTGCCTTGGAAGTACTTCAGTGTGAGTTTGTATGAAGCAATCTGTGCCTTAGGGAGCACAGGGGCTCAAGCAATGTGCTAAGTTGAATTACAGGCTAAGTTAGTGACTCTGTGTCAGAGACCTTACAGCTCTCAAAGCTTTAAATGATGGGCACTGCAGGGAAGGGAAATACCTATGCGTCCAAGTGTCTTTGGGTGATTTTGAACATGCTCAGGGGACAGAGCAAGGGGACAGGTGGGCTGTTATTCCCTGTGGGGCATCAGTGCTTCCTAGTCATAGATGAGGTTAAACCACAAGACCCATGAACAGGTGATGATTACAGAAACATCTCCAGGGTCATTGCAGTGCTGGGTCATAACAGAGTGAAACCCTTAATGATCTCCCAGTTCTGTAACTAGGGCATTTTTCATATCAGCTTTTGAGTAGCTCATTTTAGTCAAATGGGTATAATAAAGAACATCAAGGACTTACAAAGGAGCCAATGTCTTAAGTGAATGAACTGTTCTAGATTTATACTATTGGTGACAGTGGCATATAAATAGCTTTGTAGTTCTCTATTTTCAAATACTGTGAATTTCTCCCCCAGCATGGAATTAGCAGCTTGACATCAAGATAGCCAGCTTGAGTACAGAGCCAGGAGCCACGTCCCCCGGCTCCGTATTGTTACTCTTTTGTTTGCAAAATGCTACTCTTTTTCTCACTGGGAAAACCTTAGGTCAGCTGCCAGGCCCAACATATTTTTCTTAGTTACCCCAACTGTGTTAGGGGCAGACCATGGGGTAATATAAAATGATGCAAGTATGTGCAAAGTTAGAAAGCCCACAGGAGATAGCACTTAGAGAGAGCATGTATGCACTGACTGGGAAGAAAACTCGGCAGCTTTTATTTATTTATTTTGCTACCAAATACCAATTAGTTATAAAAAAAAGTTATATCAACTCTCTATATCTCATTCCAAAAGGCTCACAGATTGGAGGAAGAGGTTCATCACCTGTGGGCCCCAGATGGCATGAGTGAGGCATCCAGGTTGCCAAGGGCTGTGGCCTATTGATGAAGGCAGTGCCCTATATTGAGACATCACTTTTGGTTAGTTATATGTATCTGTGGATGGTTGAAGAGAAACACTAGGGAAGGGCACACGGCAGGTTTTTGAAAAGAACTCTGAAGGCAAAACAGTTATTTTATACAGAGTCTTAGTGAAAAATTGCTTTAATGGCAGATACCTTGATCTAGTTGGATTTAAAGATCTTTTCCAACCCTGAGAACTGTTGGTTTGCTACATTGGAAATACTCATTAAGATTAATTCAGCGAGGGGCGCCTGGGTGGCTCAGTTGGTTAAGTGTCTGACTCTCGATTTCAGCTCAGGTTATGATTTCACAGTTCATGGGATCAAGCCCCATGTTCGGCTCTGTGCTGACAGCGCGGAGCCGGCTTGCAATTCTCTCTGCCTCTCCCCTGCTCACACTTGCTTGCGTGCTCTCTTAAGATAAGTAAACATTAACAAAATTAATTCAGTGAACATTTACTGGGCTCCTATTATGTGCTGAGTCATTGGAGATATAGAGATAAGACAATCTGCTCTTTTTTTTTTTTTAATTTTTTTTCCTTAATGTTTTTATTTATTTTTGAGACAGAGAGAGACAGAGCATGAGCAGGGAAGGGGCAGAGAGAGAGGGAGACACAGAATCGGAAGCAGGCTCCAGGCTCTGAGCCATCAGCACAGAGCCCAATGCGGGGCTCGAACTCACAGACGGTGAGATCATGACCTGAGCCGAAGTTGGACGCTCAACCGACTGAGCCACCCAGGCGCCCCGACAATCTGCTCTTTTGAGTATGCATCAGATACCATCATCTCAATCAGAAATTGCAAACATGATCTCCAGAGGAGTGAATGACCTCACCAGAAATAGGACAGTTGTCAAGAAAAACTAATAATGTGGCCCTGTGCTAACTCTCTTTTAACTACCTCAACAATCACAAGGATGGTTAAAATGTCCATTCGTAGATCACACGTGCTAATGAAATGTGTTTTTTATTATTGCCCAGTTAGCAGTGGTCATTTTCCTAAATGACACCTTTCAGGCAGGACTCAGAAGGGCAGGCCCAGCTCACATTTAGGATGGCCGTCACCCAGTTGGAGCGAGAGAGCATTTTGGTTCCATGCCCACTTGGTTAGATCGAGGAGACCTAAATGTACCTATTTGCTTATTCAGACGGTCCCTATCACTGGAGTATCTTCGATCTCAAGGTCTTAAGATTTCTTGTGCTTCCATCTTCAAATGCCAATAAACACAATAATCTTCAGGGTCAGAGGATAAAGAAAAGGTTCACATTTTATCTGCTTTCAGATGTTGAGATACGTTCTAAGGGATTGGTTATCATTATGACAGGAACATAATCTGGAAAGATTGCAAAATACTTTATAGTTCATCCTCTCAGAATGATAAGATTAAAAAAGGGATGGATATCATTTCTCTGTAAAGACTGGCGATTAAAAAATTCAAATTCTCTCTGTCCCTATACATGCAAATGCATGGACATACATATATACGTACATCTTTGTGTTTTTGTTGTCAGACAGCCTGTGTAGGAAGCTGATAATTTGTTTCTGCTGCTAGAGTTCTGCTAGTAAACTAACCAATAGGACTAAGTTGTCACCAAGTATGAAGGGGATAAAATCTAAAGATTAAACACGCACGAGCGCGCGCTCTGTGTGTGTGTGTGTGTGTGTGTGTGCCTGATCTCCTATTCCATTGTTCTGCAACTTAGAACAAGAACCAGTTACAGACTGAAGTTTGTTACAAACATTTTAACTTACTTGCCATTCATGTGGCTTAATTTGAGCGTAGAGAGCTAAGACCTGCATGAAAGGTAGGCTGACACTTTGTTGTTCTACTAACGCTCAGCAAAAGAAAACAGTCTGACGACAAAGATGTGCATCCCTGAAAGAACCCTGCTAGGCGCTGTGACATCTTCAAACCTAATTTTCTGTCTTGGAAGGCACTTAGGAGGCATTCGACAATCACCTAATAATCAAGTGAATGACTCAATGAACAAAGGAGTCGCCCTCTAGGACCAAGCAAGGGAACCTATCGCACTGTTGCAGGAATGCTCCTGCGCTGATGGGGTCAGTCCTACAGGTCAACGTACAGCCTCCTCCCTGCAACCCCCGCTCCATGACCTCCCATGGTCACATGCACACAGCCATCACTCTCAGACAGGCTCATCTAGAAGAAACGATTTAGCCCTTAGCCGGCCCCTTTCTGGGAGGATGTCACCTGGAACATTCCACGAGTTTCATTTTCACGGCCCGGCAACAGTCATTTTGGAAATACTGAGAAGCAGTGAGAACAGCACGTTTCTAAGATGGTGTGCTTTCCTGTTCCGTGCAGTGTAGGAGTGCCTCCTGCCTATGGCTCTGACGTATGGACCGGTTATTTCTGCCTCCTGCTTAAAGACTGTTTTGTCTTTTGGAGAAAAAATTCACTGGTTCGTTAAGGCTCCACGGCAGAGGGACAATGACAGCAGCGCACTCAACTCATCCTGGGCTCTTCGCAGGACAAGACGTGGTACACAGTTAACGCTTAATCAATGCTTTCTGCTACTGGTGTTATCATGTTGTAGCTCAAGAACAATCAAACACAGACACGAACTTCCAAACACACATCAGGAGCTACTTCCATTGTCCTTGGAAAAAAACCCCCTCTGATGTATCCCAGACTGTGTGGAAAGCCCGTTAAGGTTGCCCTTATGTTGATGATTGCGAGCCTCAAATGAGGTTAAAAATTGCTTGATTTGAGCCATGTACCTGAAGTGGGAATCGTGTTGGAGGGGTCCTTGTCAGGGCACCTGATTTCCATTGCATCTGTCACCTGAAATGAGAGGCACAGAGAAGGAGAAATGGATCTTGCAACATAGGAAATTGGGTGAGAAGTGGGGCCTGTATTTGGAAAGCACCCCTTAGTATAGAAAGCTAGGTATCCCTTAAGATCCCTCCCTCTCTATGAACACTCACATCTGAGTGTCCACAAAATCCTTTCCTAAATGTTCCCCATCCTGTCGCCTCCCCTCTAGTGCCTTGACCTTCATCCAGGCCTGTGTTACTTTTCAAAAATAGGTTTTTTTTTTTAATGTTTATTTATCTTTTTTGAGAGAGAGAGAGAGAGAGAGAGAGAGAGAGAGAAAGAGAGATAAGGCTGAGTGGGGGAGGGACTGAGAAAGAGGGAGACACAGAATCTGAAGCAGGATCCAGGCTCTGAGCTGTCAGCACAGAGCCCGATGCGGGGCTCGAACCCACAAGCTGTGAGATCATGACCTGAGCCGAAGTCAGACGCTTAACCCACTGAGCCACCCAGGTGCCCCCTCAGGCCCGTGTTACTTCTTGCCTGGAATATTACAGCATCTACAGCCTTCAGTCCTGGGGGCTTCCTCCCCAGCCTTCTGAACCCATAGAGATGATGCTCTCCCTCTCAGCATAATATAACAGTGTCACCACCACCCCCACCCCCGCCCAAATTCTTAGTGAAAGCAGGGAGTTTTGTTTGTTTTGTGTACTGTATCCTCGGAGCCCAGAACGGTGCACAGTGATGCTCAATAAATATGTGTTGGTTGAAAAAAAATACATTTCTGCTGTATTAACATCCGCACAAAGTTCATCCCCCTTGGCGCATCCTAAGAGGACCCTGACATTCTAAACCACCAGCTCTGGACCCAGCTCTCACGCTCTCCATGCCTCTGCCCGAGTCTACCTCCGTTCCCCCCCTCACCCTCCCCTCCCTCCACGTTCCCACACGCCCATCCACCGGGTCACCCTTGGCCATCCTTCAAGGCTGGGGTTGTTGGTCTTCTTTGGGAAACTATGTCACCTCTCTCCCGTCAGTCGCTTCCTCTGTGTTCCCAGAATACCCACGGAAACTTGAATTAGAGTCATGCCGCGACTGCTGATTGGCTCCACGAGGCTGAGTTCCTTGGGACGAGCAACGGATTTTATCTGTGGCTTTATCTCTTATGCCCGGTATTCCTCTGCCCACCCAGCCATGTAGCCATTCAACAAATAGTGATGAGCCCCTGCTCTGAATCCCTGCTTGCATTCTAGTGGCACACAGAAGGCTTTCAATAAACGTATCCTGAGGGAATGTGTCACTGTCTCCTACCAGATGACAAATACTGGCAACGCTTGTATAGAACTCAGAGCGTACCGACACCATTTCACGTACTTTCCGCATATGAGCTTATCATTAGTAACAACTCTGTGAGGTGGGGCTGTGACTAGCATGTCACAGAGATGGTAAGTGCCTTGCTCAATGACACAGAGCCAGTAAGTGGAAGAGCCTGGATTTGAACCCCAGAGCGCCCTGCTGCCTCTCAGGTATATCCTCACGCTGAGGTATCGGTTAGAACGTGAGGGACATGATGATAAATCAAGAGTCTTTCCTGCTGTGTCTCTCAGGCTTTGTGCTGGGGACCCAGGCCGTCGTCTTTGCCGCTGGCGGGGAGGGTAGTAGGAGTGAATTCGTCTCAACTCGTCTCGGTCCGCAGTCCTCTGAGAGTGAGGACATCAGCCTTGAAGTGCTTCTCAGCTCCCCAGAGGAGTGCAGGGTGCCCTATCTCATCTTGACAGGAAAGATCAGAGAAGGACTCCTGAGACAAGCACCAAGGGAGGCGTGAGGAGGCACGAGGCGGCCCCCACGGGCGTGCGCCAACTTCGAAGGCCTTCTGGCCTCCATGCTGTCTGGTTTCGCGCTTCACCGCATTCCTCTGCTTTTTCTTAACTTTCTCCTCAGATTAAGCCCTCAGGTGAGTTCAAAAGGACTCGTCGGTGATTTGGGGAAAGCCTGAGGATTCTTGGTTTATGTCAGAAGAAAACAGGGAGCAGGCAGTGCTGAGCACCCCACCACGCCCCATGAAGCCTCAGGATGCTGGTTGCTGAGGCCGTTCTAAAGACAGAGATAGGGGTTAAGGGTCCGACTTCGGCTCAGGGCACGATCTCACGGTTTGTGAGTTCGAGCCCTGCATCGGGCTCCGGGCTCTGGGCTCAGGGCCTGGAGCCTGCTTTGGATTCTGTGTCTCCTTCTCTCTCTGTCCCTCTTCCACTCACGCTCTCTTTCTCTCAAAAGGAAATAAAGATTAAAAAAAAAAAATCAAAGACAGGGATATAGGGCTGGCCTGCTTCAAGCACGAACGGGGCGGTCACACACCTGACCCTTTGACCCTTCCCCGTGGGCTCATGGGGTTCCAGGGAACCACGTAGAAACTTCCAAAGACTCGGCAAGGGGTACCGCCCCTGGTTCATGTTTGTCAATCACAGAAAACCCGAGCCTACCTCAAGCTCCTCAGGAGATTTTAGCAGCCTGGGCAGGTAGTTGCTGTTCTTGTAGGTGAACAGAAAGGGATTCTCCTGCAGAGGAAGGTAATACGTTATAATCATGACCCAGAAATCTGTATCGTTTAACCACCAGGCTTTCTCACACAGCAATGCCTTTGGTCAGTTTGGAACGCTCACAGCATCCTTGAAATGATGAGAAAACCATCATCTGGCTTTTCTTCTCCCGTGCTGCTCGTTAGTTCTCTGAGAGGGCTCACTAATGCTTTGAAATGTCCCCTTTGCCACAGTCAGCATCTCCTGCTTGTACTGGAGTTTCATGCTACCAGGCAAAGTACATACATTTCCACAGAAAGGGAACTGAATTTTAAGCTTCCTGGCAGCCAAGGCAAAGAGGGAAACAGGGCAAATGATCTAATTCCTACAGCCCAGTAAAAAAACAAAAACAAAACAAAAACAAAAAACAGAAAACCCCCAAAAAACAACAACAACAACAACAACAACAAACTTACCAGTTCAGTAAGAAAGCCCAAAACCGGACTCACATTAAATGATAAAAAGAATTCTAGTGATTTATGTTCGGTGTTCCTTTTCTCATTCATTTACTCAGCAGCACTAATTCTATGCCTACTACATGTCGGGCGCGTTATTCAAGATGCTCATCCTCACATTTGGGACCAGGTAAGCTGTGGCTTTGGTCCTAGGCCCTCCACAGGTGTGGAAGGGGCCTCAGTGCCGCGGACACGGCTCTCCTGACCCGCCGGTGTAAACCTTCAGCGTGTCAGGTGTGCAAAGCTGTGCCCAGCCTCGAAGAGCCAACCCAAGCCTCTGATGGGGCTAATGTCTCATCCAGGGAAGACCCCACTTCACAGCAAAGCCCACTTCTTCGTGGCCCCATCTCGGTCCCCAACTCAGCAAAGGATTCCCTCCCGTCCCCAGTTCTGGCCTACCTGAGAGGGACATTTCACCGGACTTCCCTCTCGTGCACTGAATGGCTCATCTTTCTGTCCTGCTGGCTCCATCTGGAAAAGGAGGTGATCTTTAGAACAGAGAAGTCTTGCATAGGTGGCCGCATCCTGGGGTGCCAATGACAGAGACTCATTTGCCCAGCATCTCTCAGAGTGTGACCCTGGGCCAGCTGGCGGCACCAGCATCACCTGGGGACACATTAGAAATGCAAATCTCCAGGCCCAACCCAGACCTACTCAAGTCAGAAACCTTGGGGTGGGGTCCAGTGCCGTGCATTTGAACAAGCCCTCCAGGAGGTCCCAGTGCAAGCCCCGGGTGAGGCCCAGGGCACGGGAGGATTCAGTGATGCCCAGCCCACCCCTCCTGATGTTACCGAGAGAGGCATGGAATGCCAGACAGGCTGAGCTGGGACTGGGACCCCAGCGCTGACGAAACTTCCCTCCGAGAGGAGAGCATGCACCCTCTCCCCTCGGCTCCCCTTTCCGTGGCGTGTAAGCCCGCGTCCAGGAGGCAGGAAGAGCCTCTGTTACCTGAACACTGCTTACGTGGCCGTGAGTGAGACGAGCTATGGCTTCTGGCTCAAGTCCTAGGTCTTTAATCAGAGGAACAGACGTGGGGCACAGCCCAGCCCCCACTCCCAAACAACTTGAACATCTAGCGGTTCGGCAGTGAGCAATGGTGGGCTCAGTGCTGATCTAGGCAACTACTCAAATGATAACCGGAGCCGGTGGAACGGCGCCATCCAATAGTGTGCGTGTGTCAGCAGGGGCCCCAGCAGGTGATAAACCGATGTGAACACACTCAAGGGCACACGGGAAAGTGAAGGCAGTTGAAGAATTCAGTGGGGGGAAGGCTTTCTTTTTTAAGTTCCTTTTGTTGGGGCGCCTGGGTGGCCTAGTCAGCTGAGCCACCACCGACTCTTGGTTTTGGCTCCGGTCACAATCTCAGGGTTTACGAAATCGAGCCCCACATTGGTCTCTGTGCCGACAGCATGGAGCCTGCTTGGGATTCTCTCCCCCTCTCAGGCTCATGTGTGCTCTGTCTCTCTCTCTCTCTCAAAATAAACATTTTTAAAAAGTTCCTTTCATTATCTTTAAATGCTTATGATACATAAACTCTTGAAAGATACCACAGCTTCGAGAGAAGACACATTTCCTTTTGCACCGCTATTTTCTCCCATTTGGGAACCTCATGTTCACGGTCAGCCCTACTGCCCACAGGTACTAGACTCTTGGGCACCTTTGTCCCTCCCCTCCCTTCCAATGACTTGACAAGAGGCAAGAGGCTATGGGATGGGGCGCTCTGTCTGGCTCAGTCACAGGCTCCGCCATCCTCCACGAGGATTTTAGATTCTTCAGCAATATCTTATCCCAGCATCTCGCCATAAACAAGAACCAGGGAAAGAACTTTACCCTTCTTGGGATTAGCTCTTCACCCAAATGGACAAAGTCAGATAAGAGGGTATAATTGACCTTTTGTAAAAAGGGTGGCAACCTTTTAGCTCAGAGGCTGGAGGAGGAACTGGGGTCCCTACCTTCTTTCAGATTTATTCTGATGGTGGGCACTCCTGGAAATGGGAGGTCCCGCCCACAATGTTCAAGGTTGCTCTGAAAGGGAGTGTTCAGTGACCCGGTGTCAATCTGGCCTGCCTTCTTCCCTTCTCCAATCTCTCAAGAATGTCATCAATAAGAGAGTCTGGAAAGAAGCTCTGAGAGAGCCACACTTTAATAATTCTGGTAGAATGGATATAGCAGAGCCCATTTTTTAAGGACCTTAAAGAGAGGAAATTCATAGGCTTGAATAAACACTTTCCTTTAAGAGCCTTTCCTCAAATGTCTCTTTATCAGTCTCCTACATCCTTCCCACTCCTTTAATGCCCTTTACACCTGCTTGGACCCTCTACCCTCCTCTGTGCTCAGGCAGCATGGAGAATGAGGCGGCCAGGCCAAACATCCCCTCCCACTGTCCCTCCGCCTGCCACCCTGTGCCCGTGTACAAGTTCACATGCACTCCAGGGACAGTGGGGGCTGGTCTCTGTGCTCTCGCTCCACACCTCAGTCCTGGAATCACCCACATCTCTTCTCCACAGCCTCCCTGCCACACTGGAATTAACTGGAATGTGGGAGGGATGACCTTAGGCATTCTCTCCCGGGAGAATTCCCACTCAGCTGAGCAATTCCTGAGGGAATTTCAGGGCTTGGCATGCAGTGGGGGTCTGTGATTGCTGGAAGGATCCAGTTCCCCAAAGGTGGGTTTCTTCAGAACTAGTGTTGCATAAGAATCGTCAGAAATTACTGAGGAGGCGGTGATGGGGGCAGAAGGGACCAAGGGAATGAATTATGTCTTCACAAAATCCCCCAGCTTTGTGTCAGGAGCTCAGCGGCAGTCTGGGGGCACGTTATGCTGGGGCGGTTCCAGGAGTGTTTCAGAAGTGGGGCTGCTCTCTTGCAGGTATCTGCAACTTTCCCTTTGCTGGCCCTCACTCAGAGCTTACGTGTACCCTGGGGCCTGGCCAGGGAGAACAGATGCGGGGCTGGCCTGCACAGCCACCCCCACTGTGGTGTCTGGGGGCATCGTGGGGAAGAAAAGTGCTGGAACTTGGGCCCCTGTGGTCACAGCGATTATGTTGGACCCTCTCTGCTCCCCACATATGAGAGTGGCCCTCATTCCAGACCCTCTGTGTCTGTGAACGTGGCCTTGGATAGACCTATCCGGCTTTCATCTCTGTGGTCTCAAACCCAACACAGCAGAGACTCAAGGAGATAAAGGCAGAGACACGCCTGCCCTCTTTGTGTCCCTAGGAAGACACAAGAGTGAACCCAAGGGTGAACCACTCGTGCGTGCTGCTAAAGGCCTCTAAGGCTCACCGAGGGTCATCACACACCTCTGGCAAGGAGGGAAAAGAGAGGCCTAGAAAGACCACACGATTCACCTCGTGCTACAACCAAAGACACAGGTGTAACTGGAACTCAGGGTTTCTGGCTTTTTACCCAGTACTTTTGCCCAGACCTGGTCGATTCCTCGTTTCTTACGCACTAACCCATGCCTGCAGGAGCTGTCCACTCACTCTCGCGGCTCTGCTCACTCTGGGAGCCACGGATGGTCTGGCACGTCACCCATGAGGAAGCCAGGAGAGTGACACATCCAGGGAAGCCCCTCTTTCTCTGCTGGCCTGGCTGCCCGGACCTCGAGAACGCTCATTGGGAAATAACTGGGGGTTGGTTGGACAGGACTGAGTGGGGGTAACTGCCCACCCAGGAAAGCTGCCTCCTCCTCCTCGGAGCCCTTGTGACACCTACTGTGTCATGGTCCTTTGGCCTGGAGTCTGTTCCCATCTGTGGGCCTGCTCGGCCTCATCCTTATCCGCACCCTCAAGTGGGTTGTAGGACACTGTGGTGCCGGGTGCCCGTGTCAATGTGCAGGATGACACTCAGGCTCAATAAAGGCAAAGATTGTCACTGTTGCCCCTGCCACCAATGACGACCAATAGCAAGGTGAAGGGGTAGAGAGGGAGAAGGAGAGGGAAGAGAGGGAGGAAGTGTGTGGAGGGGAGGGAGGGGAGGGAGGGGAGGGGGGGCAGGGAGGGGAGGGAGGGGAGGGGGGGAAGAGGAGGGAGAGGAGGGAGAGGATCCTTTCCCTGGATCTGTTCTTTCTGGCATTCAGGGTACATTATTCCTTCTCAGGGCCTCCTTATCCTCAGGTTTCCTCTCTTATCAGACCAGCCTCATACTGCCCCTTGCCAGTGCATTGGCTCTTCTCTTCTCCATGCCCTTTGCTCAGAAAAGTCCTTTTGCCTGGGAATGCCCACCCTGACCTCCTCCCACACACCTTACAAAGCCATTTGGAATCCTGTCCCCATGGGATCCTCCTGACCTCTCGCTCCTATCGTTGTTGGGTACACAGTCCAGCACATCACTGCTGGCTGAGGTCAAGTTCACTCTTGTTCTTCTGGGTTGCCTGACCTTTCCAGCTACACCCTAGGTTCTATGAGGGCAGAGGTCACCTGGTGTGTGTCCTGTATCCTCCTAGGACCCAGCCTAGGGTGGGGCATGTTGTAGGTGCCCTTGTGTTGCTTGGGGGAAAGCGGACGTAGGAGGAGGAGGTTTGGCTGAGCTGGAATCAGTCCTTCTCCCCCAGAGAGAGGGTGGAGGGGGCTTAGCTCCTGCAGGAAGGGTCACATTCCTATTCTCTGCTCTTCACAGGAGATGGGCAGCGAAGTGGTTTCCTGGGGGAAATATCCTGCCCAAGGGTCAGGCCCACTAAAGGATCTGTATTCAAAGAAATCAGAAAAGAAATCATTGCCTTCTCCAAAGGGGAGTGTGAGTTCCTTGCCATGGGCCACCTGGGGACCTTGCCTACTCTCCTTGTTCCTGGCTAACGTGTACCTGTGTGTGGGCTAATGAAGGCAGTGGCTCACGGTCTCAGCACAGCAAACCAACTGAGGAAAGGGAGAGAAGTTTCCTAACCAAGAACAGGGACAACCAAGTTCCCATCACTAGAATTCTAAAACTAGGGCAACTTCGATGGAGAAAAAAATGACAAAGTCAGGTCTCCGTCCAGTGCCCTGGAAACGTTCACAGTTTTGAGGTTCTATCCCACCCACTGACTGAGCCCAGCTGGCCCTGGGGGACTTTCGTAGTCTGGGGAAAGCCTGTCACAGGTATAGTAAGAAGGGCCAACGCGTGGTGAGTCCTCACTGAGGGCCAGTAGGGCCAGGAATAAGCCGTGCACAGGACACGTGTGGCGTCAGGGGTTATGAAAAGGGTTTTGCAGAACGGGAGCTGAGACCTTGTATTCACACGGGTCATGAAGGGTGGAATTAGGAACAGAAGCCAGGTCTTCTTCATTCACAGTCCACGCTCATCGCAGCCACCGCCCTGTGCCTTTGAGCCACACGATGGTGAGGGAAACCTGGGCTGGAACTACTATGTGAGCCCAATCCACAAGCAAAGTGGCCTGTGCAGACGCGGAGGAGATGCCCGTGCCTCTGCGAAGAACAGGACCGCGGTAGCCCAGCCCCGGATGGGAAGGTGAAACTCCCAGGAGGTCAGACCTGGGCTGTCAGCAGGTGCGCGCAGGGCCCCTGGTGGCTCAGAGTCATCATCCGGGGTCCTGCGGGCAACCCGGAGCCCCTCCGTCCGAGCAGGGGGCACGGTGGGGGGGGGGGTGGCGCTCCTGCTCCCCTTCTGGAACCCCCCCCCCGGCCGGGCAGCCCCCCCCCCCCCCCACCCCGCGACCCCCAGCCACTCACTATGCTGCTCCAGAGATTCAAGGCGACTGTGCTGGGATCCTGGAGTGGTTGTTCCCCCTGAAACGGAACCAAATAAGAACCTGCTTTTGCCCCTTAGGATGGGGTGGCCTGCCGCACACTTTGAGCCTCCCTGGCAGAGATGGCGTGGCCCGCCAGACTCTCTCTCAGCCCCAAGTGCCACCATTACTGGTGGGCACTTAAAGGACCCTGTCTGAGGTCAGGCTCAGAGGTGAGGGTCTGCAGGGGCAGGTCGAGGGTCTGGCCGCTCTTCCCTATCATCGGGTTGTGCTTATGGCGCTACACGGCAGGAGGAGCAGGTGACAGGGAAGTGAATCATGTGTGTTCTGAGTGGGGGTGGGGGATGGGAATGATTACTCCTCCCTCTCATTTCTAACCACTATCTGGACATCCCTGAAGCCCTAGAGGGGGCACAGGGACTCCAACAGGCAGGATCCAGGAGCCTGGAGGGAGGGACCATCCCAGATGCTAAGGCCTCAGAGACCTTGCCGAGCGTGCATGAACCCACCATGGTGCTCATGGTCTGGGCAGCCCCCGGGGGGGGGGGGGGCAAGAGGCATTTGCCCAGTGACCTGGGGGAAGGGTGGGGGCAACTCCAAGTCCTCTCCCTTCCAGGGATGGGTGTAGGGTGTGCAGAGGGAGGAACGTGGTGTTCTGCCCTGAAAATTCTATCCCGAATGGTCACAAGAGCTCGGAGGAGCCGAGGGCTTCCCAGACACAGGTGCCGCTCTAGGCTCCATATGTGTATTTATTCAAGCAATCCTGACAATCACCCTAGAAGGAGAGGATATTAGTAATGGCCCTGAACCCGCAGATGAAGAGCCAAGGCACACAGGGTGCAAACAACTCACCCGAGGTCACACAGCTGGCCCATTCCAGAGTCAGGACCTGTCTGGCCGGTAGAGTCCATGCTCTACCTCTGGGCTGTTGTGCCTCTAAGAACCCGCCTCATGGGGCCACCCAACCCCGTGGCAAAACCGCCAAGAAAGTAGACGAGAGTACCGCGGCATTTCTCCCCCGGCACACGCTGGGCTTGCGGAAGCCCGGCTTCTGTGGAGGGGAGAGGGGCGGGGGGAGGGCTGGTCCCACCTCCTCACAGCCCCCCTCACTCACCGAGGGTAGGGTCTGGTAGAAGAAAGGCTGGAAAACCACTGCGAAGGACTCCTCCTTGTTGTACTTGCTGGAGGCCAGGAGACGGTCCCAGCTCTCCTGAAGGAGGGAGCAGAGAGGTGTGCCACCTGAGTCCCGGCAAGGCCAGGCTGCCCCAACCTCCCACCAGGGAGTTCGGAGCAGGTCCCCGGGTCAGAATCGCCCCTCTGTGCGGTTCTGAATGACATGCTTTTTGGAAGCTCCCCCTGGTCTCACACTTTGGGGCCCTTTGATGAACTACATCAGGGTTTCGTTTTCCTCTGAAGCCTCAGCATCACGTAATACCAGAGATGAACCTGAAGTACATTCTCTGGGTGATCGTGAAGTGCACCCCAGCCCAGCACGAGCTGGGGCCCCCACGCTCTCCTCAAGGGCGGGGTTCCGTGGAGGGATGTGCTATTGACCACTCCAAAATTGTCGTTTCCAAAGTGAGAAGTGCCATATATGACTTCATATAGGGCTTTCTTCTTAAATAAAAACCATCATGTTAGAGGCGCCTGGGGGGCTCAGTCGGTGAAGCGTCCAACTCTTGGTTTCGGCTCAGGTCACGATCTCACGGTTTGGGAGTTTGAGCCCAACTTCGGGCTCTGTGCCGACAGTGAGGAGCCTGCTTGGGATTCTCTCTCTCCCCCCTCTCTCTCTCTCTCTGCCCCTCCCCACCCTCTCACAATAAGTAAACTTAAAAACAATTTTTTTTTTTTAAATCATCGTGTTGGGGCGCCTGGGTGGCGCAGTCGGTTAAGCGTCCGACTTCAGCCAGGTCACGATCTCGCGGTCCGGGAGTTCGAGCCCCGCGTCGGGCTCTGGGCTGATGGCTCGGAGCCTGGAGCCTGTTTCCGATTCTGTGTCTCCCTCTCTCTCTGCCCCTCCCCCGTTCATGCTCTGTCTCTCTCTGTCCCAAAAATAAATAAACGTTGAAAAAAAAAATTTAAATCATCGTGTTAACACGCATCAGGAGGAACTTGTGCTTTGAGCTGTTTGCTGGAAGGGACGATGGCACCCGCTGAGCCTTCCACGCTCCCTTGGGTCTCTTCTCTAAACCAGAATGCTCATCATTAGGAATCCTGACTTGCCCATGGGTTGTGGTCTGGGGAGCAAGCCCACCCTGGGCACCACCAGCTCACCGGCCAGGGACATGTGGTACAAGTGGTGATGACAATCAAAAGCATTTCAGAATGAATCTGCAAAATTCTCCTTGATCTTTTTTTTTTTCTAACTTTATTTATTTTGAGAGAGAGTGTGAGTGGGGGAGGGGCAGAGAGAGAGGGAGAGACAGAATCCCAAGCAGGCTCCGTGCTGTCAGCTCAGAGCCCGACACGGGGCTGAACTCATGAACGCATGAACCATGAGATCACGACCTGAGCTGAAACCAAGAGTCAGACACCTGACTGACTGAGCCACCCAGACACCCCTTGATCTTTTACTTTAGGTTCCACCACCGCCCCCGCCCCCCACCAGTAGTTAGTCCCCACTCTGCTCAAGAGAGTACCGAAGTATGGCCAGAAAGTGAAGGAAGGGTAGCTCTCTTTGGTCCCTGACTCTTAGTCCTGAATTTATGGAAGAAGTTCGACATGAACAAGTTTGCTCCCTCCTTGTTCCTACCACCCCCGTTCTCCTCCGGGATCACCTGTCCCTGTGGGCCAACAGCCAGTGTCTGAGGGTGGGCTCACCTGATAGGACCACTGTGTCACAACCTCGGAAAGCTTCAAGGTCTCCCCTGAGTATCTGCAGGGCTCTTCTGCGAGGCTGCCGGTTAAAACAAGCCAGAGATGAGAGCGTGGTTGCGATGTTGGCTATTCATGCTGTCCATGGGGGAAGAAGGGAGCTGGTGGGGGGACCCTGGAAGTTGCTTAGGGAGTACGGAAGGAAAAGTTGGAAGTCTTACAGGTGGAGGAGGAGGAGGAGGCACACGTCGGGGAGGACGAAGGGTAGGGTCGTTCTCATAGGACTGAGGGACACGAAGTGCCCGGTGCTGTGCCTGACACACGGCAGCCAATCAACAAAATGCTGGTTGCATTTCACTTCCCTTTTTACCTGAGCTGAGTCCCTTGGTGCCAGTGAGAAACTACCAGAGCCTCAGAGAGATCCACCAGGTTCACAAACGCTTTGGGGACCTAGGAGGATACGAGGGAGAAGGTGAGCATTTGCAAGGTCACCACCATTGCTGCCCTTGAACCCTTGGTTTGAGCCTGTTTGGTGTGTGGTTGAACACGGCAGGCCTCTCCTTGGTTAAGTACCTCCTCTGGGACGTGCTTGGTTGGGGTCTCTCCAAAGCTGCCGGCACTGCCACCGTGGAAAGGTGTCATTCACCATCTCCTGGGGGGGGCAGAACACTGCCCCACCACAGTGTCAACAGGGGAGTAGGACCTTGGTGGCAGCGGGACTGTAATCCTGACAGAAAAGCCGCCTCCCCGGGGATCATAGGGTTGGGGTGAGAGCCACAGAGCTCCCCTGCTCATCATGGTCAGGCCGGAAAGGGAAGGCCCTTGGGCTGTCACTGCCTCAGACTCAGAGGCCTTAGGAAAGAGGAGGGCCACTGAGACCCCAGTGCTCTATCCCTTCTTCTTCCAGAAGTCTCGCTCAGAACTCTTCTTGGATTGTGAAGAGCTATATACCTGACCCGGGTTTTTCTGAAAAGGCAAGAAGACTGGCTTCTCCACTTTGCTTTTCCCCTGGGTCTTGGCCTCCCTTCTGAGGCCACTTTCCCTGTCTCAGTGGAGGCCACTGGAGAATAAGCCGGAACCTGCCCCATCAGCCCTTGGAAGAGCAACTTCCTGCCGGCTGCCCGAGGAGTCTTTGGGGAAGGGAAACTCAGGGCCCGTGGTCCCGGGGAGCTGTAGTCTCACCTCCTGGTGCAGGTAGTCCAGCACTCCAGCTAGCTTGAGCAGACCTCCCGCTGCGTGCCTGTGCTGGGAGAGGAGAAGCGTGCTAAGGGCAGGTGGGGATGGGCCCAGGGGGCCACGGATGTGCAGGCTCCTGCTGGCCTGCCTCTTTCTCTCCCCACCCCCTATCGGAGTCCTTAAATCCAGGAATAATGGTGTTCCCCCTTTGGACCCGATTTTCTTCAGATACAACTTCTTCCATCAGCCTCTGGGAGGAAGTCTGGTCCCAGGTTTTTGCCCATTCTCTGACTTCCCCAACCCATCATCCACCAAGAAAAACCAGACTCTCTAAAATGGGAAGTTCCGTGTCAGGGAAGGGCAAACCAAGGTCAGGGCCCTTCCAAAGCTCTCAAGGAGGGAGGGGTAACCAGACTTATTCACAAAGACTGATGGAATCCCTTTTATTTTTTTAAGTTTATTTATTTATTTTAAGAGAGAGAAAGAAGGAGTCAAAGAGGACCGAGAGACCATCCCAAGCAGGCCCTGTGCTGTCAGCAGAGAGCCTGATGCAGGGCTTGAACTCCAACTGTGAGACCATGACCTGAGCCGAAATCAAGAGTCAGATGCTTAACCCAGTGAGCCACCCCAGTGCCCCCCCCCCCCCCCCTTTTTAAGTTTAAGAATCACTTTCATCTGAAGAAAATCAGGTCCAAAGGAGGAACACAATTACCGCTGGATTTAAGGACCCAGATGGGCCTCAAAACTTCTGCACGGCACACTTTTATCAGACCTCCCCCTGCCACATGGGCCCCCAGGGAGAAAGGGCTCAGGGAGAGAATCCGAGCCAACTCCTATTACTGAGTATTTAAAGACACCTCCTACCCCACCCAATTCTTTGTAATGAAAATATATAAACAAATGACAAGACCTCAAAAATCAACCCTGGTTTACCTTTTCAGGGTGAAAAAAATAACTAATGATAAATTTTGCGACAAGACAAACTCCTAAGCAGCCTGCAAACCAGCTGTCCCCTGAGGCGACGTGGCTCAGACAGGAAGACATGGAAGGCCAAGTCGCTGTTCTGTCTCCTGCGGGGACACAGGCAGGGACTCTGGAGACAGCTGCCAATCACTCGGGCTGGAACAGCGAGAAAGGGCAGCTCCTACCCCACATCCCTGCTTTGACGCAAAAGTGTCCTCTCAAGGCTGGTTCAGCCCACTCTGTCACCGTAGGCAGCAATAAAGCCTTTTGTCCATTTCTTATAGTCTAAGGGAGTCTCTCCCTGAGCATGACAGTCAGCATCACACTTTCCCCTCTGAAGAGTCTCGGGTACTGCCTAGAAAGGTCCTTGCTGCCCATCTGGACCACGTTCAGGGCATCCCTCTTCCCTAGGGTACCCAGGGATCCCTGCATGGTTTGACCCCTATGTCAAACCCTGCTTTAGACACTCCTTAGTCAAGGTGGTGGCAAAACGGTATTTTAGCTTTGATTTTAATGTGTTAGTTTTGTTTTTAAGGCAAAAGCATTTGTGCTTTGTTTGTATAACTAAAAATAAAAGTAAATAAGGCATAATGGATATGTGTATACAGAAATGCCTTGTGTAGGCAAGAATGCTTAAAGGCATAAATACATGAAAGAATACAATAATCCATAATGCTTGAATAGGAAATAAAGTGTATGGAAGGAATCATGAATGAGTGTGAGCATCAATGAATGCATTCAAACATTAAAAAAAAAAAACAAATGCTAGCATAAACAAACTCGTTATGAATACAATAGCACATACCTGCATGGAAGAAAAGAGGATGAATTTATGGATGAATAGATGATGGATGGATGGATGGATGGATGGATGGATGGATGGATATGCAGAGGAATTCAGCAATGTCTAAATGCTTGTTTGAGCACTTCACTGCATGAATGCATGAATTCATGAATAAATGTTGGTGTGTATAATGACCAAAAGGGGAAGCAGAGAATAAACAGGGCACGTAAGTTTCACTTGGCATTGGAGAAAACAGAGAGTAAAGTAGAAATATAAAGGTTCAAGATCTATATGCTACACACCCAGGAGATCTGTAAGGAATATTGTTCCACAAAAGCTGGTCAGGGAAGGTGGGCCTCCCTCGGCATTCTCCAAGGGCTCGACATCAGTAATGGAAGGCGGGAGGGTGGATGGTGGGGCAAGAATAAGTGGGAGCATGGGGCATTCGGAGGAAGGCAAGAGCATATGTTGTGGGAGAGGAGCACAGGAAAGAGGACAGGACCTCAAGAAACTTCACTCGCCCATGCCTGTGCCGTGGCCTGGTGGGGGCCCTGCATGGGGCTGAATGCACAGTGGGCAGATAACTGGTCTGCCATAGGTGGCTTACGCGCCTTCAGGCTCCTGAGGAAGAGTCTGTGTGCCATTTACGTCACCATAACCTGGGCATCTAAGCCACCCCTTATACTTTCAACCGATCCTAACCAGGACTAACCTCCAGTAAAGACTTAAGTCATAGTCACCTACATAAATAAACGCAGGCACACGTTTCATGTCTGGTTTCCAGGAATGCCAAAGAGCCTGGAAGTTGCAGTCTTCCTACAGAAATACTAGCTTCCCCTTATAACTAGAGCCCGTGGGCCAACAGGCGACAAGAACACACATATCCTGCTTTTCTTCCCAAATTCAGCACTAAATACAAGAAGAGCTACAAGGAGCAAATGATTTTTCACTAGGAAGTGGATTTTCCTTGGTTGCAGAATGATTATTAACTCAGCCTCTCCACACCTCACTTTCCTTTCCTTGATATGAAAGATGGTACATGAAAAACACTGTCCCTAGAGATGGCTCTTGAGCCCTTAGATATCTAACACCCATTTATTTATCTGTCTGTTGCCCAAGTTCTGAAATAGCTGCCATCAGGCTCCACCTGATAGGTGTAGACCAGGCAGGTTTAAGGTCATTCTGGCTGCCCCTACCCCTGCAACCCTCTGCCTCCCAGCCCGTGGTTTACCTGTTGGGCGAAGGGACAGAGGTGACCCTGGCTTGTGTTACTGAAGAACACATTGATGAGCTTCCAGTCATTTTGAAAGTCAAGTTGCTGGAAAAAAAAAAAAAAAAAGAAAGAAAGAAAGAAAAAGGACAAGAGCATAAAAGGAGAGAGTGGTAAGACATGGCATTAAGAGAACTTTTTCCTTTTCAAATCTGTCAATTTCATTAGCCACACCCATAAAATCATATTTATGCATTTTTTTCCAACGAAGAAGTACATGGGAGGAATCTAAAGTTGTATAAACGCTCTAGAAGGCAATTTGGCAAAATGCATCAAGAACTATTTTTTAAGGGAATACCTCTTGATCTAATAATTCCACTTCCCAACATATATTTTAAGGAGACAAGGATACATGAAAGATTTAGCCGCAACGATGAAGACTTGTTTATAAGCATGAAAAACTGGCAACAACATAAATGTCTAAAATAGGGGATTGCTGTATAAATTGTGGAACGCTCATAAGATGTAGCTGTTAAGACAACGCCGGAAATGTAATTATCGTCATGGGACATATTACACTGAGAAAAACAGGTTATAACAAGTAGCTACATCTAGTAACATCCCTGTTTAATAAAATATATGCTTAGAAAAAATACAGAAGGGAATATACATCAAGTTGTTAACAGCAATTATCTCGGGGTATCAGGTTGAAGAATGGTCTTAATATTCTTTTTGTTTATCTGTGTTTTCTGATTTTTCTATAATGAACGTGTATTAGTTGCAGAACAAAAAAAATAAACTTTCATTTTGTTTTTCAAGAGGCAACGCGGTGCGCTTGAGAAACCTTAGACTGTCACCCAGGCTGCACTTTAGATTTTAGCTTAACTAGCTGTGTGAACTTGGGCAGGTCCCATGACTCCTTAGGAATTCACTTTCTTCATCTGTAAAATTATGGGATTAGGTTCAGGATCTTCTAGCCATTCTCCAGAATGTTATGAGTATTCTAGAAATTCTGGAATTCTCCCAGTAGGGGAAACACTTAATAGCATAGCTCCTGCACTCGTCACTGTTCTCGTAGAACCTGAAATGACCTAGCTTTAATCCCCGAACTCTGTAATGAAGTCATGGCTGGCCCAGAAAGCATCTTCCCTTGGTTCCAGCAGTCCAAGCTCAGTGCTGGTTACAGCCAGCTTGGTGGCAAGGCTTGCCTTGACCTGGTACTTGCCTGTAAGGAGGCCACAAAACATTTGGGGATGCTTATTACAAACTCCTACGAGTAAAGAGCATCTGAACTGCTAGGAGAATGGGTTTGTTGAGGCTCAGAAGCTTGCCCCAGCACACGTGCCAGTCTCAGAGCCTGAGGCCACCGGGCACACTGCCCAAGACCCCAGCATGTAGGTTACATGACCTCCACCTAAGACCTAAAATGAATATGAAAATAACAGCAGTCATCACCTCAATGTCATTGGCAACTACAGGCTTTCATTGGAGCAATGCCTCCATGCCAGGCACCTCTGATGCCCCATTTAATCCTCCCTAAGCCTGTCCGGTAGCCTCTTTTATTACCTCCATCTCATAAATGTAGAAACTGAGGCTTAGCGAGGTCAAGGGCCTTACCCAATGTCACACAGCCAACAGGCTGAGAAGTCAGGATTCACAAAGTGTCTCCCTCTGGAAGCCAAGCTCTCAAGTACCTTCCCGGGTGGGAAGTCATTTTCATCTGCTGACTTTTAGCAGGACCACATTGCGGACGTAAGAAGAAGCCCTGTGTTTTAACAGACTCCAGAGAATTGCCACCGAAAGGGCATCTTTGGGGAACCCAGACCACACTGGTTGCTGTGTTCAGGGCACAGTGGCAGTGGGGTCATGCCTGCCCAGTGTGTTTGGTCTGACAGCCTCGGAGCAGACACGGGCAGCCCCGACCTCAGAGTCAGTTGGGACCTCACCTGGTTCTCCCTCATGCTCCGCACCAGTCCTTCCGCCTCTACCCGTAAGTCTCTGCAGAGAGGGAGCGAGCAGAGAGGAAAGTGAGTCCAACAGAGCTTTGTTGAGGGCTGGAGGCTTGCCCCTGGCCCCAGCGCAAGTGCCAGCCTCAGAGTCCGAAGCCACACTGCACCACCCCTGGCTTTTGCAGGGCAGACACTGACCTGATTTTTAAAATTAGGCCCATCAGGCAGACTGAAATCCATGCGGGAGACACATTTTGACTCTGATTTAATACAAACCTTTATTTCTAAGCCTCTTTGACTTTGCCAGCACCCACCCCCCCCCCCCACCCATCCAGATGCCCAGGACAGACAGGAAGGAGTACACAGTCCCAGGGGAAGCCAGAAACGGGACTTACTGAGCACCAGTGTGGGCCACCACTGTCTTCCCAGGGGCGCACAAAGGCCTCAGAACAGAAGGGTTGAAATATCTGATGATGTCTGAAAGGACTAAAGAGAGAGCTGCTTTGAGGCTGTGGCCCTGCCAGCTGGAGGGGACCTGTGAAGGCAGACCCCCCTCCCCCCACCTCGTAGGGGGAGGTTCCAGGGTAACTCCACTCTTCCAAAGCACGCCCTTCACAACCTGCCCTCGGCTGCGAGGTCAGTCTCGGAGAGGGCCCCCAGAAGTGACTGGGGCTGAAAGCTAGCACCTATCCAGGGCTAGGCCAAGCCAGCGCTAAGTGCTTTACATGTGTGAAGGGGAAACTGAGGCGGAGAGGAACTAAGCAAGCTACCCAAGTTCTCACGGTAAACTGAGGTTGTTGGGATTTGAACCAGAGCTTTGAAACACCAAGCTTTCCACCGTCACGCACCGTCGACTCGTTAGGGGAAGTGTGCTAGGACAGGGACCCGGGTAGGCTGCCTCCCAGCCCCCCTTCCTCCTCCTGAGAGTGACAGCAGGGCGGGAAAGCTCCGGGGAACACATGTCCCAGAGCTGACAGCCAGAGGACCGCTAAAAATAGTGCTGTCAGGAGTAGTTAAGTTGTATCTTGATCCCAAGAGAGGAGAGGGCAGAGCCGGGAGAGTGTCATGGGAAGGAGATGCCTCCCCCCACCCCCAATCCCTCCTTCCCTTTTACCCCCATCCAGAAGGGCCTGGGGCTCTGTGGGAGCAGAATCCAGCCCATACTGTGCAGATAGCAGACAGCGGGCGGGAAGTCAGGAGACCAGTCTCTTGGCTTTGTCCGCCTGGACAGTCACCCAAGTCATGTGTGACTGGGTCTTCATCTTCAATCCAAACTAATGAGCTTCCTTTTCTAAGTCCTGACCAACTAGGAGGAGAAGCCCCTTCCCACATGTGGTGAGAAAACAGGAAGCTCAGAGGCCAGCTGAAGACGACAGGGACAGTGTATGCACACGCGCGTGAGTGCATACACTCGCTCCCCTCAGGAGAGCCTGTGAGAGCAAACGACAAGACATGAAAAGCTGGTGCCAGGTCTTTGGGAGAGAATCGCTTTCCAAAGTAGAGGTGTTTGTATCGTATTGTTCTTTTGTGATCAGACGGGACCATGCTCTTTTCGCATAAATCTTCCCGTCATTTTGTTTTAGGGCTGCCTCTCTCTCAGTCTCCAGTGAGGTCACAACGAAAGGCGCAGGCTGTGGGGCTGGTACTCTGCCACGTACTGATCGTGTAACTTTGGAAAAGTCCATTCACCTCCTCAAGACTTAGTTTTCCCATCTGCAAAACGGCCACGGTGGGCAAGGGCATGGCTAGATCTGAAGAGCTCGGAGGTTCTGGGATTGAAGGACAGGTGGGCCGAGCCAGATAAAGTTGGGCCAACCCTAACAGACCGCTGCACAGGCCTGGATGTTCCTGGAGCCCTTTCTCCTCGGCAGACTAGCTGCTGAGCTCCCGGTCGGGCTCTCGGCTCCGCCCCACTCTCCCATGCCTTAGGGCGGCTGCACCAACAGCTCCGGGTGAGGACATTCAGGTGCAAAATATGCCCTCCCTGCCCCGCCTCCTGCTGCAGCTCTGCCTAGTGGGACTCCTGGTCACTCGGCTGGTGTACGAGGGGCCACCAGGACTTTTTACCATGTGGGTGAGGGGCCAAAAAATGGATACGAGTTGAGAAATCAGGCACAGCAGCAGCTGTGTTTGCGCTGCAGAGCCTAAACTACATCCCACCTTCCCAGACACCCCAAATATCCCACCACGCTTCTCTTTTCCTACCATTTAAAGGAAAATGGGGCCAAACCGAGGCAGAGCTGCGACAGCCACTAAGTTGTTTGGGGCGTCTTCTTTTGGAACACTTTGACCTTCTGCAAGGGGACCCTGGCACCACTTTGGTCAGCAATATCCCCTCACCCGTCAGTCAAATCCTGGAGGGCTGGACATCCGGTCTCAGCCTTCCCTGCTGGAAGGGGAGGGCTGAAAGCAGGGGCATTATCCTGCTCATCCCTGTCCTTTGCAGAGATCCTAGTCATTCCCAGGCCCTGGGAGAAGTTCACTGGCTGGGCTGACAGGGCACTATGTACCTCACTCCCTGTGCTCATCGTGTGGAGGTAACATTGCAGCATCTTTAATTATGAAGTGAAAGGTGGTTTCCTCGTTCTTGGCTTGTGAGCACCAAGCACAGGTGACTAACATCCCGCTAGGCTAATGCAGCGGCATTAAGGGACTTGGGGGCTTCAGAAGGTCTCAATAAAGTTGTAAGGGACCTTTGACAGTAAATGAGAAAAGCCAGGTCACGAATTGCATATTCATAAGCACATTCGTATGTGAAAAGGCCAGAATGTTACACACCGATCATCTCTGAGTACTGGGATTAGAGTTAATTTTTATTTTCTTCATTTCGTTTTCCTGAACCCAATTGACATCTTTATTTTACGAGTAAGGAAGTTATTACAAAATGAAATAGACTGAAAATTAGACCTGGGTCTTCTCCTTGGTGCGGGGAGAGGGGAGTGAAGAATGGTGGAGAGTTTCCCTCGAGGAAGTGCTACAAGTCCAGCCTTGGGGTCCTCGGGGAGAAGGAGCTTCAGGACTCCACCACCTTTGAGGTCTCCCCCGGTTCCCTTAACCTAATGCCTCATGCCTTCTTTTTGCTCAGAGACCCTCAGACACATTTCTCATGCCCCCCACCTTTTGGGTATGTGACTTTTCATACCCTGGCTCCATGATGAAATAGCCAATAGGATACACGCTCTTCACTAACCCAAATGCTGCTCTGTCGGGAGGGATGGGGACAATCTGGAACATGTCCATAAAGACACAGGACTCACCTGTCACCACTTCCATGCATGCCTGCTGTGGCCTTCTGTCCGTCCTGCAAGTAAAAGCAAACATGCAAGCATCAGACTGCACCTGTCAACCCTTTCTCTCCACTAAAGTGGTCTAGTTCATAACAAGCCGTGGCTCAGCCTCGCTCTGGTTCTGGATTTGTCCTTCCTGGCATCAGAGACACACCACAGATGGCTATGGAGCCACCAGAATAGGGTGAACAGCTTTGCTGGGTCCTCCTCTAGTCTGGCCCAAAGCTGGAAGGGGATGCAGCCCCGGTGTAGAAGGAGAAGGACCCCGGCCCAACCCTGCATGCTTCCCCCAAAGCAGAGCAAGGAGACAGGTGTTAGGAAGAACTCCATATTCGGCGCCTCCCCCCCCCCCCTTTCCTCCCTATTCACCCAGAGGACCCCAGGGGGATGTGTGGGCACAGGAGTGTCGGGCGAGGAGGCAGGAGGCTGGGTTCTCATCCCTGTTTTGCCACCTGCTCCTGAGGCCACTTGGAGCAAGCTGTCTCCTCCCTGGCCCTCAGGTTTCCCCAACAACCAAGCCAAGAGATGAGAGCAGATCCTATTGGAGGCTCCTCTCAGCTCTATGGCTCTGTGGTTCCAGAACAGTTACCATTTTTGCTTCTCCAGGTCAACGGTCCCAGAGTCTGGAGGCTGGAAAAGATAGGAGGTGTGAACAGCCCAGCCAGGGAAGGAGGCAAGAGCCTGTCCTTGTGAGACCCCGGCTGCCTCCTACCAATAAAAGGGAGCCCATGGATCCAGAGAAAGGCCAACTCTGCTCATGAATGTCAGGCTTCCTATGCAACACGTTTGCTCATTTGTTCGTCAGAGCCCAGAGCAACCGAAGGTATGAATGTTTTCTTCGGAACAGGAAACAGCAACAGCAGAGCTTAGATTCAAACGCCTCTGTGTAGAATGTTAACCTCCACTTAGACACAGAAGGGGTTGTTTTACTGCATGACGTTTCTCATCTGAAATTCTGTTTATTGCCTGTCTCCCTTGACTCAAGTGTTAAGTGCATGAGGGCAAGAGTTTGTGTCTGTTTTGTTCTTGACTATATTCCTCGGACCCACAACAGTGCCTGACACATCAGAAGTATTCAATGAATATTTGCTTGGTAAGTGTTTTTTGACTGAATGATGCTTCTCATTTTCCTGTCGGTAAAATGCTGGACAACACAGGACACTCCCTGCTGAAGATGTTCCCTGACTTTGGACGGAGGCAAGACTGTGGGAAGCCACCTGGGCATTGTGTCCTTTACAGGCTTCTAGGGGAGTCTAGAATTGCGTCCAGTACATAGAAAGTACTCAGTGTGTATTAGCTATCATCAGTAGTAGTATTTTCACAGGTTCTGACACAAATTTTCTCTCTCGACTTCCTAGAAGATAGTGTCTCCAGGTGTCATGGTGACAGGTGACAGTTGTACTCACACTACCTACACCCAGTCTTCTGCTGCTTCTCTTTAAAGAGCCTGACTATCCTTACCCACCCCGCTCAGCGGACAACCAGTCTGTAAAACTGGGTCACACTTCTGGAGCCTTCTTGGGAGGGCAGGCTGACCACAACCTTCATCTAAGTGGGACAAAGTGTTTTTACTCCCCAGGAAGAAGGAGTTTGAGAGGTAAAATTTCCAGGGAAATGTGGCAAGCTAAACAAAAATCAGGAATCATAAACCAGGATGCCAGGCCGTGAAGTCATGAGGGCAGCGGGCTGCTGGGCTGAGGCAAAGTGGGCAGCTTGTGCCCAAGCAAAGGGGACCTGAATGATAGCAGAGCCCCTGCCCAGAACAAACTTGTTGGGGCTGGTGAGGGGAAGGAAAGAGAGAACAAGAGGAACAAGGTGGGGAGAGCGGGGGAAGAGCCCAGTTAGAAGTCACAGAAAGGGAAGGCTAGGACAAACCCAGCAAACTCCTATGTCTCCATCTTGCCTGCTGGCAGCCATTTTCTCTCCATATCACCTTGGCTGAATGCACTATGGCACTGGAGATGCAAACCTAAATGAGACACAAGCCTGGTCTTCAAGGAAGTTGCTAGAATGACCTGTAACCTCCCCAGCACAGAAAATGCCTAGAACTCTTAGTTAAGCAAACAAAGCAAAACAAAAGAACAAGTCATAGATACTATGTGCAGTATAACCCTATTTAGGCTACACACACTCTCTCCCTATGTATTGGTGTGTGTGTGTGCACGCCTGTTTGTGTGTGTGTGTGTGCGCGCGTGCTTGTGCAGACTGAGCAGAAGAGGTGATCAAATGAGATCTTCAATTTTTTATTCTGTATACATGTATTTTGTTTGATTTGTTTTAACGTTTGTTTATTTTTGAGAGAGAAAGCAAGCGGGTGAGGGGCAGAGAGAGAGGGGGACAGAGGATCCGAAGCGAGCTCCGCACTGACAGCACAGAGCCCAATGTGGGGCTCGGACTCATGAACTCTGAGGTCACAACCTGAGCCAAAGTTGGAAGCTTACCCACTGCCGCCCAGGTGCCCCTGATTTTTTCTTATACATTTCATATGTACCGCATGTTAGTTTGGAAAAATATTTTATGAGCATTTGTAAATCTGCTCTTTAAAGTTCTTTGAGGAGGGGCGCCTGGGTGGCTCAGTCGGTTGAGCATCCGAACTTCAGCTCAGGTCACGATCTCGCGGTCTGTGGGTTCGAGCCCCGTGTCAGGCTCTGGGCTGAGGTCTCGGAGCCTGGAGCCTGCTTCCGATTCTGTGTGTGTGTGTGTGTGTGTGTGTGTCTCTCTCTGCCCCTCTCCCGTTCATGCTCTGTCTCTGTCTCAAAAATAAATAAAAATGTTAAAAAAAAAAAAAAGTTCTTTGAGGAAAAGTTGGTCTGGCTGAATTAAACAAATGCATACTACAGGCACAGATAAGTGAGCCTTAGTTACAGAAAGTTCCAGGAATTAAGAAAAAAAAAAGTACCAGTGTTATGAATTCTTTTCTTTCTAAATTCACTGCTTTCCGTGATTTTTCCCTGGCCCCATACTTTCTATAAACCAGGCTGAGTTCACAATCGCAGTCTCTGGGTAGACAGGAAGGCTGCCTCCTAGGAGCTGTGTTTCCAGGTTTTACCCTGAAGGCTGAGGTGCCGTCTGTATGATGATAAGATTCTGGAAGCAGGGAGTCCATCCCTGACTGGAGCTGTGTTCAGTGCCAGGCCAGCTCACAGGAGGAGAAAGGGGGGGCCAAGAGTGACAGGCAGGAGCCCTGGGGTCTGCATAATTCATGAGCGCGAGAGCTCCCAGAGCTGCAACCACAGAGGGGAAGTCATCACCCCTAGCCAGGTCTAACTTTAGAGACCTGACTTAGGGGGCTCCCTTCACTGAACTTCTCTACCTACACGGGAGAGTGCTCGAGTCCTCCAGCGAGGGTCACACACGTTCCGGGCACACAGGGACACGTGGGCTCAGCAAACTCAACGTGCTATCTGTGACGTGAAGCCTCTTTTCTCAATCACCTCCCCTTCCACACTCTCCCACTAGCAGACCCCCACCTTCACCCCCATCTACGCACACTCAAGGTCACACCAGGCACAGATAGCCTTGCCTGCCAGGTTCCCCTGGGCTCCTGGTCTGTTTTCTAATGTGAAGTCTGGTTCTTTCTGGAGGGACAGCACTGGGCATGGGGAGTGGGCCAGGGCTTGTGGCGAGGGGACAGGGGAGGGCCGCTGGGAAGGAGCTGTGGTAGGTGGAGGAGGGAGAAAGGCACTGGAGGGGATGGTGGGGGAGAGGAATGTCTTGGTTCCAGGGCTGCGATGCAGCAGGACTCGGGTAGAGCGGAGAATGCTGGCCTGGGCACCCCTTCCCAAGACCCGGCCAGGGTTGGGGTGGGGGGCGGGTCCTGCTGGAAGCCAGCACCGACCTGGGAAATCATACTGGCGTTTGGCTCTGTTCTCCAACCCCCTTATCTCCAGACCCTCTTTCGCTGCTCATCTCTCTCTCCTTGTTCTTTCCGCCTCACTCATTGCTTTCTTTCCCCTTCATCTGACCATATAAAATATACCACCTAAAATCTATTAGCAAAGATGGGTAGATTTTTAAAAATTCACCAAGCATGTAAGGATGATTTTTCTTTAGCTCATAAATAGAAAGTTTCAGAGATGATCTTTAAATTTCTCTGTGATCTTTGACTTTATTTATCCATTGATTTAATTCTTTAATGAGAAACTCCCAAAGTTTCCTCATCCTGATGTAAAGGGAGTCATTCATCTGATTTAAACACACACACACACACACACACACACACACACACACACACACAACCCTCTAGGGTTTAGAATGCTTCTGAGTCAGAGTATGTTCTTCTCTCCCGAAATGAAACACCTTGCCTGACTACCAGGCATGCATCTGAGGCTCACCAGTCCCAAACCCTGACTCCCACCTCCACATCCTTGAAATACTCACAGGTTCCACGTAGCCCAGGGCTGCCACAAATTTTATATCAGAAGGTCTCACAGAGTGGACTGCAAAGACAAGAACTCTTTTAAGAAGGTCTAGATCTGCATTCCCCCCAAGATGAGCCAATGATGCTAGATGGCAGGGGCAGGCCAAGGCAGTGAAAAGCCATGGCAGTGGAAAGCTGAAGACCAGGTGGTCACTGGGACCCATAGGAACCCAGCTGAAAAGAGGCTCATTCTTCTCTGGAAGCCACAGGTATCCCATGGAAGGTCACTCATGGCCCTTCTTTTCCCTCTTGCTGCCTCTTGGTTCCCTCTATCCCTTGGCGCTGCATTTCCCCATTAATAAGTAACCAGTAATGACCTGAAATGACCTGAAAATGACCTGGGTACAAAAGGGATAAATGTCAGCTTGAAGAGTGCCAGAGAATGGCACTCAAAGAGTGCCGGAGAACATCACTCTGTGAACACACAGAAACCTCAGATGCAAGCCATATGCAAATGGTCCACCAGGAAGCCTCCATGACCCACCTGGGCCACAAGCATTTTTAGAACTAAGTCTCCCTAGAAACCACGGACCTAGTCCTGGTCATGTTACAGGGCCATTACAAGTAAACTTCCTAAAGAGATCATTTCCTGAGAGGTGCATCGATTTCTTTTTCTAGCTACACTCCTTATATAACAGAATAGTAAGGATAGCATGCTTAACTGGAAACTGATAAGATAGTGCAATGCAAACATAAGCAAAGCCATTAAACATGGTCTATAATGCAGCCGTTTGATAGAATAAAGTCAGAGAAGACAGCCAGCTCAAGAGCAACACTCATACCATGCAGGTATTAGACAAATCTAGCCTGTTATAGGAGAAAAATGTCTACAACAGCCACTGTAGCTTACATTACGAGATCCAGGAAGGCACATGAGTGACCAAGTTCTAACCCACAGGTCCTATGGCACCATCTGGGCCCCCTGAAGGTGAGCTCCCAGAGGTCACCCTTTCCCAGGCAAGCCACTGTGGGGCCATGTTGGTTCTATCTCTGGTGTCCTTCTATAGAAATGGCTGAAGGGAAAGGAGGAGGTGTTAAGGACTGAGGCTGGGGAAGAGGCTTGGATGGCCAAAGGATACAAGAGGAGTAGGACTGGAGCCTCTGCTGGCTACCTCACAAAGAAGATGCCAGCCTTCCAAGCTCATGGCTCAGGGTCACATACCTGACTTCGGAGGCACACTGGATCCTGACTTCTTTGGGTTGCATGAGAATGCAAAGTTCTTCAGGGCCTGCAACAGAAACCAAACATCAGAAACATCAACTGCCCTCGTAGAGAAATATTGTAGGTCCTGAAATCTGGTGTACTTTGACCATGTACTTGTTCTCTCTAGGCTCAAAATTCAGAAGCAGTGATTATCCATAGTCATGTTCATCATAGTCCCCGTTCACCTAGTGAAAGGGGACATGTGTCTATTGACAATGCCCTTAGCAAGTGGCAGGTAAGGATGCCTCAAAACATATGTGTATTTTACCACAGTAAAAAAATAATTAAGAAGAGACCCAGTATATCTAGACTAAAAAGTTAAAAATAATCCATTCTATGCTATCATATTTTTTATATTATCTACTTTCCCTCTTTTAACTTGCTTCTCTGCATAAAAGCAGGTACAGGAGGCATTATGTTCATGTGCTGCTGGAAATGAATGGTAAACCAGGAACTGGGAAACTCGGGAGTCCCCACCATATCAGTGTGTCCTAAGCCCAGAGGGGCTGCTGAGAGCAGAGAAGGGACTGGGTGACCAGCACTCGGGTTCACATGACCACTCAGGCTTCGTCAGATGCCCACACAGGTCCAGAGCAGTCTCTGCTGGCAATCACATAGAAGGCGTTGGGAAGGAAGATCATCTTTTCTCCCCAGAATCAAGAGTAGAAGAGGAAATATGCCAACAGGGGAAAACACACCATAAATAGGGTGCTTGACCACATCTCGCTGTCACAAGACACAAGTTAATTTCTCTGGAATTACTGATTTCGGTAAGAGATAAAGAATTTATTCTCAGCCCTTATCTTGTGGATGTTCTGGGAAGACCTCACCCAGATGCCTCCAGATAATTCACGGCATCTGCTCAAGGTTCACAGAGATAACAAGCCCATTTATAACTCTTTCTGGACGCTTCTGGGAACCACCAGCTCGGAATGCAGAGATGATGAGCCTCAAATTCCAGGAGATATGGTTGTGCCCTCTCTGCTGTACCAGGCAGCTTCACTGCTCCCGGGGGAAGCAGCTCATCCAGCCCATTCCATCCAGACCTCAGGGGGGCACCTGCCAACTTGCATCGAGATTTGGATATACCCACCAGAAAAGGAACCCACCCAGCCACCCCTCTTCTCCTACCAGGACAAAGCCCTCACCTCTGGTGATAGTTGCTTTTCCAGTGTGTTCTCGCCAGGAGAGGTAGTGGCCTGGGTGAGCCCTAAAAGAAAGCAAATACAGTTCAGATTATTTAGCTGCAGCTTTAGATTTACAGATTTCATGTCCTTCCTTCCAGCTCTATCTATGTGCCCAGCTCAGTAATGTCCCTTGTAGTAGAAAAGTCCAGGTTCATCCCTCCAGCTATCTCCTCCATTGTCAGGGACACCGCTTTCATTAACACAGCCTATTAAGGCAAAGTCCCCAAGTTGAAAAGCAAGAGTGTTACCTGGCAGGGGTCAGTAATAACCCTGCATCACGCTGTTATCTAGCAATAAAGGTATAAAGATACCTTTATTGGCTCCTTAGCAAAGGGCAGAACTCTTAAGGTAATGTTGGACACCTAGCTGCTGTTGTTTGGGGATCCAGGACAAAGCAAGGGAGGCAAAGGACATTCTGGAATAGTCTGAAGGGTTAGGTGAGTTTCAGAGGTAACCATGAGATTCCCGTGGGGATGTCTAGAAGGGTCTTGTTGAGTGTGAGGTGGAGGGGGAAGAAAAGGCAGGTAGAGAAACCGCAAACCTCAAAGACATTCTCTTCCTCCCAGCTGACTTTGGGGCAGTCTCACAAAATATTTACATTTTCTTTACCTTCTCAAAATATAATTTACATATGATAAGACTCATCCTAAGTGTGTAAGCCAAAGAGTTTTCCCATAAAACATTTAATTTTTGAAATACACAAGTAACACTATAGTACCTTTAACAGCCCTCCAAATAAAGGAACAAAAATTCGCCCACAGTGCCACTACCCCAATAACCAAACGTGAATTGTTCACTCTCTTGGGTCTATCATCAGGCTCCAGACGGGGCACTCTTTCCATTTAGTTATAATCAGTGTGGATTACATTATATCCTGCAAGCTCCCTTTAATATTGTATTGTGAGTATTCTTTATATTGCTATGTAATGTTGATGTTTACTTTAACAGCTTCATGATACGTTTATGATACTGATACCTAATCATAAATCCTGGTCCCTTGTGTCTTCTGACTTTCCTTGCCCAGTTCTCTGCCCCTGGTACACTCTTTCTGTAAGGATGTACCATGTGAGAAGGCCCAAACAGCATTAGACAACACCAAAGTGGGGGGCCTGACCTGAGGGAGATGGCTCGATTTCTTTTCTACCTCTGCCGTCTTCTGCAGCTTTACCTTTTGACCCTGAAAAGTATTTATCTGGAGTTTCATAAGCAGCGAGAGTATATTTCCATTTCATGCCCACTGTGAGATCAGGCACTGATTTCCATATTGGAGCTCACGGCAGGAATGATTGCTGTAACTTGCCCCAGATCTCAGTGATAATCCTTACATTCCCAGAAGAAAGCTTTCTGGGCAGAAAGAGCCACATGACAGGGAGGAACAGGGGTGTGGACAGGGACAGAATGCTAGAAAAGGCTGGAGCAGATTTGTAAGTGGAGGGAAGGGTAGAGGAGGGTAGAGGCAGGCAGCTGGGCTATGGAGCTGCAAACGCCAGACTCCTCCGTGAGCAACAGGGAGCCATGACCGATCTTCAGAGACAGGAGTGTTGACGTGTGTTTTAAGATGATCATCACTCTGGGGGTGGTAGGGTTGGTGAATTAGCAGGGCAAGGAGGAGAGACTTATTTTTTTTAAGCTAGGATACAAATGTATATGGTAGCTAACACTTATATGCAGCTTCTATACGTCAGGCATCCTAAGACTTACATGAAATAATTCATTCATCCTCATGACAACTCTCTGAGATAAATGCTATTAGCCCTACCTTATAGATAAGGAACAGCATCAGAAAGCTTAAGTGACATTTTAAAGGTGACACAGTTAGCAAATGGTGACTGCAGGATTTGAAAATGGGCAGTCTGGTTCTGTGGGCTGTGCTCATAGCCAACAACCTAAGTGTAAGTCACAGCCTAAGATCTAGATCAGGCATCGGCAAACATTTTCTGCAAAGAGCCAGATAGTCAATATTTTGGGTTTTGCAGACCATACAGTCTCGGTCTTCAGTTCTGCTATTGTAGTGTGAAAGACATCATAGACAACATGTAAACAGATCAACTTTCTGGAGACTGAAATTCAAATTTCATATCATTCTCATGTGTCATGAAATACCCTTCTATTTTTCCCAACCATTTAAACCTTTAAAAACCTTTGTGGATATCAATGAACGGATTTTAAGGTGTATATGAAAAGGCAAAATACCCAGAATGGTCAACAGAATATCAAAGGAGAAAAAAGTCAGAGGCCTGATACTAGCCAACCTCAAGACTTACTATAAAGCTACAATGTGGTATTGCCAGAAAAACAGACAAAGAGATCCGTGGGATGGAGTAGAGAGCCCAGAAACAGACCCATGGAAGTAAAGTCAACTGATCTTTGACAAAGAAGCAAAGGCAACATAATGGAGAAAAGAGAGCCTTTTCAACAAATGGTGCTGGAACAAATGGACATCTACATGAAAAAAAAAATCTAAAAATGTAAAATCTATTCTCAGCCCACAGGCCATACAAAAACAGGCAAAAGGCCGGATTTGGCCCCATGGCCATTATTCGCCAACCAATCAATGCTCAATCTATTCTGCTACTATAAAGAGATCATCAAGGTAAAACAGTAAAATGGCATCTGGGGATCAGCAGTAGCCTTTAGCCCCAGGAAGCCCAGATGGGAGCCTGGGATCTGCCTCTAGATGTCAGGTCGGCTGTTGCTGAAGCTCTTCACTGGGCTTTGCCAGAATCCCACAGGTAAAGGAGCATTGGTGCTGGAAGCCAACTATCCCGTTGTCTTTGAGAGATGTCCTGTTCAGCACATATCCTAGTCTTCCAGGCTCTAAGCCTGAGAAACAAACAAACAAACAAACAAACAAACAAATCTCTCCTCAAAGAAACCCTTTGGTCCCCTGCTATAAAAAGTAGGTTCCTTAGAAAGATTTTTATGACTGTTAATACACTCAGCTCTCTATAATTTCTAAAAAAATTTCAATCAAATAACATAAGCAGAATACCTAGCCCAGTGCCTGCACAAGGTGTATATTGAAATATGTTCCTTTTGAGGAAAGGTGCTATTCCTTATCAAAACAATCCAGAGAGAAAGCGATCATTATTAGCATAATTTCGTAGCAGAAGTAGTTAACATTGTTCTTTCAAGAAGTAGGATTGGGTTGAGAGTCTCCATCTGCTGACTCTAGCTCTGAAAGGCTTTAAAGGGGCTCAAAGGAGACTGTTCTTGAAGACAGTAGATGGATCCCTACATCTCTTTCCTGCAAACACTATGGGATCTTCTGGGCCTTGATTTTTCCCTCTGCAGAAATCCTATTGTGCATTTCCACATTCTCTGTGTGTGTGCACATGCGTGATCGTGCCCTTCCACTGAGAGTCAAAAAGGCAGCAAGAACTGGAGGGGTCAATAGCCAGAGAGAAGGGAAGTGAAGAGCATGGGCCCAACATTTGGTGCTGGTTTTACCCTAGAAACATTTGCCAAATCTTTGACAAGAGACATCAGCAAGTAAGAGGCTAACATGCCACGCAGAGCTTCAGGCAGTTGTGTGAAACTGGAGAGAAACACTAGGGTGTAATGTGCATCAAGGAAGGCAGGCCTGGTAAACATCCTGGGTTTCAGTTGGTGCTTCAAAGAGCTAGACCCTTGGAGTAGGGATAAACTTGAAATAGGCCATCCTGCAAAAAAGACGGAGTCCACTTTGAATCATTTTTATTCCAGGATAGACTAAGGTGATATGCCCCTACCTGTCTGCTTTTACGAAGGAAGATAGCACCATCCACAACATGAAATTGTATTTCTAATGCCCGGCTTCCAATTAAAAAAAAAAAAAAAATACCAGGAAACACCACCAAATAAATAGAAACCAAGAGAGAAAACAAAAAAACAAAACAAAACAGACAAAAGACAGTGTATAGTAGTGAACTAATAAATGGGTAACATCCACGGCTCTATTAGCCTAATGTTTTGTTTCAAGTTAGGGTGAGAGGTGAACTAATCAGATTTTTAATGGGGGCAATCCAGGAAATGAGGAAGGTTGAAATACGCTCTTTCTTTTCTCCTGGCTGACTGGAAATCTACATCTGTGCTAGGAAGACCTGGAATAAGTGAAGAGAAGCTTGAGAGTTGATTCAAACTTTGTGTCCTTCTACAACCTACACATATGGACCCTTAGCAACCCAAGTCATTTGAGCACGACCTCTGTCCAAGTCGCTGACTGATCACTAAACCATGCAGACCCAGGGATGACTCCTAGAATGCCGGGTTAAAAAGATAAAAATAAGAAATAAAAAACTGATCAAACACATCAGTGGCTACACATCATGAAGGAGAAGACGGATTCCACAGTTTAAGTCTAGGCAAGTTACTGAAAAACCAACAACCCTCAAAAAATTAAACAAATCCAGAATTGCTAGATGTTTATCAAACATGTCCAGTTTGCAACCACAAATTACTAGACATGCCATGAAACTGAAAAGGGAGCCTTGCACTATGGGGGAAAAACAGCAGTCAATGGAAACCAGTTCTGAGTGGGCCTGGATAGAAGTTAGTAAAAAAAAAAAAAAAAAAAAAAAAGAGATGAAAAAAACAACACTGAAAGATTTATTAGATTGGCTCAACAACAGACTTGAGATGGTAGGAAAAAGAACTTGTAAACTTCAAGCCAGATTGATAGATCAATAGAAGGTACATTTCTGAAAAATAGAGAAGAAAAAAAGATTGAAGAAAAATAAACAGAGCCTCAGAGATCTGTGGCTGCTGCCAAGCACACAAACATACACGTACTGAGTCCCAGAAGAAGCAGAGAAAGAGGCAGAAACGGATTTGAAGAGATTATGGCCGAAAACTTTCCACATGTGAAGAAAGATATTGAGCCACAGATCAAAGAAACTGGGGGTGAAGGAGGGGGGAAACTTTAGGTGGGAAAAACACAGAGAGAAATTTACCCAGATACTGGAACTGTACTAACTGCTGTGTCTACGTGTAGTTCTAAAGCGAAGGAAAAAATTTCAAGGGCAGAAGAAAAACACACAGGAGACCAACGTTATGATTAACAGTCAATTTCTCAGAAACAATAGACGCCCGAAGACAGTGGGATGACACATTCCAAATGGTACGAGGAAAATGATCCCAGATAGAAGCATGGTCAGGTAAGAAGGAATGAAGTGCAGTAAGGGTGAATAAATCCAAAATAATATTAACTGCATAAAGCAGGAGCCAGTACACTGAGGCTCATAGGTCAAATCTGCCCGCAGCTTATTTTTGTATGGCTCTCTGGAGAAGAATGGTTTTCACACCTTTAAAGGTTAAAAAAAAAAAAAAAAAAAAAAAAAAAACGTAATAGAGACCATACGTGAGCCACAAAAGCTAAAATATTTTGTCATTTGGCCATTTATAGAAAAAATTTGCCACCCCTGATAGAAACAATAAAAATAATGGAGGGTGGGGTTTAAAATGCATGTAACATATTGCTGTGTGGGCAGATTCAGAGTCAATGGAGTCACGCCGATAAGGTTTTTCCTTTATCTGGGAGGTGATTAAAGTAATCATTTAATTAGATTTTAACAAGTCAAGGATGCATGTTGTAATTATAAATGCCAAAATAACAAAAACATGTATAATTAGCAGGCTCATGTTCAGCAGGGTAGGGTGGTGGAATTGAAGTAATAAAAATATTTAATCCAAAGGAGGCAAGAAAGAAAGAGAAAAGATCAGAAAAAAGATAGGACATCTGACCCTTCACGTTTCAATGTGTCCTGTTTAAACACACTTGGGAAGACCAGGGAAGAAAAGCCGAGGGGGATGTAGGAGACCCTCCTTCAGTATCTAAAGGGGGCCTGGCCTTGCTCCATAACCTTTGTTCCCCAGAACCAGGAGTGGAAAACGTATAGTAAGTGATAGCTGTGATCATAATTTCAGTGTCACAGAGATGGTTAGCACAAACCATTTCTCAGACCTTTCCAACCTCAATGTTCTGTGATTTCCTCATACAACTACAGAGTTCACGTTTTGGGTTTGTTTTTTTTTTTTTTAAGGTTTGTTTATTTTTGAGAGAGTGTGAGCAGGGGAGGGGTAGAGGATCCGAAGTGGGCTCCACACTGACAGCAGTGACAGCAGTGAGCCTGATGTGGAACTTAACTCACAACTGCAAGATCATGACCTGAGCCAAAGTCGGACTCTCAACCGACTGAGCCACCCAGGAGCCCCCAGAGTTCATGTTTTTAACTTGATGATCTGAATCGCCCATGGTAACTGCTTGGAGTAACTATATCCAGAATCTAAACATTAAGTGCTCAGAAGAGGAGAACTTGGACCCCTTGGTGCTGTCCCTACTGACTCCCAGAGTGACTTGGCCCTCACTCCAGTTCTCCGCTTCCCACCAGATAAATGGGAAAAAAAAAATTCTTGCCTGTTCCCATAGCACCCTGAGGTATTGTGGAAGAAATTATCAAAGCACTTGTGGCATGATTGAACCCCATGAATCTTTCTCTTTTGGAAGATTGTTTTAGCCTCCAGCTCACGGATCTATAAAGGGCTTTGAGCTCCCTGAGAAACTCCCAACTCAGTAAGGTCAGTAAGGGAAAAAAAAACATGTACTTTTCCACGCTGATGGGAATGAAAGAGGAAGGCATCTGTGCACATTCAGAGAAACAGGTCTGGCTGAGATCAGTCATCCAAGTGGGAAGAGCCATGACCACTGGGGTCCTGGAACTAACAAAAGGCCATTAGAGCATCAGGCCTGACGAGGTAAATTCACACACCAGTGTCCTTAGGGAAGCACCTTCTGAAGCAAAGGTCCTCAACCCATCACCTGCTGCCCAGTCCCCCAAGACAGAGGCTCAGATTTGGTTGGCCTGATGTGGGGCCTAGGTATCGTGGACACCAGAAGTTTTTAAAAGCCCTTTGACTGCTGCACCTGTGAGATTAAGAGCCCCAACTCTTCAGGGAAACCCAGAGTGCATTAGCCCAACATCAGGCCAGGGGTAAGGAGGCTGATTTCAAAAGCAAAATTAAAACAGCCCATGCTCTCTTAATTTACAAATTTCCTTCATATTTTTCCACTTATGCTGTGCCTGGGGCACAATTTTCCACCCCTATCCCTGCCTTGAGGAAAGACAGCCATTTTGTGACCTTAATCAAGAATTAATGTCTCTGAACCTTGACTTCTTCATCTATCAAATGGGGATACGACTGGTTTCCTGACCTTCTTCTTGAGGTTGTCTCAAGGATCAAAGAACAGGAAACTGCTGTGTGAACAGAAGAGGGCTGTACACAAGCTAGGAGTGGCTTGTCTCCCCGGATGAAAGGAAGGCCCTCGCCTTGGGCAGTGCAGGGAGGACTTTTAAGGCCAACGCATGTGCAATTAAGGCCACTCTTTAGGGTACATTAAATTCTCAGACTCTTTGAAAAGTGTATTGTCCTCCCAGCAACCCTAAAGGGTAAGTAAGTGGCAGGAATTATGACCCTGTTAACATTTTTATAGGCTCAGAGAGGCTAGTTGATTTTTACCAGCTCACACAGACCATGCCAGCAAGGGCAGGGACAGGCTCTAGGCCAGTGCTGCCATACACCAAGCAGTGAGCTGTCCTGGTGACCTGGGAAGGGGAGGGTTCAAGTCAGCCTGTGTCTGTCCCCTGTGCTGTCTGGGCTGTAAGCAGGTCTTCTGGGATTATCTGTCCCTGCATGCAGCACTTTATCCCATGTACACCCAAGGGCCTGCAGAATGCTGTTGACCTGGGAGGAGGCACCACACATGACTGCCTGTGGGAGCAGAGTCAAAAACCACAAGTCATGCTTGGCTGCTGCTCCAACACCAGGACCGCTTGTGTGCCAAGCATCACAGGATGTCAGCATCTCTCCCTCAGTGTGGTGCTTTGGTGGTCACATGCCATAGTCAGTAGAAGGGGACAGTGAGAATCTTTCTGGGGTAGCTAGACTAACCTCTAAACATTTGTCTTAGAATTCTAGAATGGTGGGGCACCTGGGTGGTTCAGTCGGTTAAACATCTGACTTCGGCTCAGGTCATGATCTCACGGTTCATGGGATCGAGCCCCACATTGGGCTCTGTGCTGACAGCTCAGAGCCTGGAGCCTGCTTCGGATTCTGTGTCTCCCTCTCTCTCTCTGCCCCTTCCTCATTTGCACTAGGTCTCTCTCAAAAATAAACAATAAAAAAAATAATAAAGAATTCTAGAATGGCCAACGTGGGCAGATCTTTGATATCATCTCGTTTAACGTCTCAGGAATCTAAGACCCAGAGAGGTTAACAAACTTGCCGAAGATCACTCAGCAAGTTACTAAAAAGGCCATGATGTGGAATTTGATTCTCCTTAATGTCATCTGATATGCTTTCCTTGGGACCAAAGTCTTTTTAAAAGAATGTTCTTAAAGGGCTTGTTGTGTGTGTTGCTCTATAGCCTGAGTTCCTGGCATGTGGAAATGTATTCTTTTGTCACGTCTATAAGACCAGTTTTTTTTTTTGGCTGTCCTAACTCATCAATCTCAATTTTTCATCAGGCATGCCAAAGAATGATAGTAGTATTAACACGGTCACAACTTTTTGGGTAGACACATCCTCTAGTCTGATGATTGTACAAAAAACATTAGAGATGACTTGGGAAGTCCCAAACCAACATTCTCTAGATACTCCGTGTCCTGTGCTGATGACCACAGGGGACACCACCACCCATTACAGATTCCATCCCAGACACAGACCAGTGCACCCTCCTGTCTCCACCTCCTGATGCCCACCCAGTATCCAACATCATACACCCTGTGTCGGGGGAGAGGGAAGAAGTCTTTAGGGAGCAGTTTGAATGGGAGGAAGCACATCCGCAGTTGACTTCAGGTTTTGCCCTTCGCTCATTATATGACCTGAGACGAGGAAGGCTTTGCTTGTCAATTAGGTTTTCCTCACCTTCCTCATGGGAACAATTGAGGTAGGCCCAGAGCCAGGACGAACAACCCGAAGAAGAGGGTGCCATGGTGAAGGTGAACCAGTGGTATCTCAGCAGCGGCTGGCCAGGGCCCTGACTCCTCCCATGCCAATACCCTCCATAATCATTCCCAGCTCCAGTCAGGGATTTAACGGGGACCCTCAAAGGTGGACGGGGGTGGTAGCGATTATTAGTGAGCTCCAACAGGAGGGGAATCTCAGGGAGCTGTGCGGGGGCCTCATGGTCCACCCTCCCCCGCAATCAGGAAAGTCTCTTTCCAGAGACAACTGGGAGGTTCTAGTGTGAAGAAGAGAACATGGGCTAAGGACCACTGTTCACACTGAGATGCAAGAACACAAGAGGAGACAGTTGTCTAAAAGAAAAGCACTTGGCCTTCCCAGAACCAAGCAAACTCCCTGCGGGGCCTCTTTCTAGGAGCCAGGCACACAAATTCACCAGTGTGCTGCCTCTTTCCACACATGACCTTTTATGTTTGAAGCTGGCAGACTCATCTTGTCCAAAATACCACTTGCATTAGGCCACTCTCCTGCTGAAGAGTCTGTCATAGCTCCCCACTTCCCACGATAGCAAATCCAAATTCTAGGCTTGCTGTGTGACCTTGGGCAGGTCACTTAACCTGACCTGCCCAAGGGTTCAGTTTTTGTTCATGTAAAATAAATAAATAAATAAATCAACACACAAACAAAAAAAAAGGGGGGGAATAGTTCTTTTAGAAGTCTCTTTAAGCCAAAAGATATTATGATAATCTCTATTGTTCTGGTCTTGGGATTTCAAATTCCTCCCCCAACACTAACCCTGCCCTCGGATCAGCAGACCTGCTCCCTGCACTAGGAACCTCGACTTCATCTCTGAGTGTGCTGCTCCCTAACTTGCATGCCCTCCCTGCTCCTGTGTTTATCTTGATCCCACACAGCTTTCAGAGCTCCGCTGAGTTTCCCTCCTACGTGAAACTTCTCCAGCCCACGTTCACCTCTCAGTTCTCTGAAGCCTGTTGCTTTCATTACAGCTACTTCACCTATTTTGGTACTTAATTCTTCTCCAGTGATTTTATGCAAATAAGCTCTCTCCTGAGGGTTCCTTCTTTTGGTTTATTATCTCCCAGCCAGGCTCAGCTCAACTCGGGTTCTTAGAAGAGCGCTCAGACAGTTAACTGACAGTAGCAAAAATGCAACTTGATGAAAAGGATGATTGACGATAAAGTCCTCAAAAACTACAAGGTACAGATGACAGCCCAGGAAAAGTATGGCTCCTGAGTCCCCCCAGAGAGAATCCCTTACCTGGGCGTGCGGCTCACAGAAGGAACTTGGAGGCAAGTGAGTTGGAGCAGGGGGTGGACATGGGGATTGAGGCATCTGATGTAGAAGAGAGTCTAACCCCAGAGTTCCAAGGATGGCTCGGCCACCAACTGGCTATGGGACTTGAGCAAGTCCCCACTCCTCTCTCGTCAATAACTAGAAGAACCTGGACTACCAAAAGCTCTCCAAGGTTGCTATCTACACTTATTTGGCAAGACGATTTCTAGAAGGCTCGGCTGGCAACCTCCAGGAACGACTCTAGGTCCCTGTAAAACAAACATTGACTGGCTGTACTTGTTCTAATGAGAAAAGAGGTATTCCTTTCCTCACCTGCTCCTACCTTTGGCTTACCAGTGACAGGCCTGACCCAGGTGCATTACCAAGGCGATGAGTTTTCATTCCCCAGCCTGACAGTCTCCCAGGGAACCGCTGACCCATTCCAGGAAAATGAAGCTCTAGCAAAAATTGGACTTTATTAGATACGGTGGTTTCTTGCCAACTTGCTTTTGCCAATTGCAGTTTTAAGATAATGATGTTTCAGTTTTATACACCCAAACTTTTGGAACAGGAACCTGTTTCTACGTGTGTTGTTTGTTGAGCCCATTTCAAAGCTTAAATAAAAGCCGAATTATGATTCTTCCCTCCCTGTAATACAGGGTGGTGGCAAAAAGCCATGACTCAGGACTCAGTCTCAGGACTGAACTCTGGCTCGTGTACTTACAGCTAGATGATCTTGGGGAAGTTATTTAATTTCTGAGTCTCAGTTTTCTCATCTGTAAAATGAGGATAATAGTCTATCCCTCTTCTTTTTTTTTTTTTTTTTAGTTTTTATTTACTTATTTTGAGAGGAAGAGAGCAAGTGGGGGAGGGGCAGAGAGGATCCCAAGCAGGTTCCACACTGTCAGCACAGAGCTCGACATGGGGCTCAAACTCACAAACTGCAAGATCATGACCTAAGCTGAAACTGAGAGTCACATGCTTAAACAACCAAGCCACTCAGGCATCCAACAGTATATCCCTCTTAAGCGGAAGCTATTATATATACACAGTGGTTAGTGTGGCGCTTGGCTGGCTGTTCTAGAGAACCTCACGCTGTGAGTTTAGCTTGAAGTGACACTCAAATGGCAATGTCCCCAGTGCTCGACAGAGTTACATTTATACCGTCATATTCATCTTAGGCCCCAAAGAGTCTACAAATAACTCTTGGAGGAGTCTGAGCTGCACACAATAAAAAATAACTAGGCAAAGAGAGAAACAAAGTATCCAGAGGTAAGAATCAGCAGAAAAAAAAAAAAAAAAAAAAAACAGTAGAAACAGATCCAAGATGGTGGAAAAGAAAATTTGAGGCTATTCACGGAAACACAAAATTATTTTTAAAAGTAACACTGTCAGTTTGGTACAGAAATACATGTAAATTATATTTGAAAAATATTTTCAAAGCCTCTAATGATCAGGTCTAACAGCACATTAGACACAACTGAAAGAATGAATGAATTAGGACATGTGTCATAATATATTACTCAGAATGCAGCAATTTTCTAGAAATACAAAAAGATGGTACAGTTGGAATAGAGGCTAAGGGACATGGTATATAAAGACAACCAAACATACATTTAATTGGCACCATGGAAGGAAAAGAGAGGAATAATGGAGTAGAAGCAGTATTTCAAGAGACACTGTCTGAGAATTCTCAAATTTTATGGAAGATATCAAGCTATAGATTCAAGAAAGACTATAAATGTCATGCGAGATTAATTCACAGAAATTAATGAAACAGGAAAAAAACATACAATTTAGACCGTAGTGTATTTTTCCAAAAAGGACCATAACTTTCCTCCCATCTTGCAGGCCACTTTGCAATGTGACTTTTGCCACCCCTCCCCACAAGAGGTAAAGTCTATTTCCTTCCCCTTGTATCTAGGCTGGCCCTGAAATTTACATTGACCAACAGAAGCAGCAGAAATGACTCTTGGGCCCAGGCATTAAGAGGCCTTGTGGGTTCTATTTTTGCCCATTTAGGTACTTCTGTACCCAGCCCAGGCTGTCCTAGAAAGACCATGTGGAGGAGGACCAACACACCCCAGTACCAAGTCAACAGACATGTCATTTTAGATCGGCCATGTCAGTCCTACACAATACCGTGTGGAACAGGGACAAGATGTCCCAGCTGATGTCTTCCCAAATTGCAGATCCACTGAATTGTGAGTAAATAAAATGGTTGCTGTTTGTCAATATGATTTACTGTAACATGCTCTGCAGCAACAGACAACTATGACATAGAAGATCAATAAAGCCAAAAGTTGGTTCTTTCAAAAAACTAATAAGGTAGACAAACCTCTGATAAGATGAATCATAGAAAAAGGATGAAGTCACAAATAACCAGTATTGGAAATAAAAAGGGGGCATAACTACAGAAGCTACAGATATCAAAGAGATAACAATAGAAATTCTCTAAAAATTATGCAAAAAACTTCAACATGTACTTGAAATGAACACATTCCTAGAAAGACAAAACTTTCCAAAACATACTTATAAGAAATAAAAATATGAGTAATTCTGTAACCATTTAAAAAACTGAGTCAGGGAATGGGAGAAGATATTTGCTAATTACCTATCAGATAAAGGGTTAGAATCCAAAATCTATAAAGAACTTACCAAACTCAACACCTGAAAAACAAATAATCCAGTGAAGAAATGGGCAGAAGACATGAATAGACACTTTTCCAAAGAAGACATTCAGATGGCCAACAGGCACATGAAAAGATGCTCAGCATCACTCATCATCAGGGAAATACAAATCAAAACCACACTGAGATATCACCTCACACAGGTCAGAGTGGCTAAAATTAACAACTCAGGAAACAACAGATGCTGGCAAGGATGTGGAGAAAGGGGACCCTCTTGCACTGTTGGTGGGAATGCAAACGAGTGCAACTCTCTGGGAAACAGTGTGGAGGTTCCTCAAAAAATTAAAAATAGAATTACCCTATGACACAGCAACAGCACTACTAGGAATTTATCCAAAGGACAGAGGAGTGCCGATTCATAGGGGCACATGTACCCCTATGTTTATAGCAGTGCTATCAACAATAGCCAAATTATGGAAAGAACCCAAATGTGGCTGGTCTGATGAATGGATAAAGATGTGGTTTCTATATACAATGGAATACTACTCACCAGTGATAAAGAATGAAACCTTGCCATTTGTAACAACGTGGATGAAACTGGAGATTATAATGCTAAGTGAAATAAGTCAGTCAGAGAAAGACAGATACCATGTTTTCATTCATACGTGGAATTTGAGAAACTGAACAGAAGACCATAGGGGAAGGGAAAGGGAAAATAGTTTCAAACAGAGAGGGAGGCAAACTATAAGAGACTCTTAAATACAAAGAACAAACTGAGAGTTGAAGGGGGTGCAGGGGAGACGGGAAGATGGGTGATGGGCATTGAGGAGGGCACTTGTTGGGATGAGCACTGGGTGTTGTATGCAAGTGATGAGTCATGGGAATCTACTCCCGAAGTCAAGAGCACTCTATATACACTGTATGTTAGCTAACTTGACAATAAATTATATTTTAAAAAATAATTAAAAAAATAAAAAACTGAGTCAGTAGTCAAAAATCTAGCAAAATATAATATTCTAGGCTATTGGTGCGTTCTACCAAGTAAAGGAAAATTTTCCATTCATATATTTTATATAATTTTTTTTTTTAAGTAAACTCTACCCCTCAACATGGGGCTTGAACTTGTGGCCTCAAGATCAAGAGTCTCACGCTCTACTGACTGAGAGAGCCAGATACAACGAATTCCATTCATATTAAAAACTATTCAAGAAAGAAAAATAGAAACACTCCCAAATACATTTTACGAGAATGTAGAACACTGATATCAAAATCCAACAAGGGCACCAAGAGAAAAGAAAAGGACAGTTCAATTTCATTCATGAACATGTAAGAAAAAGAATCCTACACAAGTGTTAGCAAAATAAATCCAGCAGTACAGTCGACCCTTGAACAACTGGAGGTTGGAGCACTGACCCTCCACACAGACAGAATCTATGCATAACTTTTGATTCCTCCCCAAATTTCCTACTAATAGCCCACTGTTGACCAGAATCCTTACTAATAACATAGTCAACTAACACATATTTTGTTTTTTATATGGATTATATACTGTATTCTTATAATAAAGCAAGCTAGAGAAAAGAAAATGTTAATAAGAGAAAATACATGTATAGAGCTTTGTGTTTATCCATAAGTTTACATTATCTGTTTACAAGATGAATTATCTGTTGTACTTAACATCGATATTGCCTTAAAGGATACAAAATACTCTAGGTGGTATATGTTTTATGAATACCAGACATCAAAAATGAAAAGATAATGTGTGGTCTCTGTGTAAATTTTGATAATTTTTAACTTTTCATAATAGATTTGTGTACATTTTAATGGTAGTAAATAATAAAATAGACTAGTATTTACAAAGAATTAACACATTCGTGACATCCCTTTTTCTTAATGTTTTTGATATTTCCAGGCTATGCTGTTTCTGAGTTGTTTCAAATTGTCACAAATCTCCAAAAAAATTTTCCAAAAGTGTGTTGAAAGGAATTGGATATAGGTGGACCCACATGGTTCAAATCCATGTTTTCTAGGGCCAGTGGTATATAAAGACAAAATATACCATGACCAACTCGATTTTATTCCAGGAATGCACAGATAGCCCAATATTAGCAAATCTATTAATATAATTCAAAATAATAACTAATCTAAGGGGGGGAAATAAGATTATTTCCATAGATGCTAAAAAGACACTCAATAAACTTTAACATTCATTCCTGATAAAAACACTCAAGGAAATAGAAATTTATGGATATTTCATTAATGCAAACACACACACACACACACACACGTGTGTGAGTGTGTATATTTATGCATGTATGGATAATTCCCAAAGACCATCATCCAACTGAATAGGGAGAAATTTACCTCTTACTAAGGTCAGGAACAAGGTGAGAATTGCCACTATCACCACTGCTATTTAATATGGTATTGGAATATTAGCCAATTCAATTAGGAAAAAATAAATACAGGAAGAAGAATTAGAAATGAAGGAAAACTCTTATCTGTTAATGATATGGGTATATAATTGCTCTAGAGAATTAATGATAAAACTAATTCAAAAGGTGTAATAATGTAGCAAGATAGAAAGTATAAAATTAACATGCAAAATGTAAAAGCCTTTGTATATATCAATATATGAGCTGGCCCAGTTGGAAGTATAGTGGAAGAGAATAAAAAACATTTATAATAATTATAAAAGATTAAATACTTCTGGATAAGCCTAGTTTCTTTTTAATTTTAAGTGAATTTCAATAAAAATGCCAATGGATTTTTTTCCAAAGCTAGATGAATTGATTCTAAAGTTCATTTGGCAAAATAAACATGCAAAAATAGCTATTAAAAACCCTGAAGAAAAGAGCAGTGAACGTAGACCATTACAAAATGGTCACAAATACGCATCTGTGGACGCGTGTCACTTTACAATGTAACTTTGTTGCTCCTTCCATCTAGAGAAGTTTATTTCTCTTCCACTTAAACCTGAGGTTGCCCATATGAATTGCTTGGGCCAATGGGATGTTATCAAACATTTGCAAGCAGAGATTTGAAAAGTGCTAGCACATTGGGACTTAACCTTTTTCATTACTTTTTTGGAACCTGAGATCACATGGTCTTTAAAAATAAGAAAAGATACTCAACTTCCTTCGTAATCAGAGAAATTAAACTAAAAATGCCATTTCTCACCTGTGACCTTTGCAAAAGTTCTAAAGCTTGACTACACACTATATTGTCAAGCTACGGAGAAGATGACATTTATATACTACCGGGGGAATATAAAATGGTACAATCCTTACGGAGGAAAATTTGACAACATCCAACAAAACTATGTGTGTTTACCCTTTGACTCCTAAGTTCTAGGAACTTATCCTAAGCTATACCTCCAACAACATGAAAAAGACATATGCACATGATTGTTCATGACAACACTACTTATAATAGCAAAATATCGGAAACAACCTAATGGCCACATCAGGAGACTTGTTGAATATATATGGTAATAGTGGAATAGTCTACAGTTGGGAAAAAAATGAAAAAGATTTGAATAGATACAGTATAATCTCAGGATACATTAGGTGAAGAAAATTAAAATAAACAAAAAAGCACACAGTAGGTTATCATTTGTGCAAGAAGGAAGACAAAATAAAGTATATTGCAAAAAGAAATATAGAGAAGATATGAAAATAATGAAATTGGTTATCTACATGAATAAGTAGAAAAGAAAGGCTAGAGGAGATGGAACTTCTCTGAGTGTCTTTTTTCACATAGTTCTGACTTATGAACCATGTTAATGTTCTATATATTCAAAAGATAAACTAAAATCAACAAGAATGGGAGAAACCCTATAACTGAATACAGAGACAAACTTAACTATGTGTCCGATAGATAACCATACAGTGAGAACAAAAGAAATAGAATTAATCCCAGTGATTTTGAACTAAGTATATTGATTATATACCTTGAGTGTGATATACTCGAAGGAAAAAGAATGGCAAGAAACCATTGTTATTGGTGCTATTGTCACTGGTGCTATTAGAGTAGCTCCGATATTATGTTGTATCACAAGACTCAGCAAACAAAAAGATTTATTGTTGCTTTTGCAACCTTGGTTTGCACTGTGAAAGAAGGACAAAACCAATCTGAAATGGGGGAAGGAGATAAAAGGCTAATTCTACCCAGAGATCATTTGTATACATTTATTTTTTAAAGAGGAAACTGTACTTCTTAGCTCTGTCCACTGGGTGAGCTTGGACATAACTCCAGCAGCAATGAACACCCCTAGCACCTAATCTTGGTTTCTAAATAAAATCCCCCAACAATTGGAACCTTGAAGAAATGGCTAATTGCATGGCTGAGATTGGAAAAATACAGGATTAGTTGGAATGGCTTGTTCCATAAAACTAAAAAGTGCTTAAAAATGCAGGGGGACACAGGAGGCAGTATGAAGGCATCTCACTGGCCAAATCCATAATTCCTTGAGCATCGAAATTAATAGCAACCTGAATGGATTATACCACGCTAATAAAAGAATCCATAGAGTCACCTGGGTGGCTCAGTTGGTTAAGTGTCCGAATTTGGCTCGGGTCATGATCTCCCTGTCTGTGGGCTCGAACCCTGTGTCAGGCTCAATGCTGACAGCTCAGAGCCTGGAGCCTGCTTCAGATTCTGTGTCTCCCTCTCTCTCTGCCCCTCCCCTCATGCTCTGTCTCTGTCTCTCTTTCTTGAAAACAAACATTTAAAAATTTTTTAAATAATAAAAGAACCCATAAATCTATTTTATATTAAAAAGATAAAACATAATAAGAATGGGGTAGAGAAGAGAATCTCTTATTTTTTTTTTTAATTTTTTATTTCAACGTTTCAACGGAGAGAGACAGAGCATGAACGGGGGAGGGGCAGAGAGAGAGGGAGACACAGAATCGGAAACAGGCTCCAGGCCCTGAGCCATCAGCCCAGAGCCCGACGCGGGGCTCGAACTCACGGACCGCGAGATCGTGACCTGGCTGAAGTCGGACGCTCAACCGACTGTGCCACCCAGGCGCCGCTCTTATTTTTTTTTTAATGGGGGAATGCCAACTAACAATGTTAGAAGGAATGAGAGACATTTTAAAATCACCACGTTACAGTCACCCTGGTAATATTCAGTTCAGGCAAGAATCATCAGTGGATGGGAAAACCATTGGGTAGAAGAATGGTCACACAGGATCACAGTTCCTCCTCACAGATAACTTATAAATCACATGGAGGGAGGCACCCTTACAAGGGAGAACTCTGGCAGACACACCTTAATCAAATTACCAAACTTAACACAATCAGTTAGGGTATTTACCAGCATCACATGTATCCCCCAATGCACTACCTTAAGGACAAAACATGATCTATTTTTTATTTCTTCCCAGAGAGTTTAATCTGATTCCAGCAATAAAAAAAAAAAAACAAAACAAAACAAAAAAAAAAAAACAATTTGGACAAATCCAAATTGAAGTGCATACACACAAAAAGCCAGCCTAAAGTTTTCATCAACACAAAAGAACAAACCAAGAGACTAAAGAACTATTCTAGATTAAAAGAGATGGAAAAGGCAGGGTAAGTAAATACAATGTGTGGTCTACAGTAAATCTAATAAGCAATGACTGAAAAAAATGAATAAGATAATAAAGTCAATTCATCACAATAGCAAATTTAATGGAGTCAATCATATAATCTTCTCAATAAGTGCAGAAAAAAAATATTAGATAAAATCCAATATCCACTCATGATTTTTTAAAAATCTCTTAGCAAATGAGTAACAAGATAGAACTGCTTAGTCTTATAAAGAGTATTCACAGAAAAGCCTACAGCATACACCGTACATACTGACAAAATGTTAAACGCTTTCTTTTTGAACTTGGGAATAAGGATGCCTCCAAACATCACTTCCATGAAAAATTGTAGTGGAGCCAGCACAGGAAGAAAAGTAAAAGAAAGAAACAGTATGTAGGTTGAAAAGAGAGCAACAAAACTGTCATTATTGGCAGGGTTGCGTATATAGAAAACCCAAAAGAATATGCAGATAACTTATTAAAATTTATAAGAACTTAATTGGGTTCACAATCAATATATAAAAATCAATTCCATATACAAATAAACATTTTCAAAACAAACATCTAAAAATCCATTCAGACAACAAAAGGTCATATGCCTAAGAATAAATTAAACAAAACATACACAAGCCCTCACCAGAGAAACTATAAAACTTCAAGAGGCATTAAAGAAGATCTAAATATATGCTCATGATTTGGAAGACTCAATATTGTAAAGATGTTTGTTGTCCCGAACTTGATCCATAGAATTCAGAGCAATTTTCATCAAAATCCCGACAGGTTTTTTGAGGGGTAGAAATTGAAAGTAAACTGTATATGGAAGTTCAAAGTCAAGTCATTTTTAAGAAGAAAAAAAATAGAAAGACCTGTTTCCTCCAATAATAAAACTTACTATAAAGCTGCAGTATGGAGACAATGTGCTGTAGGCAAAGGGGCAGACAAATGGATAGATAAAGCTGAGTTCTGAAGCTGATGCAAGCACATCTGAGCCCTTTCCATATGAACAGAAAGGGCTCTTCACAGCAGTGAGGAAACCATGGACTTCACCATAAATAGTGTGGAGACAACTAGGTATTTGCACAAAAAGAAGTGTGTAAAAGTCGGTTCCTCTCTTACACTAGTCACAAAGACCAATCCCAGGTGCATTCAAGACCCAAATGAGAAAAGAAAATCTATGAAGTTTTAGAAGGAGATATGGGATATCATCAAGACCTCAAGGCAGGAGAGGAGTTCTTAAATAAGACCCAAAGAGCACAAACCATGCAGATTAAAAATGTTAGTAAAAGGTGAAATATTTATATGATCTGAAGAGAAACCAGACTATAAGATCGAAAACTTTAGAAATAAAGAGACAGAACACAAAACCGACAACAGCCAGACGACTGATAAAACTGAACTCTGACCAGCACACCAGCAGGAGACCCAACCACCACCCCAGCAGCCATCAGTCCAGAACAGTGAGGACCTGGTCCCCGATTGCAGCTTCCCTACTTTTTGTCCCTGCTTCCAACTCAGGACCAACCACAGAAAGCCACATATGTTCCCCAAATGAATCATGTCAGATGCCTCGCTTCTCATTAGCCCACCTCCAACTTCCCCATGGCAACAGCTTCCAGTCAGAGCACACCTGAGTCCTTCCCCTTTTCACTGTCAAGCTTTCCCACACCCCTGCCTGCGCTGGCGTCTCCCCAAAGTGAATGTTGCTGCCTTCCCTGCTTCAGCAACCTCTGAATTGCCTCCATTTGTTCTCGTTTGGGTCATCTTCATTTATTTCCCCCAAATCCAGAATTTTGCTCATCTAAAGTCTCCATAAAGAGAGCAGAAAGACAAGGTTCAGAAAACATTAGCTGTACCTGTCACCCACAAAGAGCAAGTGCACAGCATGTATGAAAAAAAACCCTTAAACCATGGGAAAACAGGAAAAACCTATACAAAAATGGGAACACACTTGAATAGGCACTTCACAAAAGAGGAATTCATATGGATCAAACATGAAGGAAAAAGCTCCTCTGTCTCATTTAGCAATCAGGAAAATATGATCACCCTGGATATTAAGCATAGCAAGCATTATTATCCTCCCCTTGCCTCATACCCTGCACCCTTGAGCACCACGCTCCCCCCCCACCCCACCCCCCACACACCTCCATTAGACAGGGTAACAAACCTGTCCAAGGTAAGCAGCAAGACTGGTGCTTGGACCCCAGCCAGACCTCTGGGGGCTAGAGAGAAAGTGCTTTCCCTCTCTGGGCCCAGGCCTCTCATATGGAGAGGCCAAAAAATCATCTTTAAGGCTTTCCAAACAAAGAGGAGCCAGAGGTCAGGAGAAGAGAGGCAAAGGGGATGTGGCAGAGGCACAATCTTCTCCTAATCATTAGTTCAGGAGAAATCCAAAGCTCTGACTAGTAGCCCACTCATTTCTGAAACCTACCTTCCTCTTTCCTTTTAGCAAAAACAAAACAAAGCCCGTAAATAGTAGTACTACCATTTTAAGGATGAGAAAGAAAAAAAAAAAAAAATCAAGGTCCAGGGAGCTAGAACTTGCCCAAGGCCACACAGCACAGAGAACTAGAACCTGGGTCTTTGTGACTCCCTCTACCGACGGCTTTTTTCTGCACCACAGAACTGTTACCCATCAGCACTTTTCACCTATCCCCAGACCTGCCTCTTGCCTCACAGCTGTGGGCACTTGAATCTCAGCATTCCAGCCTGCTTGGGTCTAACCTGTGCATTCTGTGCTCATGAAAAAGAGGTATTCCTCTCTCAAGCTCTAAGCAACAAGGGACATCAGCAGACTGACCCATTAGTTGCCCTCTGGGCAAAAGGAAGACTTACCTTGCCCCAGAAGCAACAGCAGCCCCAGGAGGAAGATGCGTGGCTGCAGCCCCATGCCAGAATCGTCCAGGTGTCCCAGCCTTGGATGAATGGTTTGCACAGGTGGAGGCTGCCACACTTCCTCCTGCTTTTATTCTCCTCTGTTGTCTGATAGTACACCTGTCATAAATTTTACTGTGTTCACCTTTGAAAGGGTGCAGTGGCCAGCTGTAAATGATAAATAATAACATTTAGACAAGATTTCTCAAGGTAGATAGGTCAAAGATGGGTAGCATGTTCTAGACAAAGGCACCAAAAGACCAGGACCACATAGCCCCCTTTATATGGCCCCCCAGAATCGTAGGCGTCCAAAAATCAGGCACTGACAGGCTGGGAGGAGCTTAGGATTGGAAATACAGGGCTGGAATCTCAGATTAACCACACCTGTGAGATCTAGGGTGCGTCCCTTAATGTGGCCTTAGCTTTTCAACTGTAAGCCATGGAAATAAAAGCCACAAATTGAGTGAAAGTACTTAGTAACAACTGTAAACCATAAAGCCCCCTCCAATGTGACATCTCTTAGTGTCTGAGGAGCGCAGCTGAGTTCCCCAGTCTACAAGATCCAGAAAGGTTTGTTTCTGTCCCTCTCTTCCAAAGCCATGGGTGGCGGGGAGTGTTAGAGTGATGTGCACGCCACACATTGATTGTCTGCAAGTTGAATTGAGAGATACAAGCCAGAGAGGTGAGCCCTTGGAACGCATTTGACAGAATTAGCATTTTGCTTTGGGCGACTGACGTTGAAATGCTGGGCAGGGTCTAAACTGGGCAGACAGAGTTGGAATTTAAAGCCTCAGTGACAAATATCCTTGGGGGTGAAATTTAAATATTTTCCACAAATATCAAGTATCATTCGCCTTTGGGTAACGTGGCCAAATATATGTAAATCATCCTTGCATTCTGGCCACAGTTATGGCAGCAAGGCTGAGAGCCAGACTTCTGAACTCCAGCTTGGGGACCTGGAGCTGGTTTCTATTGTTCAACCTTGGTCTTCATCTGCTGACATCTTTTTCTATATGCTTAAAATCACAGTTATAGGTTGGTTGTCTTGAGTATAAAGTGAAGTCTAAGTGGGCGGCCTTCTGTTCCTGGCTCTCTGTTATTAAGGTATTGTCTTCCTTTCTCATCTGCTCAATAAAATGTGACTTGTGGGTGACCACTGATTTAGCCATGCCAAAGCCTCAGCCTCAGAGCCGTATGTGATGTGATGAGGTCACATCAGGCGTGTATGGCCGCTGCTACAACAGGCCCAGCTGGCCATAGGCTGGTTCCAGAGTCTGGCTGAGAGCAGCATGCACAGAGAAGGAAGAAGAAAATACACCCGAGGAGGGGTATGCAAGGGCCATTTGGGCATAGATGTTCCTGACCGTTGGACACTTACTATCTTCACTAATTGGCCACAAGCTCAACAAGAGACCCAAAGCTGCTGTCTCACTACTAATGACAACAGGAGTCCCTCCCTCCTAGCTCCATGCCACCAGCAGCTTTGAGAAGCATCCCTGATGCTTGGACTGAATGAAAAGTCACAGGTTCCCACTCAACTTGGGCCCGTTGGAGGTAGGGTAGGACATGTCATGGGAAATGGACAGAAATAGCCTGGCTTTACAATCTGGGTATTTGCTTCCACCTCTTAATGCTTCTCTGCACGACCACCATGGCCCCACTGGGTTGGCACACACACCAACCTCCAACCTTTTTTACATTTAAAAGCATTGAGAAATGAATTAAAAACATTTTTGGGGCGCCTGGGTGGCGCAGTCGGTTAAGCGTCCGACTTCAGCCAGGTCACGATCTCGCGGTCCGTGAGTTCGAGCCCCGCGTCGGGCTCTGGGCTGATGGCTCGGAGCCTGGAGCCTGTTTCCGATTCTGTGTCTCCCTCTCTCTCTGCCCCTCCCCCGTTCATGCTCTGTCTCTCTCTGTCCCCAAAATAAATAAACGTTGAAAAAAAAAACATTTTTAACCTTTATGAGGAATTTTAGTATAGGACAGACTGAATTCCCTCTGAGATATAAGAAATCTTGGAGTCCTGTCAACACATTAAGGAATCCTCATCAGTTATGAGGCAGTGGGGGAGTAACATCTCTTGGACACTCTTACCAGGCACCGTTGGCACTCTTCACATGCATTAGCTTAATTACCACTGATCATCTATTAGCAGCTATGAAAACTAGGGGGGCAGTACTTGTCAAAAGCCAGAGACAAGCTCCATCACTCTTTAATACAATTTTCTTCTCTGAGTTTTGCTGCTACAATGTCCTAAGATGACATATCCTAGAGGAGGGAAGATGCTCCATTTGAAATTTTAGCAACAATTAGCAGATGTTCCTTTTGGGAAAGGCACAGGCCCATGGATTCAAATCTTCCAGCAAAGGCAGTCCAAGCCTCCCTCAGAAGACATCTCAGGGATTGGAAAAGCTGAGTGTTTGCTGTTGTCCGGAAATCCACAAGGGGGTGCTAGACCAAGCCTCCGCCGCAGGGCCCATGCGGATCAAAGCAGCACTGGCTGCGAAAGAATGTTTTTCAAACTGGGGTTACAACCCATGATTATCCCATGAATTTAATTTGGTGCATGATCAATCCATTTAAAAAAATTAAATGGAATATAAAATATCTGAGTACATTGCATACAGTAAGGGTAAGTAATGTTTTGGGAAACTTGTTTCAGTCACAGGCGGTGATGCAATATGTATTTCTTAATATGGGTCATTAAAAAAGAAATTGAAAACCACTCCCTCAGCCATCAGTAGATCAGTTTCACAAACAAATCCCTAGGCTTCAAGAAATAAAACAGGTTTGTTCTTCCCTCTGGTTAAAGATGCACCTACACCAAATTCCCTGTGCTAACAGCTAGAAACAATGCCTGTGATTGGCTCTGGGCCTTGGGAAGAAAGTACAAATCAAACTTATTAGCAGTTGTGAGAAGACAGGGAAATTGTCCTCTTTTTTCAAAAAGGAAAACCTGAGTCCCTGGCTCCTGGGGGTGAGCTCTGCCAATGTGATGGAAATATGTGTCCACAGCCTGTCATCTGGGATGGGACAAGTTCCCATTGGTACCTATTTTAGGGAAGACCCACAGCTTGAAGGGGAAGGTCCACACCAGAACTGTGGGAATGAGTGGAACTATCTGTCTCAGAATAAACTGCACCAGTGCCAATAATGCCCTGAGAATTGTCTTCCCCTGTGACTTTTCTGAAGTACCTACTTGTCCTCACCACGATGGTCTTCCATCACTCACTCCTTCTGTGTGGAAATAGTCCTATGTCCCTGATGGGCTTCTTGAAGGAGAGGCTGGGCCTTTCTCTTCTTGCCATTTGGCACCTGTAGAACCCCATGCTACCAGAGTACCTAGCTCAATGTCCTGTGCCTAAGAGGCCCTCACCAAATCTTCGTTCATTGGTTGAGTATTCTTCAGAGGCAAAAAGACAACTGGTTTAACCAAGCCTGTCTTCTCCAAAACCCTTCCCAGTCACAGAAGTACAAGGAGGCTTAGGAATCTCCAATCGCAAATGTCATCCAGATTCCAGCATTCCTACGTATACACAACGCAAGACTTGTGCATACACACACGCAAAACATTGTCCAGTGCAAGTAACTGAATTTATTTAGCTTCCTTTGGACAGAAGCTTTGCTTATAATCAAATAAGAAGTTTAATTAAGGACTAAAAAGTAAGAGAGAAAATGGAGAAGGGACGAATGATGTATGTCTTAAACAAAATACCATTTTCAAATATCCCAGCCTTGTTAATAAAAAAAGAACAACAGGGCAAATCCCAGTAGAATGTACACACCATGAGACCTGGCTTTCTTGTTCTTTGCTATATCCCAGAAGCTAGTACATTGCCTGTGGTAGCAGGCATTCTCTAGATGTTGGATGAATAAATAAATAAATGAAAAGCAGAATAAAAGGAAAGACACTAAAACTACTGTAACTACTAAAACTACAGCTCAATTTGGGGCGCCTGGGTGGCTTAGTTGGTCGAGCGTCTAACTTCGGCTCAGGTCATGATCTCACAGTTTGTGAGTTCGAGACCTGCGTCAGGCTCCATGCTGACAGTTCAGAGCCTGGATCCTGCTTTGGATTCTGTGTCTCCCTCTCTCTCTGCCCCTCCCCCACTCATGCTCTGTCTCTGTCTCAGAAATAAACATTAAAAAAAACTTTTTTTTAAATATCAGCTCAACAAAATAGAATAGGTAAGATGAAAGGGGTAAAAATCATGTTTTAGGATAGAAAACAGGAAAAAGAGAGGCATGTGGCCCGAATACCATGAAGCATGATGGGAAAAAAAAAAACAGAAAAGCAACATGGAGGCTCACAGCTCATGGCTCTTCCCTAAGGTCATGCTGTTATTCTCCTACATAATGGTCTCAATCCTGGATGCAGATTGGAATCGCCTGGGAGATAAGAAAAATACCTGTCCCTGTGCTTCACCTACTGACATTCAGAATTAATTGGTCTACAGTAGAACTTGGTCATTTAAAAAAATTTTTTTTTAATGTTTATTTTTGAGAGAGAGAAAGAGACAGTGTGAGCCAGGGAGGGGCAGAGAAAGAGGGAGACAAAGAATCCGAAGCAGGCTCCTGGCTCTGAGATGTCAGCACACAGCCCAATGTGGGGCTTGAGCCCATGAACTGTGGATCATGACCTGAGCTGAAGTTAGACACTTAACTGACTGAGCCACCCAGGCACCCCAGGACTTGGTCATTTTTAAAGCTCACTGATGAATTCCAATGTGCAGAGCCAGGGCTACCTGGTGCCCAGCACTGAGGGCTGAAGAAGGCTCCATCTCTGCTGCTGCAGATAAGCCAAAGGTCCACAGGGCATAGCCTGATATCTGACAAACTCAGACTGACCTGGTGGCCTCTCTAGAGAGGAAACCCATAGGAAACCCATAGCAGTGGGTTATGGGGGGACTGGGACTTATCTCTCAGCAGTCAGAGAATGGAGAAAGGGCCAGATTCTGGTGCCTGGAGAGGCCCAGTCACTGAGCACCAGGATATATGAGCTAAATTTGCAGATCAATCATATTACCCATTATCATGTACAACCATTTCCTCTTCTTCATGTCTTGGTTTCCTGATCGGTGAGTTTGACAACATAAAGTCCATTATCTGTTATGCACTGTGAAGAATGGGACCATGGGTGGGGAAAGGGTAAGACGAGCTGTCTACCTCAAGCATACAGGATACTCTCCCAGCCATTACTGCAGAAATGGTACCATCCCTGGCTGACTACCATTCACAGATGGTGAGTATGAGGTCCCCACAGCCTGAGCTCTGACATCTAAATCACAGCCATACTGCCTATTGGTCCCTCTTTCTCCTCTCCCTTCCACCATCTCCAGACTCTTGGCCCCCCCACCAGTGCTTTCCCAACTTCATGCCTCTCAGCACACAAATGGTGGTGATATTTGCACGGCACACAGGATGAGCAGACAGGACAATTTGTGGCCTGAGATGATCAGCTGGGGGTCTGGGACAGCCCCAAGCCCTGCCCCTGGTGGGCCTGAAGGCTAGAGGGATCAATGTCTTTGCCCATCTGTACCTCTTAGTGCACCTACCTCTGGGTGAAGACTTAAATAGCATTTGGTGAGCACCTACTAGGTGTCAGGCATCTTGCTAATTGAACTCATAAATGTCATCTTTATTTAATACTAGCTATATTCCTCAGGGGGTTAAAAGTCTCAACTAAGTTCACTCAACTAGTAGTAAGCTGTAAAATGGAGTTTCTGATCCAAGTCTTCTACCTGCATATCTGTTAGTTTCTCTCTTCATGACTGAGAGATGCTCCTGGTAAAATGGCCTTAAATGCCCCTTCTGGAGAGAAGCCCAGGAAAGGCTCTTCAGTCTGCACTGGTGGAGGGCAACCTATGACTCATGCACCCAGTTTGGCAGGGGAGTCTGGCAGTGTGACCATTCCCTCCTGGGAGATGAGTCTGAGCAGATCATCTGGCCTGACTACCACCCAGCCAGGGCCCAGGGCACTCACTATTCTGTGGAGGAAAAGTGGCTTCTCTTGGTGGAAGCACCAGAGGCATTGTCCTCCTTGGTATCACCTCCAGAGGACCAGAGAACCAAAAAGGCATGCTCTGCCCCATCCCAGCTGGTGGATCCCAGCCCAGCTATGATCTCCTCTCCCTTCCTGGGGAGAATCCCATCCAGAGGCAGGGAAGCGACAGGGATGAATGAGGTCAGAACTGGTCATCAGGCACATGGACCTTAATAGCCACCTAGTCAGTCCCTGCCACTCCCATTGCAAGGAGGAAACTGAGGCAAAGAAAGAGGCAGGGCCAGTCTGTGACAAGGGGACTGAGCTAGGTTTTGGATTCCCTGATTCAAGCCTGTGCTCTTTCCCATTCATCATGTAGAGCTGAATCACCCTGACCACTTGCAGCAATGGAATTTCTAGTTTGATTTTACAGGTAAGAGACTAAAAACCCAGAGAGGATTAGTAACTTGCCCAAGGTTGCTCAGCTACTAAGGATAGCTTGCCCTCTTCACCACAGCCCAGCAATGGCCAAGTTCAAGCCAAAGGGACTTGGCATAGACCTCACACCAGCAGATACCACATAAGGCTCAGGGTCTGCATCTCCATTCTGGGAATGAAGATTCCATGGAGACAGGATGGCCAATGTGGCCAGTAGACATTGGCACACAGGAGAAGCTCTTCCCTGGATCTTTTAGAGCTGAGACCCCACATGGTAGAGCTGGTGGAGCACTCTACCAACCAGCAGGATCCCAGGGAACTTCTGCTATGTGGCTAATTTTTCCATTAGTCAATTCCCTTTGAACCCTGTCCATGAGAAATGTGATCTGTTCTTTAAATCCAAAGGGAGCAACCGAAGTCCCCCAGACTTTTCTGGAAATGTCACATGTTTCAGACCATGCTAGGAAGCTTCTGGCTCCTACCATCCCAACCATCATGCGCCAACCCTGACATGCCTCCCTGACCTGTGTTCAGAACAGACCCCCTGCTTTGGAAGGCTTCTCCTGAACTAGGGGTCCAGAGAAGGAAGACAGCCTCTCTACCACCTGCCAGGGTAGCTTACCAGCTAGGGACATCCCTCCATTCATACTGCCACTATGGAATGGGGCCTCTGGGCCTTTGGCTGTGGGCAAAGGATTGCTGTGACATGGCATCACCTGCTTGCTACCAGGCTAGGCTATCAGCCCCCACACCCACGCTGCACATGGTGTTAATAGCTTTGATAATGATGATGATGCACAGGTGTGCTTACTTGCCAGCTCCCTGGGTAGGCCCACTGTTTGCCTTTGATGGCACCACCTAGGGAGAGGACTATGGGAGGGGAGAGGGTAAGACTGGCCTTCTGTCCCACAGCCCTCAGGCAGGTGATCCAACTGGGCTGGGCCGGGAGGCGGGGGGCACCGTGGAATCTGTGCTGAGCTCTGGCCTTCAGGATAGTTAGGCTGGTTCAGTAGACACCTCGGGTTGTTTCCCAACTGCTCCGTCCTGAGGGAATGCCTGTGCCTCTGCCTCTGGGCATTGCTGAAGCAAGCCAGCCTATTGTTCCTTTCTTCTTGGGTTCAGGAAGGGCCTTGTTCATAACTGGAGGGTTAGCACTCAAAAGAGAAAGCATGAGGAAAAAGAATTTTCAAATTCCATATTTTCTCCGTTCTAACCCACACACATTTTCATACTATAACATTCCTGAAAAGAGACTCTATCTTATAATCCACAAAAATGTTTAGAAACTTGTCCCAGATCACACAGAGAGCAGGTGGTGAAGCCAAGTATAAATTTTTAATACTGTTTTTTTCTGCTCCAAAAGCCAGTTCTCTTAACCTGAGATACTTCTTTATTTTTGTTTCTTTCATTTTGTTCCTCCATCAACCTTGGGAGGCCTTCTAGGTGCATGTGTGACCAGGAACATGCAGGGATATGGGCCTTGATCTCAGGCTTTTCAGAGGGCAGCTGGGATCTTGGCATGGTCTCTGTGGGAATCCCGGATGTCTCCTTCCACTCCCACTCATTTCTTCTTTGCTTCTGGGAGCCACCTCGAGCCAAGTTTCCAATTCTTCCCCTCTGTTGACATTGAGATCCATGTTTTGTGAACCAGAATGAAGCTCCAAACTTTTGAAATTTAACATCTCTTCTGGCACCAATCCCCAGAGCCTGGCCACCCCAATCCTCCACCCACCCCAGCCCTGAAGTGACCTTTCAAAATACCTTGCACTCATCTCCACCCCCACTTCAGTAGGTGTGGTGTCTGCTCCCACCACTTTATCAGAAATGTTCTATAGTCAACAATTTGTTCAATCCAATGGATAGTGAGGTCCTCAGATTTCATCTTACTTGACATCTTAGTGACATTTGGCAGCTGACCTCTACCCCTATTCTCAGATAACTGCCCTTGGTCTCCATGTGTCTAGTTTCCAGGTTTCTTCTTCCCAGGTATACCTTCTCAGTCTCCATCCCCAGCTCCTCCTCTGCTGCTGGAGTTCCTCAGATCTCTGGCATGGACCCCCCTGTCTCTGTCTCTCAAGGTGATCTCACATACCTACACCCCCATGGCTTCATTAAAAATCGATGCACTGATTCCTACACTTCAATTTCCAGCCAGCCCTCTGTTCTAACCTTCAAACCCTGTAAACTCGTTCAATGACTCAACATCTCCACTTTGATGCTTCATAGGCACCTCAAACTCAAAGAGTTGAGAACTGAATGTACGATCCTCCTTCACACATCTGCACCCCTAAAGGAAAGGGCTATAGTGGTTGTAGACAGACCCAAGAACAATCCGTGAAAACTCTTTCCCCTTAGCCTCAACAGATCATCAATTGCTGAGTCCCATTAATTGTATATCCCAAATCACCTCGTGAACCCATTTACCATTCTCCATCTTCACTGCCCCAACCTGGACCCAGGCCACCATCTCTGCTCCCCAGAGTGGCTACAAGAGCTGTTCCTAAGTCTACTCTTTATTTGCCCACCCCCCAGAAACCTGATGATCTTTTCAAAGTGTGAGCCCATTGTCACACCCTTGCATAAACCCTCAATAGCATCCCACAGCCCTTTGGACAAAGTCCAACCATCTTGGTATGGTTTAGAAGGCCCTGATTTCCTTCTCCTCTCTAGCCTCATGCCCCACTCCCCCCTTCTTCCCTGACCCCATGCCCACTGGGCTCCTTTCACTTCCCTGAACATGTTATTCTTTCTGCCACCTCAGAGCCTTAACACAGGCTCTTCTCTCTGCTTGGAACTCAGGCCAGGCCAACCTCCTTCCCATTTCTCGACCTCACTGACTCTCCTTCCAGGCTCAGTGTAAATATTTCTTCCCAAAACACTTTCTCAAACCCAGCCAATGTAAGACCCTGTCTCATGCTCCCCTGGCCTCCCGTGCTTGTCCTCCAATACTCTGAACAAGCAATTACAAGTGTGCTAAGTCTATCCTGTCTGTCGAACCATGAGCTCTAAGATGGTAAGAACCAAATGGTTCCCTGCTGTGTCCCCAGCATTTAGCACAGGGCCTGACACCAGCAGGTGCTCATCAATTGCTGCATGGATGACAATGTCCAGCCTTGCTCCAGTCACTCCTCCAGGGCCCCCAGTGAACAGAATCAAGTCCTACCTCATAGTAGGTGAACCACTCCTGCCCTCTCTGAAGCTCTGCTACACCACTTACTTCTTCTTGTCTGGTATCCCCAAACTGGCCAGATAGAGCTGTCTCTTTTGCTGGAGAGGGTATCGCCCATGCTTCATTCTCTTTGTAACCTGCATGGTCCTTAACATAATGGCTTTGGACACAGTAGGAAACTTTCTCAAGAACTGCACTCTTGGGACCAAGAACAACACATTGCTGTAAAGGAAGGGGGCCCTGCTTGGCCTCTGCTTGGCCCAGATATCCTCCTATGCACCTTAAGAGTTAAGAAATCTCTTAAAATAGTCCTCCTAAAACAAACAAACAAACAAACAAACAAACAAACGTCAAGTCTTATAAATTATGGATAGCAAACCAATCAAGGACTGCCAAATGTACTTGAAAGTCGATTAAAACCTCCCGTTTCCAAAAATCGCCCCCTCCCCCCACTAACACACACTAATAAACTGTGTGCTTGTCAGTCAGTGACTGTCAGTATTTCCTTTTTTTTTTTTTTCCCTCTCTAAAACTTACTCTCCTTTCTGATACCTTTGAACCCCTGCTGAAATGTAAGTGATTACAGATGGTCCCCTTGTGGCTGTGAGTTTATAAATAAACAGCCTTGGCTAATTTTATCTCTGGTCCTGTTTGAATTTTGGCTGTGATCTTGGTGCTGCGGCTCAGATATAGGCTGACCTGCTTGTTGCTGGGGCCCTTGGCCCTTGGCCAGGTGTGGTGCTCACCGAGGCCTCTGTACCTCACCGCCCATGGACACTGAGGTCTGCACTGGACCTCAAGTCCGCTCTGTTGCCATTGAGCTCCTTGATTGTTTCATTCATTTGTCAAATCCTGGGTGTTTATGTTTGGTTAATGTTCCCTTTGAGGGTTGTGTCCTTGGTGACTTGCTTCTGCCCGTCCCTTTGTTTGGTCCTATGTCCTTAAGTGTTGCTTCGTCAGGAGGAGGAGAATCACAGAGTGGAACACGGGCACCGTTCCTATAAGCTGGCTGTTGAAGCCGCCTCACAGACTGGAGACCTGACTGTTCTCCCCAGGCCGGCAGGCTCTGAGGACAAACTATGCTGTAGGTCACCAGTAAAACCGGATGAGGGTGTCCTCTCATCCTGGCCATTTGTCCTGAGAGCTTGGCTTTGACTCAGAGAGGGCGTTCTCCCTCTCCAGAAATGATGTCTTACCAGCTCTCTGGTCCATTAGGTTAGTGGCCCAAGACACAGGTTGTATGAACAGTTTCTACTGACTGTAACTTTCACCTGACAGTCACTGAGAATTTTCTCTATCTAACCCGTGTCCCTCTCTGGGAAAAACTGCTTCTTACAGGTGCCCCCATTCCTGCTATAACCCCTATGCTTCTCCCAATGGCAGAACTCCACCAAAGATTATTTGGTCCTGCAATGGACACTTGGAGGAACACTTAATTTAAGTAGAACTGCTCATTTGAGAGGTGCCTTAGAACAAAAGCAGAATAAAATTCCTCAGTCCCAATGAGCACCCTTTTATGATTGGCACCCTGATGTTTCTAAACAGAATACTAAAATGCCGGTTCTGTAAAGAATTTTTTCTTTCAAGTCTAAAGAAGGAACTTGATGACCAAGTATAAAGCTTTCTGGGATAAAACTGCCTCCCTCATTAAACCCCCACCTTCTAGCACCTCCTACTCTTTAACATACCCTCCCCTCCACTTCCACATGGTTCTGACCTCAATCCCCTCCACCTCTTCCATCCTCTTGCCTGGATCCCTTGCCATTTCTTAACAAGCCCCCCGACACTCCAAAACATTAGTTTCCTTTAAAAATCTCATCCTAGGGGCGCCTGGGTGGCGCAGTCGGTTAAGCGTCCGACTTCAGCCAGGTCACGATCTCGCGGTCCGTGAGTTCGAGCCCCGCGTCGGGCTCTGGGCTGATGGCTCAGAGCCTGGAGCCTGTTTCCGATTCTGTGTCTCCCTCTCTCTCTGCCCCTCCCCCGTTCATGCTCTCTCTCTGTCCCAAAAATAAATAAACGTTGAAAAAAAAATTAAAAAAAAAAAAATCTCATCCTAATTGAGAGTCACAACTGCCTTTAACCATAGAGTTTAAACCCTGGTCTCAGCAGAACTAAGAGCTATTGTCTGAAATGTCCCCAAATCCTGATTAAGAGAGACACCTCTTTACTGAAGAATTCAGAATCTGCCAGGGACCTTATAATCCAGGACTTCCAAATCTCTGCTAATGAATTGACATGTTGGTACGGAGATCAAATGCTAAATTATCAATGAGAAAAGCTGAATAGACTGATCCAGGGTCAAACTTGAGGGATCCCACAGGCACATGAAACCAGCAAGCCTCAGGGGGGCCCAGAAAATAGGTCGGAGTTTACTAAAGGCAACTTCTGGGACCTTCCCTGTAAAAATAGATCTGAAATCAAGAGCAGGAGAAGACAAGCCAGAGTCAGGGAGAAAATATTTACAAAAGACATGTTTGGTATGGGACCATTATCCAAAATATATAAAGAACTCGTAAAACTCAGCAGTAGGAAAATGAACAACCTGATCAAAAAATGGGCAAAAGATCTGAGCAGATACCTCACCAAAGAAAATACATGGATGGCAAATAAGCATATGAAAAGATGCTCACCCTCATGTTATTAAGGAAACGAAAATTAAAACTACACACGTATCAGAACGGCCAAGATCCAGGACACTGACAACAACAAATGCTGGTGATGAGGTAGAACAGCAGCAAGTCTCCTACGTTGCCAGTGGAAATGCAAAATGGCGCAGCCACTTGGAAGACAGTTTCTTGCAAAACTGAACATATTCTTACCAGACATACCTGCAATCACACCCCTTGATATTTACCCACAAGAGTTGAAAACTTAAGTCCACACAAAAATCTGTACGTGGTTGTTTATAGCAGCTTTATTCATAACTGCTAAAACTTGGAAGCAATCAAGATGTCCTTCAGTAGGTGGATGGAGAAATAAATTGTGGTCCATCCAGACACTGGAATATCATACAGCGCTAAAAACAAAGAAGCTCGCGAGCCAGGAAAAGACATAGAGGAAACTCAAATGTGCATCACGAAGTGAAAGAAGCCAATCTGAAAAGGCCGTGAGCTGTATGATTACAACTGCATGACATTCTGGAAAAGGCAAAACTATGGATACAGTAAAAAGATCAGTGGTTGCTGGGGGAGGGGGGGAGGGAGGGATGAATAGGCAGAACACAGAGGGTTTTTAGGGCAGTGCTACTATAATGGTGGATACATGTCATTATCCACCTGTCAAAACCCAAGAATGTACACCAAGAGTGAGTCCTAATGAAAATTGTGGACTCGGGGTGATTGTGATGTGTCTGTGCAGGCTCTTGGACTGGAACAGATGTATCACTCTGGTGGGGGATGTTGATGGTAAGGGAGCCTTGTGTGAGGGTGGGGTAGGGGGGAAGGGAAACTGTTTCCTCTCAGTTTTGCTGTGAACCTAAACCTGCTTTACAAAATAAAGTCTATTTAAAAAATTAAATAACATAAAAATTATCGGGTCGCAATTTGGTCTTCTAAGCAGAGAAAAAAATGAATCGAAAGGAGATTTTAGAGACATGAAATGACCTTTCAACAAGGTTCAGGAGTCCCTTTCAGAGCCGCGTCCTCTCATCTTATTCTGTAAATAGATTAAACCTGAAATCAGAGACCTGGTTTGCAAACAAAAGCAGACTGGGCGATAGCCCCCCTGTCTAAATTAAAACACACAGCTGAATATTTTAAAAGGGGGAAGGAAATGGGAAAAAATAGATACAAACACGGAGGGAGGGAGGGAGGCAAACCACAAGAGACTATTAAATACAGAGAACAAACTAAGAGTGGATGGAGGGGGAGAGGGAAAATGGGTGATGGGCACTGAGGAGGGCACTTGTTGGGATGAGCAGTGGGTGTCGTACATAAGCCACTTTGACAAATTATATTCATAAAAAGTAATAAAAAATTAAAAAATAAGTAAAAGGACTTTGGAATAGAAACAACATAAAACGTAATTTTAAAAATGCGTGACTTTGCAGATAAAACAATTAGGTGCTAATTCTAATTAAGCCCGGGGGCCCCCGCGTCGATCAAGATGCCTGTAAATACTGTAAACAGCAGGGACACTGGAAAAAAGAAAAAAGACTGAGCTTATCTACCTTGTCTTGTTAGAGGAAATGCCCTTCCTCCGATCTAATTCAGTTGCCTAGAGGCAGGCATGTTCCCAGGTGACAGCTTCCTGCCCTAAATTCCTCAAGGCTTGGCTCAAACCTGGAAAAGGTCTGGAGGCAGATGTGGAAACTGCAGCCTCCCGTTGGAATCACCCTGAGCCAACTGTTGCTGAAATTACGAAATTACACAGGAGCGCCTGCTCTGAGGCTGAACCTCAGAGGCCCGGCCAGCCCTCTGCCTGCTGGCATCTGGGCTCAAGGCACTCTGGGCTGGGACGATGCCTCCGGACCTCCCCAGCGGCCCTGCACGGCCCTGGTGCACCAGGCTGCTTTGCACCTGAGTTTCCAGGCACCCTCTCAGACCGACCTCAGTTGAGCACTAGTTGGCTGAAGGTTAGCATGGAAATAGGGGGGTCAAAAGGGACATTAGAATTGAAAGACAACAAGGGGTGCCTGGGTGGCTCAGTCGATTAAGCGTCTGACTTCGGCTCAGGTCATGATCTCATGGTTCGTGAGTTTGAGCCCCGTGTTGGGCTCTGTGCTGACAGCTCAGACCCTGGAGCCTACCTTGGATTCTGTGTCTCCTCCTCTCTCTGCTCCTCCCCCACTTGTGTTCTGTCTCTCAAAAATAAATCAATGTAAAAAAACTTTTTTTTTTTTTTAAAGAATTGAAAGAGAACGTGAGGAGCTACTACTCAAAACACAGGCTAGCAACAGTGGAGCCACCTGGGGGCTTGTTAGAAAGGTGGAATTGCAGGCTGGCCCAGACAGCCTGGATCAGTTTTGTGCGCACACTGCAGTTGAGAACAATGGTTCTCAAACATTGCTCCCTATCGGAATGTCCCGGGGCTCTTTAAAAAAAAAAAATGACAGATGGGGGAGGGTGTGTGTGGGTGGCTCAGTTGGTTAAGCCTCTGACTCTCGATTCCGGCTCAGGTCATGAACCCATGATTCGTGGGTCAAGTGATTCGTGGGTCAAGTCGGGCCCATGCTGACAGTTCAGAGCCTGCCTGGGATTCTTTCTCTCTCTCTGCCCTTCCCCCTCGCAGGCACGCCCCCACAAATGCACCCCACCCCCCTCCTGAAATAATAAATAAACAAGTGGAAGAGCCCTGTCCCAGACCGATGGAATCAGAAGACCTAGGAGTGGGGCCCAGGCCCTGTTTTCATTGTTGTCTATCTTTTGTTTGTCTTATTGAGGAGGTGATTCAGCTGAGCAACCAGAGTTGAGAACTACTGGCTTCTCACCCCTTTTGTTTTTGACAAGGGGAAACAGAAAGGAGGGAGGAGGTGGGTTTGCTCAGAGACATGACTGTGGTCAAACCCAGGGATCCTGACAGCTAATGCGAGCTGTCCTCACTGCCTCGATTGTCCCTAGGCCCTCTTGAGTACTGACACCTGCCAGGTAGATCCTGCAGCATTCTGGTCTTTTCAACAATGTGTCCCTTGTGAAAGTACTGGAAATTTAAAATCGTCCATCAGTAAGGGCACGGCTGAAAAAGGTATGGTACGGCCACACTACCGAATACGACAGAGCAATGGAAAGGATGGGGTGACCCACACCTACCAACCGAGGTTTTCAAGGTATAATGTTGAGTGAAGAAAGTGAGGAGCCCAAAGGTATGTACAGTGAGAGATCTTTCTTCTAAAAAGAATAAACAAAAATAACCAACAAAATACGATATGGTTTTCCTATGGGAAACCATATACGCTCATGTATGTGAGTGTGGATATGTATTAAATACAGAGGAAAAGGCCTATAAGGATATTTTAAAAGTCATACCAAGTTATATCAGTACTACATGAGGCTTGGTGGTCCAAGGGGTCATTATCTTTATCATTACAGTTTTATTTATCTTTTTAAAATTTTTATTTTATTTTTATTGATTAAAAAAATTTTTTTATGTTTATTATAGAGAGAGACAGAGCATGAGCAGGGGAAGGGCAGAGAGAGAGGGAGACACAGAATCCAAACACGGGGCTCGAACTCATGGACTGTGAGAGAGATCATGATCTGAGCTGAAGTCGGACGCTTAGCTGACTGAGCCATCCAGGCGCCCTGAGAGTGTTTCTTTCTTACTAGTCAATTAACGGACTATATCTCCTCTAAAAGAGTGAATATTTTGCGCCTGAAGGACTTTCCCTACCTGAGACAGGTCTGATGCTCCAAAGCACGCCAGTGGCCAGCAGTTCTGGATTTTCTGGAAACGTGCGTGGCCATTCCATTTTGCCTGAGGAACACCTACAGCTAACACACTGTCCACATCCCAGGACAGGTCCCTGCGAAGCCCCCGGCTCAGCCTCGCCCTGGTCATCTGGATCTCAGGGGCATCTCCATGGCGGAGGCTGAGGCACTCCACTCTTGAATGCTGTCACCCACACTGGTGAGGAATGAGGCTCGGGGACCATCGAGGGCCCACAAAGGCCAGTGGTTCATCCCACCATGTTCCTGATGATCTGTGATGAGACTATAACCCACACATTTCTCTCAATCTTTTATTTATTTATTTATTTATTTATTTATTTATTTATTTATTTATTTATTTATATGTTTAGTTTTGAGAGAGAGAGAAAGTGAAAGAGAGAGAGAGAGAGAAAGAAAGCACATAAACAGGGAAGGGGCAGAGAGAGAGGAAGACACAGAATCTGAAGCAGGCTCCAGACTCTGAGCTGTTAGCACAGAGCCCGAGGGGCGAGTGGTGGTGAGGGGGTGAGGCGGGGGGCGCTGGAACTCACCGAGAGATCATGACCTGAGCCGAAGTCGTATGCTCAACCGATTGAGCCACCCAGGTGCCCCATTTATTGATCTTGTTTTAAGTTTATGTATTTATTTGGAGAGAAAGAGAGAGTGTGAGAGTGAGTGGGAGGAGGAGTAGAGAGAGAGAAAGAGCTTGTGCCTCTTGCTCCGGACTCTACTTTCCTTACCTCCTGCCTCAACTTTTTTATACATCCCTGCCTGTTATGACGTTCGTGGAATAGGAGGATAGCTGGGACTCTTCCATATGTCTTGACATTTGGGCAGAGCCCCCAATAGCCAAGAATAACTGAGCAGGTGCCAAACATGCCACTTCCTAACTTGGGGACCACCTCTGCCGTTTGAGAAAGAGTCTGAAATCAATCAGCCCGTGCCCCACCTCCAGGCCCTCCGGAGATTGACGGTCACATCGCCAGGCTTTCCCGGAAGGGCAGTCATCTCTGGGTTGTGCATCACCCCCACTTTCCAGCCCGGGGGTAGGGGGGCTCAAAGAATTTGACAGGTGTCTCCTGGATTTGAGGAACACAAGAAGTGGTATGTAACCCCTGAGAAGCCTCAGTGTGAGCGGGGTGCCTGGAAGAGGCGTGTTTCCAGGATGTTGGAAAAACTCACTTCTCCCAGTGTCTCCTTGATTCTGCCTATGGCACACTTCTGACACCCGGTGTGGGGAAGGGGCGTTCCCACACCAAGCAGAGGAACCGCCAGAAGGAAGAGGGTGCGGAACTTCCCTGCCCTCTCTGGGCACACCACTTTCCCCAAATTGCCATGTTCTCACCAGCCTGGAAGCTCTCCAGACCCCCATCCTTTTGCATTTTTACGGAGGCTTCAGGATACAGACACGATTGATTAAATCATTGGCCGTTGGTAACTGAACTCGGTTTCCAGCCCTTCTCCTCTCCCGAGAGGTGGGGCGGCCGGCGGGAAGTGAAAGTGCCAACCCTCTGATCACGTGATCGGTTTCCCATGGCAACCAGCCCCCAGCCTAAGGGGACCTAGGGGCTCTCCAAAACTCACCTCGTTAACATAACAAAAGATAACCCTTAATCCCTCGCCACACTTCGGGAATTCCAAGGGGTTTAGGAGCCCCGTGCCAGGAACGGAGATGAAGACTAAATCTGTGTTTCTTATAAATCACAATATCGCGCAGGCTTTGGATCCCACGGAAGAGGACCACGAAGGGATGAGGTGAGGACTGGCGGAGCCACAGAGATCCTGCGTGACCGGCCAGGAGACCTGGCCCAATGTCAGGAAACCACATATAAAAGAGCCTCAGTGACAAGAGACGCTCTAAAGTGACCACAGACTCCCCCACAAGGGGACCTGGCTCTGCAGTCAGCCGGACCTTCAGGCAGGCCCTTCCCCGCTCTGACCTCCACCCAGGAGCAGGCTCGCCGTGCTAGGCACGCAGGGGATGGACGCGGGAGAACTAGCTTGTTTTCCTCTGCACCTGCAACTTCCCCTGCCTGACGCCGTGAGGGAGACACTTTGGAGGAAAAGGAGCTTGGAGTTGGGAGATCCCACCGGCAAGGTATTTATCACAAGACAATAGCCAGAACGGTGACCGGTGCTTGCCTGAGTTTCCCTGCAGGGAAAAACGGATCCAGAGAAATGTTTGCCGGGGCTCAGAAGAGAAAATGAAGTTACTTTCCCCTGATGTCATGTGTCCCTGCTCGCTCGCTCGCTCGCTCGCTCAGCAAAGCGTCCTCCCTGGGTTTTCTCCTGCTAACTTGGGTTAGCAGCCTGCGCTTCAGCGAACATGAACACGAACTGAGCTTCCTCCAGGTGTCAAACCTGGGCCTTATCTTTATCTCTTGTGGCTCCATGCCGCAGCCCAGCTTGAGTGATCTGAACATTTTTCCCTGTCCCATTTGAAGAGTTTAAAATCGGGTGTCACAAAAGCGCCGGACCGGCCCCGCAAATCTTCCAGGTACCAGACCCCACGCAGTGTGCCGCCTAGGAACCCGGCCAGCCCAAGGGCCTCTGCACCAACAGCACCTGGAGACCTTTCCCCTCCCTGCCCTGGCCATGCTAAGCCTCTCTCCTGTAGCCCCTCTCAGCCTCTTCTGCCAGTAAGTCCCCACCCTCTGAAAGGCCCCAAGGCTCCCTGTAATTGTCCTAGTAGGCGGGTGTCTTGAAGGAAGATGTGACTGAGTCTCCAATGTGTGACACGATTTAGAGAGAAAGAACTAAGGGCCACCCACCTTGTAATAAGGGCTCCACGCAGACTTTCCCTCTTCCTTTCTCATACTGGTAGGAAATATTTTTTTCCCCTCAATTCAAGGCCAAGTCCCTATGCCATCATCTTCTTCCCCTGTGACCAGAACCTCCCTGGAGCCTTGTGCTCCAGGCCTTCACTCTGCCTCCACTGCCCTGGATGCTGGGTCCCGCGGCTCACACCTTGCCTATCACAGGAACAACACGCATCTGCCCTGCATAGCATGGTGACCAGAACCCAGGAGTGTTATCCCCAAGTAAGGCCCAAGGGTCAGCACATATTTCCTGAGCTACATCTACGTGCCAGGTGAGGCCCCTGACCTCAAGAAGCTTATATTCTAGGCAGGCAGGGGGCATTAGTTTCACAAATGAATGTGAAATGACAGTACGGAGACAGGTGACCAGATGCCCTCTCCCAGGCTCGTTTCAAGGCTCTGTGGTTGGCAGGATCTCGGGGGAAATCCAGGAAGGGAAAGGCCAGGTGGCCACAATGCAGAGCGAAGGCAGATGTAGGTGGGAGAGGTAGGCCTTGGTAGCATCTGGGCCTTTGTCCTAAGAGAAACCAGAAGCCAATAAAGTGTTTTAAGGGATTGGGAGGAGGCGAGGTGTGTGACAGGATCTGCTTACTGTTTTAAAAAGGTGACTGATGCCCTTTGGAGAATGGATGGCAGGGAGAAAAGGGAGGGAGCTGGGAGCCCAGTCCCTCCGAGCGGGAGGTGGAGGGGACTTGAAGCAGGCTGGCAGTGGTGGGAGGTGCAGAGATGTGGGTAAAGAGGTGCTCAGGGTGAAACTGCGTAAGAAGGGAGGAGAGGCGGTGCTGGGTGTCCAGCCTGGGCCCTTCCCCGGGCCTGAACGGCAGATGATGTGCTGAGCAGGGATCACTGGGCAGGGACAGGGTTTGGGGAAGAGTGCTGAGGGAAGTCACAAATTCAGGTCTGGATGTACTGAGCGTGAAGTGCCTTTAGGACACACGTGCAAGAGGCACCCAAGAGGCAGGAAATTAGGTGGCTGGGAAACTCAGAAGAGAACGGGGAGCCAGGGCTCTGCAAGAATCAGAAGTGGTCCTTCCCGTGGCCGGTGGCTTTGTCTGCCAAGGAAGGGGTGGGAGAGGGAGAAAAAAACCAGGTGACTGCATCCTGAGGCACTCTGAGGGCTAGATAGAGAGGAAAAACACCTGCAAAGGAGATAAGGAAAGACTGGCCAGAGAAGTAGGTTCGGGTCTGGGAGAGAGACGTTTCCAAAATGGGGAATGCTACAGATGGTGGGGTCTGAGGCCTGGAAAACTGAGTTGTAGCCAAAGGGGGTCATTGTTGGTCATAGTGGTGTTTCTGAGGGACTCTGGGCACCTGTGCCCCACCCAGGGACTGCCATTTGCCCGACAGTGGAGTAAGGAGGTTGGATCAGCACCACGGTCCCCACAGCTTAGAATTGTTCCAGAGAACCATCAAGGTGGAGGCATGCTTCAGCCTCTCTGCGCCCAACTCTCCTCCCATGCTCGACCATGTCTTCTGGGTCGGTTTGGGGGCTACAGTCCTGGAGCCACAGGGCCTGTGTGTCGGGGGGAAGGGAAATTCCTTCTGTGAACCAATTTCAGGTGTCATGCGAGAGACGGGAAAATGTAAGATGTGATCCCTGTCCTCAGAGACCTTGTCATCTCTGTGGGGATATAAGATGAACATATACAACAAATAAAATCTAGAGACTCTAAGTGAGAGGAAGGACTACATAGATGCACACTAAGCCATCAGGCAAAAGAGCAGGCAGCAGACCCACAAGGGAAAGCTGCTTGGAGCAGGCAGAGAAAGGTGTGCAAGAAGGTGAGTGTGCTAACCGGAGGAGTGTGAGCTAAGGCATGGAGGTCAGCCAGGAGTGGACAGATAAGGGCTTGGCCCGGCAGGTCTGACTGTGTGGGATGGGGATTCCGGAGATGGGGTGGTGTGGGCATGGCTGCTCCCATCTGGGTCAAGGGTGCTGGCCCAGTGGTTCTCCAGCACTGCAGATCCAATGCCACACAGGACAAGCAAAAGCAGGTATCATCCTGTAGGAACCTGTTCCCCAGAGTCACTTCTGCTGTGACCAAGAAGCACAGACTCACAGACACAACACATCACAGGCAGGACTGGGTCTGAGGGAACCCTCTGAGTGCTGATGGTGTGGTTCTCACCAGACCCTGTCCCTTCTTCGTCCCTCCGACCAACCCAACAGAAAGTCGTTTCTCACCTTGGCCATCCACGGGCCCTTCTTCCTCTTCTCCTCGGCCCCACTCCTGGCCTGTCTCTCTCCTCCCCGAGGTGGTGGGGGCTGCAGGCTCCTCCCTGAGGTCTGCCGGCTGCACCTTCAGGCCAGGACAAGCTTCTCTGGGCGGCTCGTCTCTAAGAAACTCCACTGCCCACATGAAGGGGCAGCTCCTCCCCTTTCTTCCTGCCTCCAGCTCACATCTCCAGAATGTTCTCCTTCCTCCAGTCTTGGTTTGCTTCTTCCCTCCTCTGTCCTCATTTCCTTTCTTTGTCATCAGGCCTCTTCCCTCCACCAGTGGTTCCTGTGGCCTCTGGAAGGGGCACCAGCCCCAGGCCCAGGGCCCTGCAGACCTAAACCTTCCCTCTGGCCTTATCCTCAAAGATGCCCTTTGAGCACATTTCTGGTACCACACTGCCTCCGCACCTTTCCTCAGGCTGCACTTTCCTCCTGAAAAGGCTCCATCTGACAAGCTCCTTCTCACCCTCCAGATTCATTTCAAACCCATCTGTCCCACATGGCAGCCAAGCAAAATGCATAAGAGAATGTACTTTGGACTCAGAGATATCTGACCTTCATCTCTGTTTGGCCTTTTTCCAGCTCTGTGTCCCTGGGCAAGTTACCTCATGTCGTCTGAGCCTGTTTCCCAATCTATAAAAGGAGGGGACGATAAAATGAAATTCTCTATGTGAAGTGCTCAGCATGGCACCTGGCTGCTGGCAGGTTCTCAGAAATGCTCACTATACGGCTTGTTTCCAGGCCCCTCCCACCAGCTGTGCTCTCATCCTCCTGTGAGGCTCCTGAACATTTTGGGTTTCTCTCTCAGCACCCAAATTGGCAGCAAACTCCTCTAAAGCAAGAGCTCCTTTGTACCCCTTTGAGTCTCACACAAAAGATATTCGTTGAATGGAAATGGAAATTGTTGACAGACCTGTAACGACTTGTCCTGGGAAGAACAAACACTTTCCTGTGGTGAAAGATGCCCTGAAGCCAGTTAAGGCCAGCACCTGCCTTCGAACCCCGGGACCAGCTCACCTTCTCGTTCGACACCTTATCTCAGTGCAGCGGACCACTTTGGCCACTTCCTGGTTCCTCCTGTCCATCTTAGACAATGATGTTAGGCACGAATGGGCCTGGCTAAGCAGAGATGACCTCCAACAATGCCCAGAGAAGAAGCTGTGCCCTGATGGATCCCGCCTCACCAGCCTGACCACTCAACATGGCCTCGTCTCTTCACACTCTGCAAACTGAATGCCAGACTCCGAGCGTTTCCTTCCCAAGGTCCCTGACATTCTCTCCCACCTGTTCCCCACACATGGAGCCACCTCCATCCATTAGAGATATTAGTGTTGATGATCTTCAGCGAGCCAAGAGCAGGTTTCCAAGGCAGCACGGGGCCACTGAACAACTGCCTGCCTCCTCCCAGCAAACTTCAAGCTCTGCCTACAAAGGAATGTGTGAGGGGGACAGACCCACACTGTCCTATCACACCCTTTCTCACCCCAGGATAATAGGTGTCTACTTAACAGATGTCCCTACAACTCTAAGCAAAGAGAATCTGCTCAGGGTGGTGAAACAGAGTCTCTCCTCATTCAGCCTCCTTCCTTGGGATGAGAGACCAAAATAATTGGACCGATCAAGGGTGTCATCCACACAAAGAGACAAGGGTGAGCTCTTGTCTAAGGGAACTGGATGGTAATAGAAAGTTGAGTCGGGGGTGAGTTAATCAGCAGGCCAGCAGTCCCTGCACCAAGCCTAGAGGACTCCCTAGAGCCCCAAGATAGATTTCAATCTGTGTCCCTGAAAAACCATCTTGCCGTGTCCCTTCTCTGGCCAGGCATGGCGGCACCCTGTGTCTACCCCTGTGACAACACTTATCTCCAGTCATTGGCCGATCACAGGTCTGTCTTAACATGGAGGCAGAGCTCCTTGTGGGATTTGCCTCTTTGTAGCTGTAAATTGCCTGTATGTACCAGCACATTCAGTAAAAATGGGTTGAAATGAATGAAACCATGGATTAGAATGTAGATGAAGACTTAGAATTTAAACCTCTTCCATTGGTGTGGAGAAGAAGTAAGATGAAGTCTCCTTTTCCTGACAACCCAAACTCTGTCTTTCGTTCTCCCTGTCTTCCAGGCCCCAAACCTCCATCATCTGACTCCTTCCTTTTCTTGTCCTCTGCCTTCATGAAGCCCTTTTTGACTGCCCACGTCCCAGGGACCATTCCCCTCTCTAAATCCCTGAGCCCCGGCTGCCTGGTCCCTTCACCTGGTATTTGCTCTGTCCTGTCTTGGTTCCTAACTCTTTGCAGGCATGATTCCCCTCCCTATCTAGGCTTCTGCAAGCTTCAAAAAGGCAACATGCCTATGTTCTGATTCTTTGCATCCCCCAAAGCAGCAGCACAGGGTATGGGCCAAAGTCAGCATTTTGCAAATTAGTAAAAATGATGGAGTGAAAATGATGGAGTGAATTGATGAATGACCTAATTCCCAAGGGGTGTTTCACATTATCACAAAGCTCCGTACATACCCGTGGGGCAGTGTACCCTCGTGTCTTCTCCAGAACATACTTGCTATGGCCTATGGCACATGACACATGCAGTGTTCCACAGACACCTCTCTGTGTGCATGGGACATTCTGAGGCCCCCGCATCCCACATCTTCTGAGTGCCCTCTGCCCCTATTTCTTTCACAATCTAGTGAAGGAGAAAGAGCCCAAGGGTCAAGAGTTGGGAGCCTGATATCATCCCAGGTCTCTGCTTGCTGGGATGCCTGGCTCAATTTGCCTCACCTCTCTGTGCCTAGATTCTTCTTTTCCTTTGTCACTTTTATTGTTACTATGAAACACATGTTTCAGCCTGGCATATAGTAGGTCTTCTCAGTGATTCTCTTTGCTTCCCTCATGGTTACAAAATGGCTGCTACATCTCTAAGCATCCCATTTTTACATAACAATGACCAAAGGTAGAAAGAAAATGCAGGTGTGTGTGTGTGTGTGTGTGTGTGTGTGTGTGTGTGTGTGT
>NW_024412419.1:23136151-23219888 GCF_014898765.1 Herpailurus yagouaroundi | reverse complement strand
TGTGTCTTTCTGTTTTTGTCAGAGGAAATCTTTCCCAAAGATCTCCAGCCAACACTTTCTCACTAGGTCTCACTAAGCAGAACTGGGTCACATTATCACCTCTCCTAAGCCAGTTACTGGCAAAGGAGACAGAATTATCACGACTGACCTAGACCAAATATGACTCACCTCCTAGGGCTGATAACACTTTCCTTGGGCATATTGTTGATCAATATCTAAACAAAACTGAGATTCTATTCACAAGGTAGGAATACAGAATAGCTGTGTTGGGAAAGCAGCCAGCAATATCTCTCACATCACCAAGAGATCTCTGACCAGAGCAGCCTCTGTCCAATGGAGAGAACAATAAAACCTGTTCAGTGGAGTTTGGGGCAGTTCATTTTATGTAAAAGATGCATTCTGAGGGGCACCTGGGTGACTCAGTCGGTTAAACTTCCGACTTCGGCTCAGGTCATGAGCACACAGTTCTTGAGTTTGAGCCCCACACTGGGCTCTCTGCCGTCAGCACAGATCCTGCTTCAGATCCTCTCTCTCTCTCTTGCTCTCGCTCTCTCTCTCTCTCTCAAAAATAAACATTAAAAAAGATGCATTTTCAAAACCTGCACATTTTTTTTAAATTTTTTTTCAACGTTTTTATTTATTTTTGGGACAGAGAGAGACAGAGCATGAACGGGGGAGGGGCAGAGAGAGAGGGAGACACAGAATCGGAAACAGGCTCCAGGCTCCGAGCCATCAGCCCAGAGCCTGACGCGGAGCTCGAACTCCCGGACCGCGAGATCGTGACCTGGCTGAAGTCGGACGCTTAACCGACTGCGCCACCCAGGCGCCCCCAAAACCTGCACATTTTAAAGCTCATGTAAATTCAAACCAATCCTGACAATGCATGGTAGTAGTTTCTGTTACTAGGTAACGTTGTATCAACTATATGACAGTTGATAGGTAAACAGTTGGCATAAACATTTGACAATTCCCTTTGCCTGCCAGAGGTTTCAAATTATGCAACTTGTGACAAATTTTTAAAACTTTTGGGGACTCACATGACTTCATGCATTGCTTACAAATGGAGGCTTTATTAATATTTTCATTGATATTTTGAAATAAAATAACCTCAAATTTTTTTTAAATTTCAGAAAAATTTTCAACTTTTTAATTATTTATTGTTTATTATCTCGTTATTTATTATCCCCAAGTTCCCACTTCACATTAAAATACGATACTGTCGGGGCGCCTGGGTGGCTCAGTAGGTTAAGTGTCCGACTTCAGCTCAGGTCACGATCTCACGGTCCGTGAGTTCGAGCCCCGCGTCGGGCTCTGGGCTGATGGCCCAGAGCCTGGAGCCTGCTTCCGGTTCTGTGTCTCCCTCTCTCTCTGCCCCTCCCCCGTTCATGCTCTGTCTCTCTCTGTCTCAAAAATAAATAAACGTTAAAAAATAAAATAAAATAAAATAAAATACGATACTGTCTCTAAAGTGAGTTGATCTGGCCAGTTGTAAATGTGTGGGTGGTTGGGTTGGGGTGAGGGGCCATTGCGGTTCATTTTCCCAAGGCACTGGGAGGATTATATGAAAAAGAGGAACCAGTGAACCTGGGCAAGACTCTAGGCAAATTAGTCTCTGCCTCAGTTTACTTGATCTGGCCAGCTAGCTGGTTGAAAGCTTCCTTGTGGTTCTAAAAGTTTGAGTCTGTGGATCCCATAATGAGTCTAAACTTTTATGAGCAACTACATTTTACCTTCTCAGTGCATGTTTTACAACTGAAGACACACAAAGCATTTATAGGTTCACTATTTTGCAAAGAGATAAGCAGAGTCTTTGGGAAGGAGAGAATGAAGTCACCCAGGAAGCCAGAGGCCAAGGAACATCTGATTTCTTCCTCCTCCAATGAGCGGGTAGATATTAACGTTCCTTTAGGGGGTGGGGGATTGGATTCCATTCAAAGCCTTTCCTCCACAAGATACTGCAGGCTCAACTGCTCTTTCCACCTCCCCAGAAAGCACTAGGCAGGCTCTCTCTGGCTGCTTAGATAACATGGCTGTCTTCCTGAATTTGGCCCTGGCTGCAGCAGTAACTTGAGAACTGTCTGGAGAGACTGGAGTAAAAGGCCAGTGGGCCAGTGCCAGGCTCCACCAGGCTCCAGCCCCCCAGCGCTATAGGTAGAGAACAGGGGCCCAAAAGGAGAACCAAGGGTCACAGTGGTCTGGCTTATCTTAGACACTGATCCCTCATACAATATTTTGAAGAAAAAAAAAATGAATTAGTTGACATTTTAAAATGGGATGATTCTATATTTTAAAAGTTCACATTTCTGGCTTTTTTGGAAAACGTGGAGGATCTCAAAACACTCAGGGGCCCACGAGTAAATGCTTCGTTGCTTAGTTGGAAGATGGACCGCCCAGGCTTGTCAGAGCCCCTCTACTCCCTCTTGTCTCCCTGTAGCTGCTTGATTCTGAGACACCTCATCCAGCCATTGGATAGTCAGCTCTTCCTGGAGGCCTAGCCACATTCCTGCAGGCCTGAGTCCTCCCACGATGGCAGCTTGTTAGTTTCCCCACAAGGCATCCCCTCTGAAGAGAGGGACGCCGCCCCTCCTACTCCTCCATTATTTGGGCTTACAGGTCTCTCTTCCTGCTCTGATGTGGGCTATTAATAACCTTGGGCAGCATTATTAGCCTCCAAGCTCCAGGTCATGGGAGGTGAGGGTCTCTGTTCTCTGCCCTGATGCCCCGTATGCGGAGTCTGGTGTCCAATTCTGAAGGCTGGTATTTTCAGAGAAGCATCAAACCCGTTAGAGACCTGCCTGCATCTAGAGGGCAGTTAGCTAGATGGGAAGGGTCAGGAAACCACACTACAGCAGGAAGGATTGATAGAACTGGGGGTGTTTAGCAGACAAAGAGAAGACCCAGGAGATGTGATTCTCTCCCTTAAACATGAAGAGCAGTCATGTGAAAAGGGGTGATATAAGTTATTACTGTTAATAACACTAATACAACCATTACTAACAATACTAGTGAGAAATCTTGAGTGCTTACTATATGCCAGACATTACTCCAAGAATACGTATTAACTCACTAATTTTGACACGAAAACTAAGAAATAGAAGCCATAGGAAGAGGTTGCCACAGTAAATAGTGAGCTCTCTGCCTCTGGAGGAGTGTAAGCAGAGACTAGAGACTGAAAGTCATCAAAGGGGTGGTTGTATTAAATGATTCGTAAGGTCTTTTTCGCCCCTGGCATTCTTTGATTCAAATATTTTAACTTCAGGGACCTCCCACAGGAACTGAGTTGGATCGGTGAGTGCGAAAGATCAGAGAACCAAGGAATGAAGCGGGGAGCTCAGCTCTGTGGCCCTCAGTGTGCAGAAAAGTACATGTGTTTGACAGCAGCTCAAGGAGGACGAAGTATACATTTATATAAGTGCATTCTGAAGTTTGTATATGTAGATATATGGGAATGGATAGGTAGGTTGAGTAATCAATTGTTATTGAGACTTCTTGGGACTCTTACACGGCTCACCACTGTATGAGAATCAGACAGACCAAAGCTGACTAGCTTATATGTTTTCCAAATTCCTGGTTAGAACCCACTAGTGAGTTACATAATCAGTTTGGTTGGTTGTAGCTATCATTAAAAAAAAAAAAAACATGGGGCGCCTGGGTGGCGCAGTCGGTTAAGCGTCCGACTTCAGCCAGGTCACGATCTCGCGGTCCGTGAGTTCGAGCCCCGCGTCGGGCTCTGGGCTGATGGCTCAGAGCCTGGAGCCTGTTTCCGATTCTGTGTCTCCCTCTCTCTCTGCCCCTCCCCCGTTCATGCTCTGTCTCTCTCTGTCCCAAAAATAAAATAAAAACGTGGAAAAAAAAATTAAAAAAAAAAAACACATGATAGAAAACTATCAGAGTTCATCACAATTAATCAGTAATAACTTTCATTAAAGTTTTGTTTCAATAATGTGTGAGTGTAAATATCACAGGGGTGTGTGTGCTAAATGATGATGTAAAATTGGTGGGAAAAGAAGTTTGAAAGCTACTATGTCAGAATGGGAGCAACCCTGTTCTGTGGGCCAAATCTACCTTACCAGGAGTAGCTTCCCCGACCCTTCTGGAAGGAAGCTTCTGGAAGACGCCTTGGCCATCAGTGTTCGTATGGCAGCTGTACCCTCTTGTAGCTCACCTGAGTGCTGTAGCAGTCTTTTAGACTTCATTTTACAAAAACCAGAGCTAGGCACAACACCTTTTGGTCTTTCACATTGGAATTTGTTCTGTCAAAAGCCCATTTTACCCACTCTGATTTATAGTGAGTGCCCTGAATGGGCATGAAAAACAGGATGCTGTAAAGATCATGCAGCTTGACCCCAGGATGGGTTTGTCTTGTGGTTGAATGCAAATAATAAATCAGCAAATTCTTCAAAAACCCTTACCTTTTTCTATGTTTTGGAATAGGTAATATACGGGCACATTACAAAATTCAGAGAACTAAAGGGTGTAGATCCTTCCCACTGGGGGTGAAACAACATGTCTCCCTCCCTCCCCTTTCTCACCCAACCAGCCCTTTGACTATTACTACGTGACTACTACTACAACCCTTGACAAGGCACTTTTGTAAACCTCTCCCCTTTTAATCTTGTTGGGTAGAATATGAATTAGTAGTGTCTACAGATGAGGAAGTTGAGGCTCAGATGTGTTTCTCATCCAAGGTTGCATGGCAGATAAACAAGAGCCGAAACTGAGCCTGTATTTTCGGACCCAGTCTAATTCTCATTCCACACTTCCCAATGCTGCCTGAGTAGTCTCTTCAGAAGTATACAAAGTTTTGGGGAAAATTAGCAGTACAAATGGTTGCTATGGCTTTAGTTTATCTAAACATGCAGGCTTGCTGTGAAAGATAAGTAAGGTGAGGAGGCTCTTCCATGGCTCTCTTGCCTCACACACATCTGAGCTGATAATCAGTGTCTCCGCTGAGACTTTGAAAAACATCCTCAGGTAGAAATTTTAACTTCCTGCACATCAGAAATGAAGTTTACAGAGACTATTTTCCTTGCAATCAGCAGAATGGTTTCTGCTGCAAATATTCCATGAGGTTGAACAGTCAGGCTCACCAAGAGGAATCCAAGGGATGCCGTTTTACTCCAAAGGATGAGCTCTCTTTTCTCTTCCATGCTCAGGCTCTGGAGTACATTGGACTTCTTCTGGAACAAGTTTTGACCTAAAATGGGTATTTGCTAGACTCAACTCCAACTAGTTTTGTCTATATCCAATATCAAATCCACCAACAAAAGACCATGATTTATTGTCTTTGAGGGTACTCAAAACACGTAACTCAGATTTTAAAAGCAATTCAAGGGGCACCTGGGTGGCTCAGTCGGTTAAGCATCTGACTTCAGCTCAGGTCATGACTACCCCGGCTTGTGAGTTTGAACCCCACATTGGGCTCTGTGCTGACAGCTCAGAGCCTGCTTCAGATTCTGTGTCTCCCTCTCTCTCTGCCTCTCCCCCACTCACACTCTCTCTCACTCAAAAATAAACATTAAAAAAAATAATAAAAAAATAAAAGCAATTCAAAGCAAAACTGTGTCCAAAAATATTTTGAGTTATGGCAATGTTCTTTGGAATAGTTCCCTAGAACTACTTGAAAGAATGGCAAATACCCAATTTTGGGGTTTTTAAAAAAGTTTTTGTTTGTTTTGAGAGAGAGAGAGCACGTGTGCATGCGTGCACTTGAACAAGGGAGGGGCAGAGAGAGAGAGGGAGAGAGAGAATCCCAAGCAGCCTCCACACTGTCAGCGCATTGCCCAACATGGGGCTAGAACTCACAAACTGTGAGATCATGACCTGAGCTGATATCAAGAGTCAGACACTCAACCAGCTGAGCCACCCAGCTGCCCAGCAAATAACCATTTGGACTCAGAACTTCTGGTCTATGAGAATGAAATTTCATTACTTTGTAGCCATTTCTTATAAATAACAGCACTCTGTTCTATGATAATTCATTTTTGAAACATATACAAAAACCATATTTATCATTTAAAAAGTTTTTGGTTCTGAGCCACAAAAAATCCAATACAAACTGGTTTAAGAAATAAAGGGATTTCTTTTTGGCCTGCTGCCTCTTTTCAGTGCTAGGCTAGGTCCCCTCATGGTCCCCTCCTCACCCTCATAACATCCAATATGCAACATCTTCTCCACTTGCCGCCAGCTGCTATGGGTGAGCTGCTCATAATTCCATTTAGGGCCAACTCTCCACTTGTGCACAGGATCCTGTCTCCTCTCTCTCTCTTCCCGCACCAATTATTCCCTCTCAGCTATGCCCCCTTTAGCATGCCAACATTGCGTGATTTTTCCCAATGTCAAAACTTCACTTCATATCCCCCTCCAGCTGCAATCCCATTTTTCTTTCCTCTTTGAGGGTCAAATTCCTGGAGAGAATTCTCCATGCTCCTGGACTCCAACTCTTTGCTTCATTTCAGTGAGTTCTGACTCAAACACCTGAACAAAAATATCCTCAGGTTTACCAGTGACCTTCATATTGCTAAGTCCAGTAGTGAGTTTTCAATTGTTATCTTAACCTTTGGCAGCATTTAATACAGTTAACTACTTGTCCTTTTTTGGAAATACTTTCTTCAATTGGACTTCAAGACAACACTCTCTTGGGTTTTTTTGTTTGGTTGGTTTTTAGTTTTTTGTTTTTGCCCCTCACTGTCCACTTTTTCTTGATCTGCTTTGCTAATTCTTCCTCACCATGCATACTGGAGTATAACTGGGTTTGGTTCTGGGCTTCTTCTCTTGTACAAGTATACTCGTATCATGATTTATCCACTCCCATGACTATGCACCATCTATATCCTGTCAAACGTTAAATTATTTCTCCCCAGAACTCCGGGTGCATATCCAACTGGCTAGTGAACATTTCCACTTGGATGTCTAATGGACACCTCAAACTTGATGTGTCTGAAACAAAAATACTAACAGTTCTGGTTCCAGGGTAGCTCAGTAAGCTTCAATTAGACAAACTCCTGCAGATAACAATGATGAACATTAAAACAAAACAAAACAAAACAAAACATTAAAAAACACAACTACCTGAAGGCCCTAGAGAGTGAACAACAACATGGGGTTTCTGGAGAGGAGTCAATACTTGTAAAAATGAATGCACAGGATGACTTTCATTTTTTTTTTATGGCTTTTAACCTGAAGGTTACTGTATTAAATGCTGCCACAGTAGGTTCATACAGGGCAGATAAAATGATAGAAAACCTACAGTCCTTCTGGCCTGAAGAATCAAAGGATAGAGTTTGAGGCAACCATAGCCTTTGGAAAGTGAGGGGAGGAATCCAGGAAAAGAGAGCCAGAAAGGAAGAACCACACACTCTGTATATAAACTCTGTCCAAATCTCTGGTCAACCTCTGAACTGTGCACACATAAGTCAGGCTCCAGCGACCCAGATAAGAACAAAAGTACTAAGCTGAGGTTTGAGCTGTGTCCCAAGAGACGAGTTACAGTTTTATCCAACCAAGTTTATTGCTGTCTCAAACAAACAAATAACCGACCCCAAATTCAGCATTTGGAGGGAAACTATAAAACAGAATCCAGAGCCTCTATAACTTAACAATTACAATGTCAAAAATACCCCAAATTGCTCACCATATGAAGACAATGGAATTTGTGATCCATTCTCAAGAGAAAAGATAATCGACAGAGACTGACCATGAGATGACCCAGATGTTAGAATTAGCAGATCATAATTTTATTTTTAAAATTTTAGTTAATACACAGTACAATATTTGTTCTGTAGAATTCACTGATTCATCATTTACACACAACACCCAGTGCTCATCACAACAAGTGCCCTCTTTAATATCCATCACTCATACAGCCCATCTCCCACCCACCTCCCTCCAACAACCCTCAGTTTGTTCTCTATTGTTAAGAGTCTCTTGTGGTTTCTTCTCTTTCCCCCCTTCCCATAGGTTCATCTTCTTTGTTTCTTAAATTCCACATGAATGAAATAATATGGTATTTGTCTTTCTCTTATTGACTTATTTCACTTAGAATAATACATTCTAGTTCCATCCACATCATTGCAACTGACAAGATTCCATTCTTTTTGATGGATGAGTAATATTCCATTGTGTATATACACCACATCTTTATCCATTCATCAGTCAATGGACATTTGAGCTGTCTCCATAGTTTGGCTATTGGCAATAATGCTGCTATAAACATTGGGATGCATTTACTCCTTCAAATCAGTATTTTTGTATCCTTTGGGTAAATAACTAGTAGTGCAATTGCTGGATCATGGGGTAATTCTATTTTTAGTCTTTTGAGGAAACTCCATACTGTTCTCTGGAGTGGCTGCACCAGTTTGCATTCCCACCAGAAGTGCAAGAGGGTTTCCCATTCTCCGCATCCTTGCCAATGCCTGTTGTTTCTTGTGTTGTTAATTTTTAGCCATTCTAACAAGTGTGAGGTAGTATCTCATCATGGTTTTGATTTGTGTTTCCCTGATGATGAGTGATGTTGACCATATTTTCATGTGTCTGTTGGCCATCTGGATGTCTTCTTTGGAAAGGTGTCTATTCATGTCTTCTGTTCATTTCTTAACTGGGTTGTTTTTTGGGTGTTGAGTTTGATAAGTTCTTTTATTATAGATTTTGGATACTAAATCTTTATCAGATATGTCATTTGCAAACAATTTCTGCTATTTTATAGACTGCCTTTTACTTTTGTTGATTGTTTCCTTTGCTGTGCAGAAGCTTTTTATCTTGATGAGGTCCCAATAGCTCATGTTTGCTTTCATTTCCCTTGCCTTCGGTGACATGTTTAGTAAGAAGTTGCTCCGGCCAAGGTCAAAGAGGTTGCTGCCTGTGCTCTCCTCTAGGATTTTGATGGTTTCCTGTCTCACATTTACGTCTTTCATCCATTTTGAATTTATTATCATGTGTGGTGTAAGAAAGTGGTCCAGTTTCATTCTTTTGCATGTCACCATCCAGTTTCCCAACACCATTTGTTGAAGAAACTGTCTTTTTCCGTTGGGTATTCTTCCCTGTTTTGTTGAAGAAGAGTTGACCATATAGTTGTGGGTCCACTTCTGGGTTTTCTATTCTGTGCCATTGATCTACTTGTCTATTTTTGTGCCAGTACCATAGTGTCTTGATGACTATAGCTTTGTAATGTAGCTTGAAATCCAGAATCGTGACGTCTCCAGTTTTGTTTTTCTTTTTCAGGATTGCTTTGGCCATCTGGGGTCTTTTGTGGTTACATACAAATTTTAAAATTAGCTCTGTGAATAATGCGGGTAGCATTTTGATAGGGATTGCGTTAAATGTGTAGCATACACAAAGCTTAAGCTTTGGGTAGTATACACATTTTAATAATATTTGTTCCTACAATCCATGAGCATGAAATGTTTTTCTATTTCTTGGTGTCCTCTTCAATGTCTTTCATAAGTTTTCTATAATTTTCAGAGTACAGATCTTTTACCTCTTTATTTACATTTATTCCTAGGTATCTTCTTGGTTTTGGTGCAAATGTAAATGGGATTGATTCCTTATTTTTCTGCTGCTTTGTTATTGGTGTATAGAAATGCAACAGATTTCTGCATGTTGATTTTATATCCTGTGACTTTGTTGAATTCATGTATTAGTTCTAGAAATTATTATTTGCAGAGTCTTTCAGGTTTTCTACATAGAGTATCTTGTCTTATGCAAATAGTGAAAGTTTTACTTCTTTGTTGATTTGTATGCCCTTTATTTCTTTTTGTTGTCTTATTGCTAAGGCTAAGACTTTTAGTACTATGTTAAATAGTAATGGTGAGAATGGGTACCCTTGTCTTGTTCCTGACCATAGGGGAAAGGCTCTTAGTTTTTCCTCACTTAGGATAATATTAGCTGTGAGTGTTTCATATATAGCCTTTATGATGTTGAGGTATGTTCCATCTATCCCTATTTTGTTGAGGGTTTTTATCAAGAATGGATGCTATATTTTGTCAAATGTTTTTTCTGAATCTATTGACAGGATAATATGGTTCTTTTTAAAAAATGTTTATATTTGAGACACAGAGAGAGAGAGAGAGAATGCACAAGCAGGGGACGGGAAGAGAGAGATGGGGACACAGAATCTGAAGCAGGCTCCAGGCTCTGAGCTGTCAGCACAGAGCCCAATGCAGGGCTCCAACTCACAAGCTGTGAGGCCATGACCTACACCAAAGTCAGCAGCATAAGTGACTGAGCCACTCAGGCATCCCATGGGTCATATATTTCTTTCTTTCATTAATGTGGAGTATCATGTTGATTGATTTGCAAATATTGAACCAGCCCTACAGTCCAGGAATAAATCCCACTTGATCATGATGAATAGTTCTTTTAATGTATTGTTGAATTTGATTTGTTAGTATCTTGTTGAAAATTTTTGCATCCAGATTAATCAAGGATATTGGTCTATAATTCTCCTTTTTAGTGGGGTGTTAGTCTGGTTTTGGAATCAAGGTAATGGTGTCTTCACAGAATGAGTTTGGAATTTTTCCTTCTATTTCTATTTTTTGGAACAATTTGAGAAGGATAGATATTAACTTTAAATGTCTGGTAGAATTCCCCTGGCAAGTCATCTGGCCCAGGACTCTTGTTTTTTGGGAGATTTTTGATTACTGATTCAATTTCTTTGGAGGTTATGGATCTGTTCAAATTTTCTATTTCTTCCTGTTTCAGTTTTGGTAGTTTGTGAGTTTCTAGGAATTTGTCCATTTCCCCCAGATTGCCTAGTTTGCTGGCATAGAATTTTTCATAGTATTCTCCATAATTTTGAATTTCTGTGGTGTTGGTTGTGATCTCTCTTCTTTCATTCGTGGCTTCATTTATTTGGGTCCTTTCCTTTTCCTTTTCTTTTCTTTTTTAAAGTTTATTTATTTTTGAGATAGAGTGTGAGTAGGGGAGAGGCAGAGAGAGAGGGAGACACAGAATCTAAAGTAGGCTTCAGGCTCTGAGCTGTCAGCACAGAGCCCAACATGGGGCACAAACTCATGAACTGTAAGATCATGACCTGAGCCAAAGTCCAACACTTAACTGACAGAGCCACCCTAGGTGCTCCCCTTTTCCTCTTTGATAAGTGTGACTAGGGGGTTGTCAATTTTGCTAATTCTTTCAAAGAACCAGCTCCTAATTTCATTGATCTGTTCTACTGTTTTTTAATTTTATGTTAATATCATTGATTTCTGCTCTAAACTTTGCTGGTTTGGGGCTTTATTTGCTGTTATTTTTCCAGCTCTTTTAGGTCTACGGTTAGGTTTTTTATTTGAGACATTTCTTCCTTCCTTAGGAAGGCCTGGATTGCTATATACTTCCCTCTGATGACTGCCTTTGCTTTGGGTTTGCACTGCCATGTTTTCATTTCATTGGCTTCCATGTACTTTTTTATTTACCCTTTAATTTTTTGGTTAACTCATTCATTCCTTAGAATTTTCTTTAACCTCCAAGTATTTGTGGTCTTTCCAATTTTTTTCTTGTGGTTGATTTCAAGTTTCATAGCATTTTCATCGTGGTCTGAAAATATGCATGGTATGATCTTGATCTTTTGGTACCTGTTGAGGGCTGCGCTGTGACCCAGTATGTGATCTATTCTGGGGAATGTTCCATGTGCACTTGAGGAGAATGTGTATTCTGCTACTTTAGGATAAAATGTTAAGCCTATCTGGTCCACTGTGTCACTCAGAGCGTTGTTTCCTTGTTGATTCTCTGCTTAGATGATCTGTCCATTGCTGTAAGTGGAGTGTTACAGTCCCCTACTATTATGGCATTATTGTCAATGAGTTTCTTCATGTTTGTGATTAAATGATTTATATATTTGGGTGTTCCAAATTGGGGGCATAAATATTTACAATTGTTAGATCTTCTTGGTGGATAGACCCTTTAATTATGATATAATGCCCTTTTTCATCTCTTGTTACATTCTTTGTTTTAAAATCTAGTTTGCCTGATAGAAGTATGGCTACTCTGGGTTTCTTTTGACATCCATTAGCATGATAAATGGTTCTCTTTCAATCTACAAGTGTCTTTAGGTCTAAAATGAGTCTCTTGTATGCAGCATATAGATGGATGTGGGTTTTTTTTTTAATCCATTCTGATACCCTAGGTCTTTTGATTGGAGCATTTAGTCCATTTACATTCAGAGTGATTATTGAAAGATATGAATTTAGTGCCATTGTGTTACCTGTTGAGATGGTGTTTCTGGTAATGTTCTCTGGTCCTTTGTAGCCTTTGTTGCTTTGGTCTTTTTTTTTTACTCCACTCAAAGAGTCCCCCTAAAAATAGTCTTGCAGGACTGGATTAGGGTCATGAACTGCTTTAGTTTTTGTTTGCCAGGCACAGGGTTGGGAAGAGGGGAGAGTTGGTGTAAGTTGGTCTGCCTCCACTGGGAGCCACTGTGTTGCTCTCTGAAATCCCACCATGCTAGTGTTAGGGGGGAAATGTTGCAACTCTAATCTCTCGGCCCTAGACAGGGGATCTCACATGCCCCTACTGTTCAGCTAGCCCTCACAGATAGGAAGGGCAGTCAGCTTGCCCTGCACCATAGCTCTCCTGTATTTTTTCTTTGGCATGCTGCTGGGATTCAAAACTCAAAGTCTTAAGGGGCCCGGCATCATGCAGACCTGCCCCCTTCTCCAGAGTAGAGCCTCTCCACTCTGCATCTGATGTCCTTTGTCCCAGAAAAACAATCCTAACCCTGCACAGTGTGTGGAATCTATGGTGTAGCACATCTAAGAGCAGCAAAAAGGTTATATGCCCTCTGTGTGTGCCTCTGTCCCCTGCTGATGATAGGTCTTTTGCTGGTGCCTATGGGATCTTTTGTCCGTGGAGAGGCAATATACCCTCTTCCAAAAGTACTCCAGGAAGGGGAATGTTCTCTGCCACTGTGTCTGGATATTCCTACACCATGTTATGTACTCCAGGGCCAGCACCCTCTTCCCCAGGAGCATGCACCACAGCTCCACTCTGGAGAAAGTCGTGCACTTCCAAAACCTCAGCGTGAGCTCTACAAGCGGTCTGCAAAAAAAAACCCTGTCACACTCAGTATCTCTCACTCCCCAGTTCATGGTCCAGAGAAGTTTTCCTTTTGTGTGAATCCAATGCCACATTCTCACACTCCTCTCTCTTTCTCTCCCTTTTGTCTCTTCATGGAAAGGGTTCCCTCCTCTCTGCAGCACTGCTGTTTTCTCTCCCTCAGCTCACTTCCATGCACCTTGCACCTGCCACACTGTCTCCCTCCAACCTTGGAAATACTTCTGCCTCTCCACAGATCAATTTCCTGGATATTCAAAGTGATCTGACTGCACTACAGCTGTGTTTGAGAAATGAGGAAAGTCCAGGGTCCCCCTATTTCTTCACCATCTTAACTCTTCCCGTAGCAGATCATAATTTTAAAGTGGCTGTTATAACTATGCTTCATGAAGTAAGGGATTACATGTTTATAATAAATGAAAAGAGAAATAAACTATTTTAAAAAACTAAATGGCAATTCTAGAACAGAAAAAAAAATTAATATTTGAAATTAAAAATTTAGTGGGTAGGCTTAACAACAGAATGAAGACACCAAAGGAAAAAATCAAAGACCTTGGGGCACCTGGGTGGCTCAGTCAGTTGAGCGTCTGACTTCAGCTGATATCATGATCTCACGGTTCATGAGTTTGAGCCCCGCGTCAGGCTCTGTGCTGACGGCTCAGAGCCTGGAGCCTGCTTTGGATTCTGTGTCTCGATCTTTCTGCCCCTCCCCCACTCACATTCTGTGTGTATGTCTCTCTCTCTCAAGAATAAACATTAAAAAAAAGTCAAAGACCTTGAAGTTAGATCAGTAGAAAGTATCTAGTCTGAAGAACAAAGAGAAAAAAGCTTGAGAAAAAAAAAGAACAGAGACTCAGAAAGCTATGAAACAATCCCAAAATGTCTAACACATGTAACTGACTCTTCTCTTGAAGGGGAGAAACTACCAAAGAGAATAAAATTTTTTTGAAGAAACAATAGCCCAAATTTAGTAAAAGACATGCATTTGCAGATTCAAGAAGCCCAGTATATTCCAAGTAGCATAAATACAAAGAAAACTTCCCTTAGACACACTGTAGTCAAACTGCTGAAAATCAAAGATAAAGGGAAAATCTTGAAGGTAGCCAGAAAAAAAAATTACATTTCATATGAGAATAGGAGGAATAACTCAAATGATCCTGAATTCTCATCAGAAACAATGGAGGCCAATATCTGATAAAGAGTTAATATCCAAACTATACAAGGAACTCATAAACTCAATAGTAGAAAAACAACCCAATTAAAAAATGGGTAAAGGACCTAAATAGACATTTTTCTGAAAAAGACATACTGGTACATGAAAATGTGTTCAACATAACTGATCATCAATTAGATGCAAATCAAAACCACAATGAGATATCACCTCATGCTTGTTAGAATGGCTACTATCAAAAAGACAAGAGAAAAATGTTAGTGAGGAAGTGGAGAAAAGGGATTGCTCGTACACTGTTGGTGGAAGTAAAGTGGTATGACCACTATGGAAAACAGTCTGAAGCTTTCTCAAGAAATTAAAAATAGAATCACCATACGATCTGTAAGTCCCACTTCTGGGTGTATGTCCAAAGGAAGTGAAACCATTATCTCAAAGAGGTATCTGTACTTCCATGTTCATTGTAGCACTGTTTACAATAGCCAAAGCATGGAAACAACCTAAGTGTCCGACAACAGGTGAATCAAGAAAATGTGATATATTTATACAATGAGATGCCATTCAGTCTTAGAGAGGAAATCCTGTCACTTACAACAACATGGATGGACCTTGAGGGCATTATGCTAAGTGAAATAAATCAGAGAAAGAGAGAAAGACAAATACTGCATGGTATCACTTATATGTGGAATCTTAAAAAAAAAAAGTCAAATGTATAGAAACAGAGGAGAAAAGTAGTTGCCAGGGGGCTAGAGGATAAGGAAAATAGGTTGGTAAAAGACTACAAACTTCAGCTATAAGATGAATAAGGTCTGAGGATCTCATGTGTAGCACAGTAACTATAGCTGAGAACACTGCATTGTATAATTGAATGTTTCTAAAAGAGTAGAATTTAAATGTTCTCATCACCCACCCCCACAAAAGGTAAATATATGAGGTGATGGATGTGTTAATTAACTCAATGGGGGGAATCCTTTCACAATGTGTGTGTGTGTGTGTGTGTGTGTGTGTGTGTGTGTGTGTGTATAAAATCACATGTTGTACACTTTAAATACCTTATCAATGTTGTCAATTATACCTCAATAAAACTGAAAGAAAGAAAATAATTGAGGCCAGAAACCAGTGGGCCAACATCTCTAAAGAACTGAAAGTAAAAACTTTTCAAACCAACATTCTATATCCAGCAAAACTATCCTTTAAAAACAAAGGTAAAATAAAGGTATTTCCAGATAAAGGGAAACTTAAAAAATTCACCATTAGCAGATCTTAGTGCAAAAAATGTTAAAGTTCTCAGGCTGAAGCCAAATAATGTAAGAGGGGAAATTTGGATCATTAGAAACAAAGGAAGAGGATAGGAAACGGTAAAGTGTTCTTGGCTCTACTTTCCAATCCATATATATTCAGAATCTGACCGTTCTTTTTTATCCCTATTTACCTTCCTGGTCCAAGCCCCTGCTATCTCTCACCTGGATTACTGCAATAGTCTGTTCATCAATCCTCCCTAATTTACCCTTGCTACCATACAGTAAATGGCACACGACACAGTCACTCTGCTGGTCAACACTCTCCATTGGCTTCCCACCTCGCGCAGAAAAGAACAGAATTCTTGTCACAGTCTACAAAGTCCCCATGTGGTATGACCCCTGCCACTTCTCTGCCCTTCTTCCCCCACCCCCTCTCCTTGCTTACTCTGATCTGGCCACCTTGGCTTCCTTGCTGTTCCACAAACACATTAGCATACTCCTGCCTCCGGGACTCACTTCTCTCCCCATTACTCTTTTCTGATATGTAAGAGCAGGTTCATTCCTTCACTTCTCTGTCTACATGATGCCTTATCCATCCTAACCATCCTAAATAAACCAACGATACAACATACATCCTCTTCCTCCCGTGTCTTATGTTAGTTTTCTGCATAACACTTATTGTCTTCATATTTAAATGTTTGTTGAACAAATGAATGGCCCAAATACCTAGAATACAAGGCTGAAGGCTCGGATAAAGGCCTAAGAGAGCTCAAAGGAGGAAACAAGTATTTATTGAGCATCACCCGTTTCTAGCACTGTTGGCTAAGTTATATCATTTGATCTTCATGACCATCCTGTTAACTAATTTGTTGTCATTAATTTAGAGAGAGAGATTGAGGCCCAGAGAGGTAAAGAGATTGCCAAGGTTACGTGCATAGTAAATGGTGGCAGAATTCAAACCTAGATCTTTATAATTTCACTTAGATATTCATTTCATAACTCAGCTCCCCAAACCATATCTGGTGCAGGTGAGGGAAGAGGGAGGAAGTATCTGGAACAGTTTCCTGGAAGAGGTGGCACCTTGGTTCCTGTGAGATAATAAAAAAAAGTATCTATTAGTCTGTCCCTGGTTCCTAGCACAGAACTGCTAAAACCCTTGTAATTCCCTAAGTGATAAGAGCACTAGAAGCATCTTTTGTTCTAATATTTGGTCTTTGACCCTAGTTCCTGACACAGGGCTTCTAAATCCCTTGGAATTTCCTGGATGACAGCAGTATCTTTTGTTCTATTGAGGTGACTCATGGTGGGCTTCTGGATGAGGGCCGGTCACCAGAACGACAAAGCCATAATGAGAAGCTTGGAATTTTCAGCCCTATGCCCCCATTCTCCAGAGAGGGAGGACAGGCTGGAAATGGACTTAATAACTTGATTACACCTACATGATGAAGCTTCCATAAAATCCCAATTGTATGGGGTTTGGAGAGCTTCCAGGTTGGTAAACATGTGGAGGTGCTGGGAGAGTGGAGTGCTCAGAGAGGGCATGGAAGCTCCTCATCCTTTCCCATGTATCCTGCCCAATACATCTCTTCCATCTGGATGTTCATCTGTAACCTCTATCATATCCATTTAAAATAAATATAAGCATTAATTAAACTGTTTTCCTGAGTTTTGTGGGCCACTCTAGCAAATTAATCAAACTTGAAAAGGGGGTTGTGGGAACCTCCAATTTATAGCTGATGAGTTAGAAGCATGGGTGACAACCTGGACTTTCAACTGGAATCTGAAGTGAAGGGGTGGGGGACAGTCTTGTAGGACTGAGCCCTTAACCTGTGGGACCTGATGCTACCTCCAGGCAGACAACGTCTGAATTAAGTTAGGACACCCAGCTGATGTCTCAGAATTGCTAGGTGTGGGGAAAACCCCACACATCTGGTGTCAGAAGTGTTGCAAGTGTGATAGTAGTATGAGTAAAGGAGACACATAGGGAAGTTTCTCCTAACATAGTTCCAAGGGATTAGGTATAGGCAAGAGGTTAGCATTGCTCACGCTTACAAGGAGTTGGATAGAGTATAAATTTGCTAAAAGGAAAAGGATGTTCTAAGACATATTATGTAAGAGATGAGGTGATACCGAGAGCAACCCTTTCTGCTTCACAATTCTCAACAATTACAGCTGAGCCAGTGACCTAGACAGTAAGGATTGTGAAACTGAATAAAGTGGAGCCAGGAGGCCAGAAGGGGGAGCTCTCACACTGTACCACTCACAGCACTTCTCAGACCCAACAGATAAGAGTTGTATCTTGAATTCGCAACCCAACCAGGAAAAGCCTATTTTACTGACTCAGAAAGAGAAAGGAAGATTTTCTCCTTGCCTGGCAACAAACCAGCCAATGAGAGACTCACAACTCAGCCAATGAAAAGCCACTACAACTCCCATTTTACTCCAATGGACTTTTCATTTACAACAGCCCCTCCCAACTTCCCCCTTCTACTCTGTATAGCAGTGTTCCTCTCCTTTGTGCTCCCCACTTGCCTATGGCTTTTGCTGTAGCTGGCTTGTCCCAAATTGCAATTCCTCTGTGATTCCTGAATAAACCCGTTTTGCTGGGAAAAAGACTGGCTGTTTCACTTCCTTTTTTTGTTAGTTTGTTTTAATGTTTATTTATTATTTTGAGAGAGAGCATGAACAGGGGAGAAGCAGAGAGAGGAGGAGACACAGAATCTGGGGCAGGCTTTAGGCTCTGAGCAGTCAGCACAGAGCCCGATGCAGGGCTTGAACTCACAGACCGGGAGATCATGACCTGAGCTGAAGTCAACACTCAACCGACTGAGCTGCCCCCTGGCTGTTTTACTTCTAAGGTCAACAGGATGATAATCTAATGATCTCTTATCCTTATAGCTTGCTTTAGAGTTTACAAAGTACTTTCACATATACTACCTCATTGATCCTGTGACAGTTCTGTAACTAGGATAGGGCAAGTATTATTTTCCCCATTTCATATATGAGGAAGTGAAGGCTCAGTTATTAGACACCAACACAGGTCTTTCCACTTGAGGGTCAGTGCTCTTTCAAGGTAGTGAGATCTCCAGCCTTGAAGTGTTTGGTGGAAGACACAGGACTCCATGTCAGATTGGGGTGTGTGTGTGTGAATAATGGTGAAAGAACAAGACAAACTCTGTGGACTTCGTGATCCTGGTTCAATCAGTTTTATAAACAAGTATTTATGATAAAATATATACAGATGGTCCCAGACTTACGACGGTTTATGATTTTCCTACTTTATGATGGTGTGAAAGTGATACACAGTAGACATTGTACTTCGAGTTTTGAATATTGGTCTTTTCCCAGGCCAGTGATATGCACATACCCTCTTCTGACCCTGAGCACTGGCATCAAGCTACAGCTCCCAGTCAGCCACGTGATCATGAGATGAACAGTCAACACACTTACAGTCCTCTGTAACCATACACCTGTTCTGTTTTTGACCTTCAGTATAGCATTCAATAAATTACATAAAATATTCAACACTGTTACGAAATCGTTTCTGTGTTCGATGATTTTGCCCAACTGTAGGCTCACATAAGTGTTCTCAGCACATTTAAGCTCAGCTAGGCTAAGCTATGATATTCAGCATTTTCAACTTACGATATTTTCTTTAAGTTTTTAATTTTATTTTTTCAAGCATGTGCTTGAGAGAGCGTGCACAAGCAGGGGAGAGGGGCAGAGGGAGAGAAAGAGAGAATCTTAAGCAGGCTCCTGCTCAGTGCAGAGTCTGACATGGGGCTCAATCCCATGACCCTAGGATCATGACCTGAGCAGAAATCAAGAGACGCTCAACCGACTGAGCCACCCAGGTGCCCCACCTTACGACATTTTTAATTTATGGTGAGTCTGTCAGAACATAATCTGATTGCGAATGGAGGAAGATCTGTGTAACATAAAATTTAACATTGTGATCATTAAAAAAAATTTTTTTTAACATTTATTTATTTTTGAGACAGGGAGAGACAGCATGAACGGGGGAGGGCCAGAAAGAGAGGGAAACACAGAATCTGAAGCAGGCTCCAGGCTCTGAGCTGTCAGCACAGAGTCTGACACGGGGCTCGAACTCGCGGACCGCGAGATCATGACCTGAGCCGAAGTCGGATGCTTAACCGACTGAGCCACCCAGGCGCCCCAGTAATCATTTTTAAATGTACAGTTCAGTGACATTAAGTGCATTCACAATGTTGTGCAACCATCACCACTGTTTTCAGAATTTTTTTTGTCATCCCAAACTAAAACTCTGTACCCATTAAACAATAACTCTCCGTTCTCCTGAAAACTATCATTCTACTTTCTGTCTCTATGAATGTAACTATTCTGGGTACCTCGTAAGAGTACAAATACAATATTTGTCCTCTTGTGTCTGGCTTAATTCACTTGGCAAAATGTTTTGTGGCATTTATCAGAATTTCACTCCTTTTTAAGCCTGAATGATATTCATCATATATTTTTACCACATTTTGGTATTTTTTTCATTGTTGCCATGGTTCAGTCTTGCTGACAAAAGACCGCAGCCTCCTTCATCAGAAATATTTTTCTTTAGGCTGCCAGTCCTAAGATCGAAATATACCAGCATACTATCTCCTTACCCCAGGGAAGCTCCTCTTCCCCCCCCCCCCCATGCAAGCAGGGCTATTTGCACAGAGAATTACCTACTTGGGATTAGATCCCATTGTGAGGACCAGACTTCCTAGAAGTTTCTAGTCTTCTAGAAGACAGTACTGTGCAAGGGCCAGGCACTAGAACTTCCCTTTCCTTGAAGAATAGAAATGGCAAAATATTCCAGTTCCTCTTCCTTCCCCAAACTCAGAAATGCAGCCCAGCTGCTCAAATTGCCTGGACCAGGGAGTGAGAGAAAGGTGGCCCGTGGGGAACAGTCACAGTTTTGCCCCTGTTCCCTCACACAATCTCCCAAGAACCCTCCATCCTGCGTAGCCACTGCCCACTAAATGCCAGAACAGGGCGGTGTGGCCACCTGTTGGGCACCGGGGGTGGTGCAGCCTTGGGGCCCAGAGAGGCCACAAGGTCCACACAGGGATCCCTGCTCGACGCCATCACTGGGGAAGGAAAGGGCTTGCAGGCTGAAATTGTTTCTGGAGAAGCTAGATAAAAAGAAAAAAAAAAAAAAAAAAAAAAAAAAAAAAAAAACAAAAGCAGCCCCTACATCCAGACAATGGAATTTAATTCAGCGCTAAAAAAGAAATGAGCGATCAAGCTTAAAAAGACACAGGAAACTTAAATGCAAATTGCTAAGTGAAGGCAGCCAATCTGAACAGGCTACATACTGTGCGATTCCAAAGATAGAACATTCTGGAAAAGGTAAAACTGGAGACAATAAAAAGATCAGTTGTAGCCAGGGGTTGTGGGGGCAGGGAGGGAGAGAAGAATGAGTAGGCTGAGCACAGGGCATTTCTGGAGCAGTGAGACCACTCGGTAGGGTACTATAATGGTGGATACATGCTGTCATACATTTGTCAAAACCCAGGGAATGTGCAACACTGGGAGTGATCCTTAATGAAAACAATGGACTCGGGGTGATTGTGATGTGTCAGTGTAGGCTCACGGACTGGAACCGATGCTCCCCTCTAGAGGCGGGTGTTGGTGGTGCTAGAGGCTGGGGGTTGGGGTGGGGAGGGGGGGGGATATGGGAACTCTCTGTACTAGCTGTTCAGTTTTGTTGTGAACCTGAAACCGCTCTAAAATATAAAGTCTACAAAACCAAACTCTGTGCTGTGTCACAAGGAGGGCCACTTTGATCCTCACAGCAGTCACTCAGTTCCAGCTCAGAAAGCCCTGCTGTCCCCCAGGAGCCCTCACAGCCCCTCTCTCTCTCCTGGTGCCTTTTCCCCATGGGCAGGGACAACAGCCACTCCTTCACCTTTTTCGCGAAGTGTAGGAAGAAGCTCTCTAGAGTCGCTTCAAGTCCTCTGTTCTATTCCAGCTTAAATGTCACCTCCTCGTGAGGTCTTCCTTGACCACCCTGACCCCCAGCCTCTGCCCATCCCATCTGGTTTGGGGCCCAGCCCTCATCACTACCTGAAATTAGCTACTCACTTACACATTTCTTTTATATTGCCCCATGACAGAATATAAGCCCCACCAAGGCAGGCACTGTCCCTAGTGCTCAGAATAGTGGGTGGCACAGAGTAAGAGCTCAAAAAGACTTGTTGACGGACTGAATAATTGTGTTACCGACCAGCTGCGTAACCTGGGGCAAGGCAGTTAAACTTCTCCGGACCCCAGTCGTCTGTAAAATGGGCAATTAGACTTAATGATCATCATCTCTTCCTGCTGCAGTGCTCTGAGCATTCCAGCAAGCGTCAGAATGACCTTGTTATTCCACTTGAGGGCTTCTGCCAGGCCACGGGGTGACTGCGAGGTATTTAGGGAGAGAATTCCTAGCGACCCAACGTTGCCTGACCTCCCCGGGCTAGGTGTGTGGGTGGAGAGGTCCAAACGTGTGCTGGGTGGGGGCGCCTGGGTGGCTCAGTCAGTTAAGCATCTGACTATTTTGGCTCAGGTCGTGATTTCACGGTTGTGGGATTGAGCCCCGTGTTGGGCTCTGCGCTGACAGCACGGGGCCTGCTTGCGATTCTCTCTCTCCCCCCCCCACCTCTTTCTGCTGCTCCCCTGCTTGTGCTTGCGCACTCTCTTTCAAATATAGTTTTTTAAAAAAGGGGTGCCGGATGAATTGGGGCTCGGGGGAGTCCCTAGAAGTACATTCTAGGAGTCCCCTAGAACATAAACTCCAAAACAGCAAGGATCTTGTGTTTGTCTATCCCACGGGCCGAGAACAGTGCCTGGCACACAGTAGCCTCCATAGTGGATGAGTGAAGCACACACAGTGCAGGTGTTTGCCTTCCCGGGCGAGTATTGTCTGGGTCATGTGTGGGATGAAAATAGCAATGATCGTCCCTCCCATTGGCGGAGCCCTCTGCAAAGTGTTTGCACCTGCATCATCTCATGTGCGCCTCATGACAACCCCACGAGATTAGTCCCATTAAGTGTTATTATCCCCAATTTACGGATGAGCTAACTGAGGCTCAAGGAATTTGACCTGCTCAAGGCCACATAGCTGGTAAATGGCAGAGCCTGATCTCGGACCCAGGCTTTCTTTTGTTCCGGACCCAGTGCTTGGGTGTGTTGCTGGTCACGCAAAGCCCTGAGTGTGAGCAGGAGAAGGAAGCCTGGTGTTACAGCCAGGCCCTGAAGAGAGAAAAAGAGGAACAGAGAAAAGTGCTATGAGCCCTGGAGAGTTCATGGGGCTGAGCCCACGGTGTGCTGGCTGGGGTGGAAGCTAAGTGAGCAGCAGGGGGGCGGGGCAGAGACCCCCCTCCAACAGAGACCGATGACTCCATGCAGGGAGCTGCTAGAGAGACTGCTAGCCTCACGTAGGCTCCACTGCCCCTCAGGCCCAGACACGCACGGCTCCAGAAAGGTCCTTCACAGGGCACAGAAGCCAAGGATGTGGGCAAACTGGTTTGAGGCACACAAAAGCCAACTCAAAGCTTCTTCCCTTTCCCGCACGATGCACGTACCTGCCCCTCACCCCTACGCCAAGGAGAACTCTTCAAAATGACATTTACCCACCTCCAAATCTGACTTTGCCAAAGTCACTCTCGTGTCACCCCGAGTCATACCTACACACACAGCCGCCCAGACTGCTCCCCGTGGGGGCCCCCAAGCACAGCCCTGTCCTGCCCTCACCCACCTCCACCTGTGGAAGCCGTCTGGCCTCATCCTGCAGAATCTTCTCTGCTTTCTGGGCCTAAAGTGCCTGCCCTCTCCTGTATGCCAAAGCCTGCGGCAGGCCCTCTGCCCTGGCTCCTACCACTGGAGCCTTCCACACCGTTAATGCATATGTGTGACTACTTCCCCTCCGCAGCTGTCAACCCAACTCCCCAACCCCCCCAACCCCCGTGGGTAAAACTCAAGCCCCCGGGCTGGGCCCCGACCTGGCACAGGGGTCACAGAAGCAGGCACCTTGCACCAGCCCACAGCAGGGAGCCCCGGGGAGGGAGGGGGGGTCAGAGGCCATCACACGTCCCTGAGGACTTTCCCCCAGAAGCCACCAGGCAGCGATGAGGAAATGGGAGGTGGGGTAGAGGCCGGAACAAATGGGAGCCCACACACCTGCCTGTGTTAGTCACCGAGGGCATGCAGCCGAGCCGAAGTCATCTCTAAAGCTGGTGCAAGCAGGACAGGTGGGAAGAGGGAGGGCCCATCTGCAAAACCGGTGGGAAGACGCACTGGGTCAAAATGTCCTTCTCTTGCTGGAGGGACGGTTTTCCTTCCGGACTCCCCAGTAAGACTCGAAATAGCAAGAAGACGATGTCTTGATCAATCACAGGCTATATTTTGGGTTCGCTCCATCAGTCAATATGGGCTGGGCCCCGTGGCCTCCCCTCCTGCTGTGTGCCAGACCCTAGAACTTAGATTCTACCTTCTGGCTTCAGATGGAGCTTGGGATGCAGCTTTTCCTGCCTGCCGCTCTGGAAATGGGCGCCGGAGCTCCACCAAACAGACGGTTATTACCGCCAAGTGTAGCTAATAGTTATTTATTGATCACATGTTCGTTGATTGCCTACTCTCCCGGGCCTCGTGCTAAGGACTTCACACGCATTCTCATTTACTTAGTGGGGTAGCTCCCGCAGATGATTCTGGTGGCTACTGTGGGGAGGGGGCAAATCCAACCTGGGTGGGGTGACCAGATGCCCTGACTTGCCCCGGACAGTCCCGTTATATGTCTGTTGTCCCAGTATCACCATCAACAGAGCCACCTCTCACTCTCAGAAGTGGCCTGATGAGGAGATAAATGATGGGTTTGGGGGACTCTCCTTGGCCTGGCGCCGGGGAGCTGTGTGTGATGCACCTGTTCCCCAGAGAGCCACCCGGGCGTTGCCAGGCGGACACTAGAGGGCGCCAGTCAGTTGTGCTTGGCCTTCGCATCTCCAGAGGGCCCAGCAGCCCTGCAAGGCCAGTCTTGGGAAAGCAGAGGCGGCAGGTGGGGGGTGAGCTGGGAGAGTACCCAACAGAGCCCTGGCTGAGCCCCTTCCTGGCCTAGATCCAGCCTGGCCCACCTCCTCTTCCACCCCCCATCCACCCAGCCCAGCTCCTGAGCAGACAGAGCCCTCTCCCTCCAGGGACCTGGGAATCCTATGAGGGAGGAGGGGTCCCGGCACTGTTTCTGTCTCTTCCATTTCAGCCTGGCCAGGCCCCTGCCAGCCTCTTCCCCAGGATGTCGGATCCAGTATGGTTCACCCTGGGCTGGAGGCCTCAGACCATGAGGCCTGGGACTGGGCTGCAGGTGGTCGTTCTGGAAAAAATAACGAGCAGGCCAGGTATCAAGGAAACTCCTCAGCCCTCCAAGGGGTGGGTGTGGGAGTGAGGAGGACAGGGGACAGGAGGTAGAAGGGCTGATAGAGCACTTGGTTGGTTGTGTGTGTGGGGGGGTGGTGGTGGGACCGGCCTTCTCCTCCTTAACCCACTCTCACTAGCCTTGAGAACTCAGGCACAATGCTCAGGCCTCAGTGTCCTCTCCCTTGGAGGGGTCAGAAGGCTTGTGGCCCGCAAAGAGCCCACATCTCACCATCCTGGCCTGGCCACTGCCCCACCCAGCACTCTGCCCCGCAATCACAATCAGACGCAAGATTGGTCTCCAGGGGGACAAACTGTTCCCGTTCAGACAAAACCCTGGCCCCGGCCCAGATGACTCCTCTCCAGCAGTGGGTCTGAGATTGCTGGGGCACCAAGGCCCAGAGCAGGGGCGAGCACGTCTGCTTCCTTAAACAGGACGCCCCCAGGCATCTATCTTCAGTCCTCTCCCTGAGAAGGCTGCACCAAGGGCAGGCCTGGGGAATGTTAGAAGTGCTTTGGTGCCCAACAGACTTGGGCATGGGTTGCAGCTCTGATGTTGGTAGCTGGGTGACGGTTGGCGAGTCATTTAATTTCTCTAAGCCTCAGATGACTCACCTGCAAAAGGTACTCAGAAGATCTATTTCGTAAGGCTGGTGTAAGATTAAATGCAATGACGAACATAAAGTGCACAGCTCAGGGCCTGGCACCCAAGTGAACAGCGAGCAGTGCTCACAGTGGAGGACGCCCAGAGCAGCGCCAGCGTGGCCCTTTAGCCCCAGCCCAGCTTTCCCTCTGTCACAGGAGTCCTTGTCCGTGAGAGAAGAACAAAGACGGACCTTGCAATGAAATGTGGTACGCATGATACACACGGCTGAACCTTCTGTTTGACAGTGACATTGATGGATGTAGGCAGCCATGGATACCTCCATGCCAACAGTTTCAACCTTTTCAAGAATCACTCATTCAGGGGCGCCTGGGTGGCTCAGTCGGTTAAGCATCCAATTCTTGATTTCGGCTCAGGTCATGATCTCACAGTTTGTGGGACGGAGCCCCGCATCGGTTTCCGTGCTGACAGAATGGAGCCTGCTTGAGATTCTCTTTCTTCCTCCCTCTCCCTCTGAAAATAAATAAAGAAGCATTTCAAAAAGAAAAAGGATCATTCATTCATTCATTCATTCACTCATTCTTTCGTCCCAGAGTACAACTGTTGTCCTGACATAATTATTAATAGCCTCCTTTCATTCTTGAAGTGTCCCAGTTTGGATGATAAATTATGTGATCGCCCTACTTGGCCAGATCCTGTGCTAGGCACTGGAGATTGGGAGAGGGATGATGGGCACTCCCCCTGCCCTCCAGGGCTCCCTCCACGGAGACTCTGGAATGCAGTGTGAAAAGTGGGGCTGGGTGGCTCAGTCGGTTGAGCGTCCGACTTTGGCTCAGCTCGTGATCTCACGGTCTGTGAGTTCGAGCCCTGCGTCAGGCTCTCTGCTATCAGCGTAGAGCCTGCTTCGAATCCTCTGTTCCACTCTCTCTCTATCCCCCCCCACGCATGCTCTCTACCTCAAAACTAAATAAACATAAAAACACAACCCAATATTTTATGAAATGGGGGGAGTCTTAAGGAAAAGGAAAGGAGGGGCAAAAGGAAATGAAAGAGACAGATGTCTCCCCAGGATGGCTGGGGCCCGTGGCCGGAGCAGTCCCCTCTGGGCTCCTGCCTGATCATCTGTGTGGTGTTGGGGCAGGGTGGCCGCCCTCCCCGAGGGGCAGTAGGCAGCCAGGCGTGAGTGTGTGGGCGAGGGTGGTGCCCCCCCACACCCTGGCCAGAACCAGACATGCCTTGGAATGTGGAGGCTTTAAGAGGCCACACCCCATGTCAAACATCCTCCTCTTGGGGCGCCTGGGTGGCGCAGTCGGTTAAGCGTCCGACTTCAGCCAGGTCACGATCTTGCGGTCCGTGAGTTCGAGCCCCGGGTCGGGCTCTGGGCTGACGGCTCGGAGCCTGGAGCCTGTTTCCGATTCTGTGTCTCCCTCTCTCTCTGCCCCTCCCCCGTTCATGCTCTGTCTCTCTCTGTCCCAAAAATAAATAAACATTGAAAAAAAAATTAAAAAAAAAAAACAACAAAAACATCCTCCTCCTTCCCCCACCTATGTCCTCCTGGGTGCCCCCTCCGTTAGCCGGAGAGCACGAGAGCCCCATGTTTACAACGGGGTCTGTCTGTGTCTGTCCAACCCTAGGTGTCCCACAGCGATCCTATCTGTCCCATCTCTCATCTGGGGATACATCTCATGGCTCTACGTCCCCATTACCCGGGAGTCGTGACTGGGTGAAAATCATGACAATTCACGGATCCTGGGGGAGTGTGGCCTTATTTAGAGGTGCCGCCCCCAGAGGAGGAAGAGGCGGAAGGAGGGGGAGGGGGCTGAGAAGCAGACGGGAGTGAAAGGAGAAGAAAGAAGGCATAGGTGATTCTGAGAATTGAGGGTAGCTAGTGACGTCACCACGGGGAGTGTTTCACCCAGGTCAGTGGGTGGGGGCAAAGCATGGTGACTGGGGCCCTGTGACTCAGTTATGAGCCTGGCCCCTGTATCCAGAAGTCCTTCATTTAGTAAGTCATTAATTCTGTCAACACACGTTTATGGAGCTGTTATTATGTTTGAGACACTGGACTAGGCAGCAGGGAGGGAGAGCGAGCTGATGGGGGGCGGGGTGGGGGGGGGTGGTGCTGGGGGATCCAGGCCTGGCCGGAAGGGAAGTTCCCCTGCAGGGTGTAGGTATGCAGGGAGGTGGGGGGAGGCAAGTCTCCTCTCAGAGGGAGTGGCCAGGGAAGGGCCAGCCGGCTGGGATAAGTCCCCGTGGGAGGAGTAGGCAGAAGCCAGACGGAGGAAGGGGAAGGAGGGAGGGGTAGGGAGTTTCAGGCACAGGAAGGAGATTCGTGCTTGAAGGCACGGAGGGTGGGAGGGAAGGTTTGGGGAACTGTAAGTAGTTCCTGAGAGGGTGAAGGGAGAGGCAGCGAGAAATGAGCTTGAAGAGGTAAGAAGGAAGAGGTAAGAAGTCCTAAAGGAGTTCAGAGGCCGTCTCCAGGTGGCGAGGCCCCCTGACGGGGAAAACCTGGGAGAGTGTGGTCAGATCCCCCTCCTTGGGAGAGGAGACTCTTCATGCGGTTCCGCAAGTGACTGATAGACCGATGCCTGGCTTGCTCAGGAGACAGGACGGGTTTCAGGGATGGAACTCTTACAGGGGTCTGGCCTGTGCTGGAGGTGCCACCAAGCATCCCCCACACCACCTCCAGCGACCCTCGGAGGTGTCCCCCAGTGGCCGGACGGAAAGGCTGAGGCACTTGAGGCAATGAGCTGGCCCTGGCTTCTCAGCCAAGAAGCGGGCAGAGCCAGGATCAGAAGCCAGGGCTGTCACAGCTTCCGAAGCTGGCCACCATGAGGCCTCCTTACGACCTCCTGGTTGAACTCACTTTCCAGGATATTTTACAGCTCCTTCTGGGCCACAGCCGGTTTCACAGGGTGCCCTTAAGCTAGGCTTCCCTGTGATGTAGGGTCCACTCAGCCTGGGCCCTCTCAGCCATGCCCTATCTGCTCCCATCACAGATCCAGAAATCCTGGCTCCCTAGTCAAGGGCTGGGCAGCTCCTAGCTGTGTGCTCCCTCACTGTCTTGAACCTCCAGGTCTGGGGGGGAAGCTACGGGGGGGGGGGTTCTCCTGAGGGAAGTGAGGCCACAGCCCACCAAGATGATGAGGGCTCCCAGGAAGGACCGTCCCCATTGGAATTCTCTTTTGAAAAAAGGAGATCCAGGTAAGAACCATGAGGATGGGCCCCCGGATACCAAGGGATTGTTTCTGTGTGAGCAATAGCCACATCTCCCTTGTTCAGGCCCATGGTGGTTCCTGTCCACACAGAAGGAAGGAAAGACCATTTCCAGCTGGCCTGGGGGGAAATATTGCCAATATTTCCTTGCTGGCAATAAATTCCCAAATACATTTTCGCTTCTCCCCTCTAACGTTAAACCTTGGGTATATTTCAAAGGAAACGCCACTCTGCCTGTTTCTGATTCATACCCGCTGAGCTCATCAAAACCAGAATTATTTGGTAATAGCTGTTGGGTTTACTGGATGTCCTCTGGGATCTGTAAAAATCTCTGTTCCTCAGAAACAGGAAGTTTCAACAGGAGGACAGAGGCTGGTACAAAAATCAAAATTTGAATTCTTTCTATTGGAGAGGCACAGGGTTCATGGCATTTCCTTCCTTCAGCCAATCAACACACATGGATTCGATGCCTGCTGTGTGCAGCAGCTAGGAACACAAAGATGATTTTTAAAAAGTTTTTTTAAATCTTTGTTTTTGAGAGAGAGACAGAGTACAAGTAGGGGAGGAACAGAGAGAGAGGGAGACAGAGAATCCAAAGCAGGTTCCAGGCTCTGAGCTATCAGCAGAGTCCGACGTGGGGCTCAAATTCACGAACTGCGAGTTCATGACCCAAGCTGAAGTTGGATGCTTAACTGAGCCACCCAGGCGCCCCACAAAGATGATTTTTAAAAGGGGCTCTGAGTTCATTTGAAGGGCTGCCATAACCGACCGGATGGCTTAAACACAGATACTTATTTTCTCACAGTTCTGGAGAGAGATGCCCAAGATCAAGGTGTCTTCAGGAGTTTTGAAGGCTCTCCCCCTTGGTTTTCCCTATGGCTGCCTTCTCTCTGTGTCTTCACATGGCCTTCCCTGTGGCTGTGTTCTGATCTCTTCTTATAAGGATACCGGTCACATGGGATTAGGGCCCAGATGACCTCGTTTTAACTTAATTAGCTCTTTAAAGACCCTGTCTCCGAATTCAGTCACATTAGGACTTCAACATATGAATTTGGGGAAGGGGGGTGAAATACAATTCCACTGATAAGAGGCTCTGATCTCAAAAAGCCATTCTCCCATGACAATGTCTCTTTGATCTCTATCTGAGGTTAGCAGCCCAGATGAGGTGTTCTAGGCTGTAATCCCCAGGCTGGTGTAGACTTTCCGCAGCAGGATGATCCAATGGAGAGCATGGAGCCAGCTGTCAGATCTGGATTCGAAGTTTGCCTCCCTCGCTCACTAGTCGGGTGATGGAGCCCAAGTTATAAACCTCTGAAGCCTCAGTTTCCTCATTTGTGTAACGTGGATAATATTACCTGTGTAGTATACAGGGAATTTTTGTGAAGATCCAAAAAGATAATACATGGAAAACATAGCACCATGTCCAGGAGCATAGTAGGTGCTCACAAAATGGAAGTTTCTTTTCCAGGTGTGTTTTCTGCCAGGTTTCTTCTACCAGAGAATGAAGGATGTATCACAACCATCCTCGGGCAGGCGAGTATGCCAGGAAATGTAAGAAACTCGGGCACAGGGTTGTCACTGCCTTGGAACACATTCCACCCTTAAGACAGCCAAACCTGAGAGCAGGAGGGAGAAATGATCCGGGATTGGACCTCACCCGTAACCCCCACTGCTGGGACCTCTGTGAGAATGTGGTGTCGGAAAGTAGCAGGGGACAAATATCAGGTCCGGGCTGAGCCCGGCTATGGAAAACTGATCTTGCAGAAAACAACAAAGCCCAAAGGCTGACAAAGCCCTCTGGTCAAAGGAAGCCTTCACGGTCCAGAAGTGTAGCGTCTAGACCAGTCGAGTCATCTGGATTCTACTCCCATCTCTGATATTTCCCAGTGGTGGGACATTTGCACCCACCAGACCTCTCTGAGCTTCAGTCCCCACAGAGGGACAAATGGAATAGAGTGTTAGACTGATGTGAGTTTATATATTATTAAGAAGTCCAAAAGGCACTGAACCGGCACCCTCCTCTGGGCTACCACACTTTCTCAGCTGCCTGGGGCTGAAGGGGGAAGTCCCTGTTGTTCTGGTTTCTAGTTTCCTTAAACTGCCCACATTTACACACACACACTCCACACGTGAAAGCAGATTAAGGATGCATATCCAGCTTCGGAGTAAGAGGGCTGAGGGCTCATCTGGGCCACATGGCCGCTTCGACATCTCCCACCCCCACCTGGGAGCCCTCTCCCCCTCCCCCACCCTCCCCAAATTACTCACACTCCTGGAAACATGACTGATGACTTCAGGATGAGTAAGAGGCCGAGCACGTCATGGCCCAACTGCTGGCAGGGTAAATGAGTTCAGTGCTCCCTTGAGCAGGGCCACTTAGACATGTGCCAAGAGTCCATTCTGGGGGAAAGGGGGTCACGGGACCCTAAGAGCAGCTCGGCTTGATTTAGCAATGAGCCAGAAGTCCTTTGACCGATTTCCCTGTTTCCAACCCCTGAGTGATGGCCGCCTTCTCAGCTTGGGGTGACTGCCCCAATGCCTCTCTGGGAGGCCTGGGCAGTGGGGGCAGGGGCTCACACTGAGCTCTAGGACCCTGTGTTTCTCTGACCCAAGCACCCCTGGCCTCACCACAGCACAGCATGGCCCAGGGCAACCTGAACTTGGCAGTCTAGCCTGGACTGCTTTGAAAGGGCCCTAATCCAGGGCCCGACCTACAGTGTGCTTGTGTGTTTATTCTTTCCTGCACACCCTAATCCGTGGTGCCAGTCAAGCAGGCATTTTTGGTCTGTTTTCCATTTTCGGTGTGTCCCACTTCTGAGCCTTTGGTGGAAATGGGATCACAGCAAAGGGGTGTGTTAACTCAACGCGTCTTGAAATGCCAATTTTCACATTCTTGGAGTTAAGGTAAGGGCTCAACATTCTAATATAAGCAAAGCAGCACACAAACTGGACTGTCCTGGCACTTAATAAATAGGGCTGAAGCATCAGTTTCCCCATACCTAATACGGGTGGAGTCGGGGCACGGATGGCGTGGAAAGGAAGGCCAGGACAGTGAAGGCTGAGGCAGCCTCACCTCAATGTCCTTTGCAACCAGGGCAAGATGGTGTCCTCACCCTGAGCCTCTGCTGCCAGGCGATCACTCCTATGTGGGGAACAGGGCTCACCCTCGAGCTTGGCTCCGTGAGGATATCAACATGTTGCTTGGGGTCCACCGTGATGTCCTTCAGATTGCTCAAGACAAGAGTGATGCATTACATGTAAGGACTTTATTAGGGTGTTTCAGGACGGAGAAACTAGAACGCAGAAGAACATATTGTGAGGATGATTTGTTTGATGAAGTCTGAGATCCTAAAGGCAGGGGCTGGAACACAAGTGAGGCAGGCGCCAGATCCTTCTCAGCCAGCTCCTCTCCCATCAGAAAGGATGGGTCTTCTGCCCCCTCCCCACTTTTTATTAACATTAGACTTAGTCATTTAAATACAGTTTGTTAGAAGATCCATATAAAGCCAGAATAAGCCTTCAGCAGTAAACTCAGAGATGTTTTTAAGAGACATTTCTTTCTTCTCAGCTGAAACATCTTTGCCACCAGAGTGGCAAAACATTAACTGCCGTGGATTCGTGACCCCTCCCCCTTTTCTTAGCATCAAGACTGATTTTCTAGAGTTTTACAGAGAGTCAAAGCACTGGGGTGACTTCCTGCAGGGCCACCTGTCCAAACCTCTCCTGGGAGGGTCATCATTCTGACCCACAGCCCCTTCCGGGTGCAGCTCTCCCCAGGCCACATTGAGGGTCCAGCATTCATTCTGCTGTTCCTGGGCCATCAGAGATGGGGGGCTCTACAAGGCTGCCCCATGCCTCCTTGAGGTCTCCATGGCTCCTGAGATCCTAACCCCAGATTTAAGGGTGTGTAATTGCTCTAATTCCTTCTACACAGCCTAGGGGATTTTTCTGTAGTCTTAGAAGTGCTATTAACTGGAAGTAGAGGGTAGGGATGGGGGGTGGTGCTCTCTAGCATGCTGTTTTCCCCAAACTTTATGTCTCTATTCCCCTAAGGACTTAGATCTTCAGAACCAAAGCCAAAAAGTCTCCCTTTATTCCTTCCCTGTGTCTTGGGATTGTGCTCACTTCCCCTTGGCAGTCAGCAAATAATTGCTTGAGTGGTGAAAAGCGCGAAGGATAAATACTGGAAGGAATGAGTTGGTATTTCAAAAACTTGCTACCCCATAGAGGATTTTCACTACATGATTTAGGACCTGCAGTTAAGCTACAGCGATCAAGGTAGTACATACAGTATTGGCATAAGAATGGACAATGGGATCAAGGGAAGAGTCCAGAAGTAGACGCACACAGGTATGGCCAACTGATTGTCAACAAAGACACCATAGTAATTCAATGGGTAAAGCAAAGTTTTAAATTTTACATGGTGCTAGAACAATTTGATAGTCATATATTTAAAAATGAGCAATCACCCTTACCTCACATCATACTCAAAAATTTCTTTAAGGTGGATCACAGACCTAAACACACAAACTAAAACTATAAAGCTTCTAAAAGGGAACAGAGACAGAAATTTTCATGACCTGACAGAAGGCCAAGTTTTCTTAAACAGGTCATAAAATCACAAACTATTACTAAAAAATCAATTGGACTTCATAAAAAAAAAATTGTTTTTGCAATCCAAAGACTCTGTTAAGAAAACAGACAAGCCAGTCTGCAAAGAAATATTCACAATATATATATCTGACAAAGTGCTGGTATCCAGAATATATAAAGAATGCCAACAAATCAATAATAAAAAGATTTTTTTTAAAAAATCAACCCAGGGGCGCCTGGGTGGCGCAGTCGGTTAAGCGTCCGACTTCAGCCAGGTCACGATCTCGCGGTCCGTGAGTTCGAGCCCCGCGTCGGGCTCTGGGCTGATGGCTCGGAGCCTGGAGCCTGTTTCCGATTCTGTGTCTCCCTCTCTCTCTGCCCCTCCCCCATTCATGCTCTGTCTCTCTCTGTCCCAAAAATAAATAAAAACGTTGAAAAAAAAATTAAAAAAAAAAATCAACCCAATAAATGAAAGAGAGCAAAAGACTTGACCTGACAGGTCACAAAAGATTACAAGTAGCCAATAACCAAATGAAAATTGCTCAACATCTTTGTGTTAGGAAATGTGCAATAACATTTCACACCCACTGGAATGGCCACACTTAAAAAGAGCAACAGTACCTAACGCTGGTAAGGACATGGAGCAACTGGAACTCATACATTGTTGGCGGGAGCATAAAATGGTACAACCATCTTGGAAAACTAGCAGTTTCTAACAAAGTGAAATATACACCTACCTTATGATTCACTGATGCCATTCCCAAGTATTTATCCAAGAAACCTGAAAATGCATATTCACAAAAATTGTCCAAAAAGTTTCATAGCAGTTTTGTTCATAGCAGCAAAACACTAGAAATGACCCAAATGTCCATCCACAGGTGGGCACATAAACAAATTATGTTATCTTCATATAATGGTATGCTACTCAGCAGTAGAAATGAATAAACTACTGATAGATGCTACATGGCTGAACCTCAATATTATGTTGAAAGAAAGAGAAGCACAAAGCATACGTATGGGGTGATTCCGTTTTTATGAGATCTAGAACAGGCAAAGCCAATCCATGAAGATAGAAATCAAGACATTGGTGGCCTTGAGACAGGGGGGTGGGTGTTGACAGAAAAGTTCTGGGGATCTAATGTTCTGGAAATCATTATCACAAGGTGACTATGATTATAATTAAGACTGAAAAACAAAAAATGAGAAATATGGCAACTTTGTGTGATGATGGAAATATGCTGTACCTTGATTAGATACATGATTACATAGGTATGTATGGTCATCTGTCAAAATTCATCAGGTTTTACACTTAATATCTATGCATTCACAGTATGTAGACTACACCTCAATAAAAAAAAAAAACAAAAAACAGTTGCCAGGGGCCAGGGAGCGGGTGAATTGGGGAGTTGTGTTTAATGGGTATGGAGTTTCAGTTTTGCAAAACGAAAAATTATAGAGATCAGTTGGACAACAATATGAATATACTTAACACGACTGAACTTAATAAGGTAAATTTTATGTTATGTGTATTTTACAATAAAAATGAACACAACATGCTACCACAACCTAGCAAACCTTGTTCATGAAGATTCAAACACACACAGCTTAATTTCTTTCTTTCTTTTTAAAAGTATTATTTATTTTGGGGGGTGGGGAGAGAACAAGCATAGGAGGGGCAGAGAGAGAGGTGGACAGAAGATCCAAAGCTGGCTCCGAGCCGACAGAACACAGAGAGCCCGACGCGGAGCTAGAACCCACGAACCGTGAGATCATGACTTAACCGACTGAGGCACCCAGGAGCCCCTTAACTTCTTAATATAATATTTATGTGGCCTCTTGAAACAGAAGGGCCAAGGTAAATCACAGGTTACATTGGATCACAAAACAGTACAATAGGAAATAAAATATAACATGCAAGTATTGCCATGATGCTGCTCTCGGGGCACCTGCTATCTGACTGTTGGCAGTGAGTGTCCCCCAACAGTGTCCTGGCTTTCCAGATTGCACCATGATGGGTTTTGAAGGGAAGGTCTCAAATGCTGATATTGCTCGTACTACTAGGGAAGAGAAGTTCCGGAACAACTTTCTGATGAATCCTACCCTAAAGAGCCTCATTTCTTGTGTCTTCATATTGGGTCTTTAGGGTCTCTCTCATTCCCACCCCACTCCCTGGGCCCAGACCCCACCTCACACAGTCAGGGAGGGTTGGTCAAGGTGACTGGGCTCCTCCCACATCCTGCCCTCTGGGCCCTGCAGGCCTGCTCAGTGGTGGGGCTGGCTGGTGGGGACCCTGAGCCCTGAAGCCCTATGGTCCATACTTATCATGTGACATGTTTGCCATCCTCCCGGATGGGGAGGGTCCTGCCCATCCTCCCCTCTGTCCCAGGCAGAGGACGAGGTCACTCTGCAAGCCTGGCCTCAATGCCCAACATCCTGCTCACTTGGCAGACATTCAGGAGAAAGTGTGGTTGGGGGAGGGGGTCTCGAATATTCCAGAGGTCGTGACCTTGCTCTCTACTTCCGTCATTGCTATGCCTCTGCACTCAGCATGCATCTTCTCCATCAGCCCAGTGTCATGGTGGCAGACATGGGTGGTGTGCTGGGGACAGTGGAGAAGTGAGCAGGTGCCCCTGTGGACGTGAAGTCCTCTCTGTAGGGCTGCCTGGCTCTGGGGCTAAAGAACATCATGGACCGTTTAAATTTCAGTCTCTGCCCACCTTGACTCCCCAGGGGACAGAGAGAGAATTAGCTGGAAGGTTCAGGAGACCTCTCCTATGAATCCATTTCCTGAGAAGCTGGCCCCACAAGCCCAGTCAGTATCCTAGAGGTTTGCGTGTGCCAAGAGGAGCAGGCCCTGCCTCGGGTGTGTGTCGTCTGTGGCGGGGCCCAAGGAAGGAAGAAGGTGAGGGGGCGTGATGAGCCTGGACTCCACAGGTAACACCCTACGTGGCCTTGGCCAAGTCTGTCATCTGTTAAAAAAATATACATATATGTATGGCAGACACGAGCACAGGGCTTTTTGTGCTGAGGTCCTCAGCACTGGCTAGGACTCCCCTCTGGCTCTGCCTGTCTGGGAGCCAGGCTGGGGCAGGGCCGAACGAGAGTCGACCCCCCACATGTGGCTAACGTCCAGGCCCACTGCGTGGCTGAGGAGTGATGTTGTCAGTGGAATGGGGGTGGCAGCAGCTGCGGAGCCCAGATGGGAGGAAGGCACACAGAAAGGGCACCCTGGAGAAGCAGCGAATCGTGAATCATGCTGTTCATTAACTCAGGCTCATTAGGAGGCAAGCATGAGGGCCCCAGTTTTTACCATCCCCATCATCCTGCTGATGGGGCCCCCTACCTTCTCACCGGTCCTGAGTGCCCGGGGGGAAGTACATGCTTTCGGGGCGCTTGGCGTGGATGGCTGCCTTGTGAGAAGGGGAAAGAGAGCTGGCATTTATTAAGCATCCCCCGCATGCCGGGTCCGTGTTAAAGTTTTCGCAAGGGTTATACCTCATTTGGTCCTCACAATACCCTGAGAGGTGGGATTCATCGTTCTCACTTTGCAGATGGGGAAATTGAGGCTCAGAATGGAGAGTGGACTTGCCCAAGTTCTCCTACTAAATTGGGCATAGCCTCTTCCCCCATCACCTCATTGCTTTCATCACAATATAGAACTGTCTTACTTGTAAGGCTGAAGATACTTCTAGATTTTCTATTCTCGACGCCTCCAATTATGGCTGTCACCTGCCCTAAGAATCAGCCTCTGAGTCTTTCCAACAATCCCCTTCCTTCCCTTGCTGGAAATGGAAACTTCCTCCACAGAGACAGCTTTTAATGGCCTAGATGAAGAGTGCTCCCCAGAAGAGGGAAGGTGGGATTTTAATCTTTCTGAAATAAATTGGAAAAATAGAGGTAAGAACAGCAACTACCATGAATGGCAGAGATATCCGGCACAATGAGCATAGACTGTCCTAGAAGCCCAGGGGGCCATTGTGTCTGGAGTACAGGGACTGGGGCATGGGGCGCAGACAGGGAAGAGGTATGCATTGTATTCCATGGGCATTTTCCTTAGGGGCGATGGTGCCCACCCACGGCCCTGAGAAGACGAGGCAAGAGAAGTCAGCTCTACCGGGTCTGGGACTCGGAAGAGAGAACTGGGCTGGAGCTAGATCAGAAGTTGGGCTGACAAGAGCTCCCCCAAAGGAGGTTTGATCTCCATACCTCAGAGCCTGCCACAGCGAACTGCAAAGCTGGGCGCTTGTGATATGGGAAAGAGAGTCCAGAGGAACAACCTTGATTCTGGGCCCTGCCGCACACTTCCCACAAGTCTGGTGTCCCCAGATGCTCACCCTGTGTTGCTAGACCCAGCAGCATCCACCGGAGGTCCCAGAGCACGTTCTTAGCACCACAGCTCCTCAGGCCTGCCTGTCCTTGTCTTCTCCGTAGCCTTCCCCTGGAGGCCTCTGATCCCCCAACCCCATTTCTAAACTGGAGGCCTCCCAGCGACAGGCAGAACCCGGAAGGCAAGACTCCAGGTGCACACGCAATGGTGAAATGTGCAGGTATTTCAGCAATGGTCCTCGACGGACCCACTCCCACATACCCACAAAACCAACCTGTGCTGAAAGGCACGGGACAACATCTCAACAACAGTGCAGTGTCCCCTAAAGACTCTCAGTAGCAAATGGACAGCCCCTTGCATCTGGCTGGTCGTTCCTTGGAGGACTGATTTCGTCCAGAACTCCATGGTCTGCTGGAGATCTTAGGTGACGGCGCTGCTTATGGAAACCAGGCAGGCGCAGGAAGCCCTGTCTCCTGCCAACGACGCTCAGCCCTCGAAAGGACAAGGTGGCCCAGCAGCAGCTGTGTCTGCCCACACAGAGCCAGGGAGCAGGGAACTCATCCTGACACAGACATGGGGGATGGCCAAGGTGTGAGGCCCCTGCCCATGATTCCCCAGTGACTGCAGAAGCTTCTTGCTTTTGAAAGTCCCAGGCAAGGGCTTAGCTGGAGGAGACAAGAACCCAGTTATGGCTTGGGCATTCTAGCATCCCCGTAATGGGCTGGAAACCCTATGAACTTGCATCACTTTCCTGAACAGTAGATTTGGGTGTTAAAAAGTGTTAGTGAGATGTCTTTTAAGTATTTAGAAATATTTCCCAGCCCTACCACCAAAGACGAGCGTTTGTTTTTTAAAAATAAACCCTTGGCAAAGATGCCATGTGGTGCCTCGCGCAGGTGACGGTTGTGCAAGACGGCCCGCCCACCGACCGTGGGTGGGGACCTGCCTACAGCTGTCACCCAGCTCCTAACAAGTCCTCGGGGCACACCCTGCTCATTAGGCCCCAGCCACGCCCAGCCGCCCAGACTCCTGGTCGAACCAGAATGCCAGGAGGGGGCGGTGGCTCCTTGAACCCTGAACAATGGGCTGTGAGGAGTTAATCCAGGCCCACGGCTCTAAGAACTGGGTGCTGGAGCTCGGGGGCTCCCTCCACTATGTCTAGGATGGGTCCATGGGGCCTACACACTGGCCAGGCTCCTGTCTCCTTGGGGGTCAGGGAGCAGCAGGGGCCCCCAGAGGGAGCCAGGCAGAGCTCTAGGCAGTAAAAGTAGACCTGTGTTTAGAGGCTGCCTCCCTCCGTGGAGGGCTGAGCCTGCAGACATTATCTCACTCCTGCTCAATGTCCCCCCAGGCAGGTAAGGGATGGGACTTGTTCCTGCTTTATAGCTAGCTGGGAGCCCAAGCAGAGAGGATGGGCAGCCAGAGAGAGGAGGACCCCGGCATAGCCTAGCCTGCCCAGTATGTGACTACAGCTGGGCAAATGCCCCCACTGGCCCATGTTCCTGCCCCCTGGGGTAGGTGCTGCCCCCTGTGGGTAGGGACGTGCCCCCTGAAACAGTCTGCGTGCCCCCCAGCCCCACCGCAGCGTGCACCCCCTAGAAACCCCGCCCCGGCCCCCCCTCCCCCCGGGTTTCCCCCCCCCCCCCCCCCCATTTGCAGCACTGCCACCCTCGGGGCCCCGTGTGGCATGAGGAAGGATGGGCTGCCCAGCCCAGCCCCACCTGGGAAGTACACCTCACGGGCTTCTGCTAACTCAGGATAAACCGGATTGGGGTTAGGCAGGTGGCAACATGCTGCTATTTGTGGAGGCTCCTGGCCTTTCTGCTCCCATGACACCGGGAGAGTGAGGGCGGCATCCATCTTTGCCCGGTCATGGACTCAGGCCTGTCAGGGAGCCCAGATGGAGTCACGGGCCACAGGCTGGAGGCACAGAGTCTGCACAGAGCCAAGAAAGCTTTCAGGAAAGATCCCTGGCTTGGGACAAAGGAGACCCCATGCAGAAACACAAAAAACCCGACCTGGCCACCACCCGCCTGGGGCAGCCTTCCCCTCCTGGGGCCTCATCTGCCCAATGAGGGGGTTGGATTAAATGAGACCCTCTCGCTTTGTAATTCCTCCACTGTCATTAGGCTGTGTTCCCTGAGTCTCAGTCCCTCCACTGCTGGTCTCAATAAAACCCATTCAAGTTTGGGGGGTTAGAATTAAACTCTGTCTAAATTAAAGGCTAGGCAGGGAGTGATGGCAGAGGCTGGGCAGACACAGCTCTGGGCAGGCAGCCCTGGGGCCTCTGAGAAGAATGAAGAGCCAGTTACAAGCCCAGAGACCCTGCCTTGCACCTCCTGCCCAGTCCCAACCCCAAACCTTCACTTTGTGACGCTTACCCACTCTTTCCGGGTCTCCAAAGCCTGGGGTAAGGTACTTGGGCCGGAGTCCTCTCTGGAGATGTGGGCACAGCGGCCCTGCAGGAGTCATACAGGATGGGACCATGAACCCTCAGTAGAGAGCCCCTCCAGGTGCCACAGACCAGCCATGGGGTTTGAGAAGGAGTCAGAAGCCTTCTTAAAACCAGCTGTGCTCCAGACACTCATCCGCTAGGAAGGCCCAGACCAAAGAAGCTCTAAGCTCTGCAAGCCCTTTTACTAACCACTTGAATTGGCTAATCATTTGTAGAGTATGTTTTGGTTGACAAAGCATCTTCCTATATATGATGTCATTTGATCCTCATAGCAACACAATGAGATATTTTCCCACTTTACAAAGGGCAAAACTAAAGCTCAGAATTTAAGCAACCTGCTTATAGGATCCCAACCAGGAAGGGGTGGAACCAAGACTGGGGGCCTTGTGGTCAAATTCTGAGTACAGAGCTCTCTCTCTCTAGGACACCATGTCCTTATCGCCAGGTTCCCGGGACCCAGAAACACTCCCCTGGGACGAAGACAGTAGGCTGAGGTTCTCCCACCTAGCAAGGCTATGTGCTTGCTATGTGTCTGTAGTCCAAAGAGCCTAGAGACTCACCATATTGTTGCCCTGGGCCCGTGCACAGGCCCACAGAGAAGGATAGAAAAGCAGTTTCTCTGTAGCAGGGCAAACCCTCCCTGAGGTCTGAAAGGACTGGATTTTCCTCCTGTTAATCCCCATGATGTTCTTTCTTAGAGGAAGTGACCCAGTAGCTACCTTCAAATCTCTGAAAAGCCATGAAGAACAGGGAATGGCCATCTTCTGTGGGGACCATAGACGGAGAGAGCAGGAAACAGATGCAACACGGTGTAAGGAAGGATCATGTAAGGGTGAACTCTCCAGCAATGAGAACTGCCGGGGGATGAAACTAGCTGCTTTGTAAGGTGGTAAGGTCCCTATCACTGGAGGAGTTCACGCAAAGACTGAGTAACCACTCTGCTCTGGAAATGTTATATAGGAAACTCAACCCTTAGAATACCAAGTAGGAAGAATGGACTCCATGATATTGACACTTCTTCACACCAAGAGCCTATGAAGAAATGGGAATTATCCAGCTTCTATTTGGACCCCAGATTCCCCACTCTGAGCGCCATATTGGATCAAGACAGAGTTTTTGCTGAGTGTCTCTACTATCTAATCCATGTCAGACTAGGTTGGAGTAGAGAGCAGGGGTCAAGAAGCAGGGCTGTGGGTGAGTATAGTCGCCCCCGAACCACTGCAAGGTCTGACATGGGAAGTTCTGGAGCTCTGATCTGAGGGCTGAGTGTGTTGAGGCCATCATTATTTGCCCTCCCTGAGAGGTAACTGGGGCATTCCCATTGATTTGGGCAGCTAGCCATAGACCTGCCTAAGCCTCCTGGGTAGCTATCCCCTTTGCCACAGTGACCAGAATGAATTGTCAGGCCAGGTCAAGGCAAGCCCTGCCTGGGTTGTGAGTGTTGGCCACCTGCCAATGTCCAGGAGACAGCTGGCAGAGACATCTACCGTCTTTTCTTTGCAGCTGGCCTAGATTTTTCATATTGAGGAAGAGCTCTCTTGAGACACCTGAGTACCTGGAACCTGGAATGTGGAATTGGAGGTGGAGAGATTCAGCACTAGCACCCCAGGACTGTCCATGGGATACCCCAAGCTACAAAATTGTCTGCCATGGTTCCCCGAGGGTTAGGAGACACCAGACCATCGCCCTCCTCCAGAAAGTCTCCCGGGATTGTGTTCAGTTGATGAATAGAGGGTGGTACCTTCCCACTCCCACCATCCTCTGTGGACACCCACCTCCTGCTTGTCTTTTGGTTTTCTCCTGGAGGTAAGTATTGCTAACCTGGAGAGGTAGGAAGGGAAACCCAAGCTTGGCCCAGCCTGGCCCATGTTCTTCTAGGAGTCCTGGGAACTGCTCCCACTCATTCCTTCAATCAATCAATGCTTACTGAACACCTGTGCACCTGCAAACCAAAAAGAAAAATCACCTCATAGAAAAATGGGTGAAGTATGTAAACAGTCAATTCCCAGACTGGCCTTGCCACTTACTTGCTGTGTAAATTTGGGTGAGTAACTTAACCTTTCTGTGCCTGTTTCCTTACCTATAAAATTATGATAATCATGGTTCTAATTCACTGGGTGACTTTGGAAAGTGAATGAGATTGGCCACACATTATGGGTGGAATTGCGTCTCTTGCAAATTCATACTGCGGAAGCCTAGTTCCCAATCCCTCGGAATTGGAATTTACTTGGAAATAAGGCCTTTAATGGAGTGATTAAGTTAAAAGGAGGCCATTAGGGGGGGACTCTAATCCAATCTGGCTGGCATCCTTATAAAAGGAAGAGACAAAAAGATGGGCACACAGAGAAAGGAACACGTGAAGAGATAACAAGAAGATGGCCATCCGCATGAGAAGGAGAGAGGCGTCTGGAGAAACTAACTTTGTGGGCACCTGATCTTGGACTCCTAGCCTCTGGGGCTATGAGAAAATAAATTTCTGTTGTTTTAAGCCATCCAGTCTGTGCCATTTTGCTATGGCATCCCTGGCAATCTAATACACCACCTCAAGCACACATTAGTTTTCTGTTGCTGCTATAACAAGTTACCACAAATTTATTGGCTTAAGATAACACAATGTATTATCTTACGGTTCCATAGGTCAAAAATCCCACCGGGCTAAAAACAGGGGCTCTGCTGAGCTGTATTCCCTTCTGAGGGCTCCAGAGAATCCATTTCCTTGCCTTCTCCAGCTTTTAGAAGATACCCGCCTTCCTTGTCTGTGTCCTTTTCCTTCATTTTATTTTATTTTTTTTAAGTTTATTTATTTATTTTGAGAGAGAGAGAGAGAGAGAATGAGCACAGGAGGGGTAGAGAGAGAGAGAGAGAGAGGGAAAGAGAGAATCCCAAGCAGGCTCCACGCTGTCAGCTCAGAGCCCAATGCGTAGCTCAAACTCATGAACTGTGACATCACGACCTGAGCCGAAACCAAGAGTCGGACGCTTAACCACCTGAGCACCCAGCACCCCCCCTGCTTCTTCATTTCAAAGCCAACAGAGTAGCATCTTCAAATCTTTTTCTGACCCTCCTACCTCCCTCTTACAAAGATCCTTATGCTTACATTGAGACCGTCCAGATGATCCAGCATAAATAACCTTTTTTTCCTCAGGACTTTTCTGCAAAGTCCCTTTCACCATACAAGGTCACATATTCACAGATTTGGGGGATTAGAACATGTACATTTTTGGGAGAAGGGGCATTATTCTGCCTACCACACATACAATCTATTATTTAAAAAAATTTTTTTTTTGAGAGAGCACTAGAGGGGGAGGAGCAGAGAGGGGGACAGAGGATACAAAGCTGGCTCTGTGCTGACAGCAGCGAGCCTGATGCCAGGCTTGAACTCATGAACTGGGATATCACGACCCGAACCGAAGTCAGACGCTCAACGGACTAAGCCGCCCAGGCGCCGCCATACAATCTATTATTAAATGACAAAAGCAAGCCATAGAACAATGTACGTAGGTTAATCTCATTTATGTAAGAAGATACTAAATCAATTTATACAGATTTATACTCACAAAGCTATTAACTGTGGTATTTTCTGGGGAGGGATTGGGGCTTATATTTTTGTGCATTGTGCCTTTTTTTTTTTTTTTTTTTTACAGTATGCACACACTCATGAATTACTTGGGCAATTTTTAGGAATTTTAAGTAAGTCAAAGACAAAAGGAAGAGATGTGTACTCACCCTTTCGAGCTGGGTCTAGAGACACCAAACAAACCCACAGCATCAGAACCTCTAGGAAAGTTTTCTGAGAAGCGTGAGCAGAGCACTGTGGCAGCCGGGGTGGGGGCCCCTCACTGCCTGAAGCGACACCTCTGTTGAGTTCTGAAGGAGGAGAAAGAGTTTCCTAGGTGGAGAGGAGGGAGAAAAGCGTCAACCATGACAGCAGGCCTAAAGGTGAATGACCCGGCTGCATGGCCGCGGCCAGGCCCAGGGGAGCTGACGGGCAAAAGGAAAGGGAGCTCGCACCTATTGAGCCCCTACCTGCCGGGCCCTGTGCCCAGCGGTGTTGTGGACGTTTCCTCATTGGATGGAAGTGAACCAAGGCTGTGTGTGTTGATGGAAGAGAGGGTCCGGGCTGGAGGAGAAAAGGCAAGGAGAAGGTGGCAGGGGGCTGGGCAGGGTCTGCTCCTAGAGCAGCTGATGCAGACAAGGAGGGGTGACGAAGGAGACAGGTAGGGCCGGCGCTGGAGGCAATTCTTTCCCTCACCCCCTCCCGCCCCCCACTTCTGGGTGTCCCATTCACATCCTCAGCCCGGAAGCAGGTGCAGGTTTGCAGGCCACGGTCTCAGGCGGCCCCTCCGAGCTGAGAGTGCTTCCAGACCTGCCCCCAGACCTGCTGCCTCAGATCGTCCTGGCAGCGAGGTGGCCACACTAAGCCACTTCTCTTAGTCCTTTGGGGCCACTATAACAAAATGGCACAGACCAGGTCAGTGGCTTATAAACCCGAGAATTTATTTGTCACATTTCTGGAGGCTGGAGGCTGGAAGTCCAAGGTCAGGGTGGCAGTATGGCCGGCTGAGGGTCCTCTGGGTTGCAGGCTGCTGATTTCTTGTTGTGTCTTCACATGCTAGAAGCGGGGCGAGGGATCTCTCCGGGGCCATTTTTATAAAGGCGCTAAGCCCGTGTATGACCTAATCACCTCCGAAAGGCCCCAGTTCCTAATGCCATCACCTTGGGGGTTAGCTTTCAACACATGAATTTGGCGGGGGGGACACAAACGTTCAGATCATAGCATCCCTGAAGGGTTCCCAGGTGGGGAGGAGACTGGGCCCGCAGGGCAGGGAAAGCAGGCAGAGGGGCTTCAACCTGGGGCCCTCCGCCCCGGGCACTTGTCCTTTCTTGCAGCGAGAACACAGCCGTGTCCCGAGGATGTGGCTGGAGACATGACAGAAGGCACCTGTCAGTGGCCGAGGGAAGAGGTGATGGGTGAGTGGAATTAAGTAAGGGGGTGGCCGTCTCCGGTGTTCCAGTGGCACACTGGCCCAGATGATGGGCTCAAATCTCAAATCTGCCAGTTTCAAGCTGTGTGGCATTGGACAAGTTACTTCGCCTCTCTGGGTCTCAATCTCCCCATCTCTAAAGGGGAGTAATGATAGTATCTGCTATGATAGATTACCATCTGGTAAGTGTTTGGAACAGCTGGAGCATTGGAGGCCCGCTGCTTAAGTGCTGGGGGTCATTCGTGTGGACTCTCCGTGGATGCCCCAGCTGGGCTTGGCAAGCAGAGGGCCCCTTCAGGGTCCCATGCTACCATGTCTCTAACCTCACCCCTGCTCCTGGGGTGGCTCTGGGAGCAGGGCACAGGGACGCCAAAGGAGAGCTGGCTCTGGGGAGTGGGGAATGACAGTAGCCATGGCCTCCCGGGTGGGAGGAGGACAAGGAGGAAGTGGGGGTTCCAGAGGGGCGGAGACACCAGCGGGAAGGTTTGCCCCGGGGGGGGGGGGGGCAAAGACTGTTGGTCAGTCAATGCCTGGCTTTGGGGTGTCAGAGACAGCTTTATGGGAGCCAGAACTCCTCAGCTCTGTTTCACGGGGCCGAGGTGTCCGTCATGATCTCTGGAATGGCTGTGAAGATTTCCAAAAAGAAATACTTTTAAGTCACTTTAACTGCACAGAAGATCTATATCCCAGGCTGCACTTTTCAGAGGCGGGGCTAAGTGTCACCAGGTCAGAGAAATGCTGATGAGTCCGGGTCCATTCGGGAGAGCTGGGAGTGGGAGGTATCTGGATACTGATTCCGGCTGCAGGCCAGGGGCTCTGGAATGCTAAACTCACTCAAGGAAGGGGAAAGAGAGAGAGAGAGAGAGAGATGTGCTGATCCCTTGGAGCCCAGCTGTCTCCCACAGGAGGCCCGTCTCCCAGGAAGCCGGGTAGAACCTCAGTCCAGAGGAGCTCAACCAAATCATCCCGGTTTGCCAATCAGTGGCAGAGCTGGGAAACAGTAACAGCCCATTGCCCAAGCGAGCGAGCGAGGGGGCATTGTTCAGGTGTGAAATGCATCCCTGTCAATTCACCCCTGGGTGAGGGATTCTCAGAAAAGACTTGACCAAGGCAGGGGTGGAGACGATTGCAGAGGAAGCCCAGACCTGCCGCGAACTGGCTGCGAGGCCTTGAATGACTTGCTTCTAATCTCTGGGTCCCCATCCCTCGTCTGGGTCCCTGTCCCTCATGTTGTAATAAGGAAGGACGGCTGCCTAATGATAGCATTAATCATTATGCAAGGTTTACTGCATCTGAGTCACCTTACGCACATTATCTCATGTAATCCTACAACAACCCTGCGCGGTCGGTATTTGAATCCTCGTTTTGGAAATTCCATTTTCCATTTGTCCAAGGCCATGCAGCTAACGAGTGACCTGGCGCAACTGAAAGCCTTGAATGGCCGCTAACGTGGCTCTAGACCCCTCCGGGTCTGCTCTGCACTCCATCCTCAGCGGGAAAAATCAGGGGAAGCCACCAGGGTTTCATTAAGCTCCACCTCACTGCCAGGCCGGAGAGGCCACGAGGACCGGGCTCCCGGCCAGGAGTGCAGGGGATGGGTGGGGATGGCCCCGGCCTGCCCCCAGGACCCCGGAGTGCCAGGGTAAGAGGCCAGAGCCTGGCACCCCCACAATCCACATGCTTGGTTCTCACAGGCCTGAGAACGGCGACTGCCTTGAGTTTAATCTGAGCTCCTCTTTCCAAGAGCCTTCCACGCATACCCTTTACACAGCAACTTCCTCCTCTTCCACTCCATCAAATAATAGCTTCTCTGGAAGCCTCTCCAAAGGACCTTTCCCCCCAGGCCCATTTACTGCTCATAACCACCCAGGCAGGGGAGGGCATCATCATCATTTCCACACTCAGCTGGGGCAGAGAGGTGGCCAAGAGCGGGTGCTTCAGAGTCACTTGTGGCTCTTCAATGACCAGCTGGTTGGCCTTGGACACGTCAGCCATCTGATGGTTATAAGGACTAAATGACACATGGATGTGCAATGCTCAGAGTCCTGCTCCTGAAGAGCGAGCCCTCGACAGTGAGAGCTTTTTTTGTTCAAGTCCCTTTTTTATTTTTTTAAATTATTTTTTTTAAATGTTTGTTTATTTTTGAGAGAGAGAGAGACACACAGTGTGAGCAGGGAAGGGCCGAGAGAGAGAGAGAGAGAGAGAGAGAGAGAGAGGAAGACACAGAATCCGAAGCAGGGTCTAGGCTCTGAGCTGTCCTCTCAGAGCCTGACGCGGGGCTCAAACCCACAAACCGTGAGATCATGACCTGAGCCGAAGTCGGACGCTTAACCGATTGAGCCACCCAGGCACCCCTCCAGTCCCTTTTTCTTTAAATAAACTATTTTTTTTAGAGCAGCGTTAGGATGACGGCAACATTGAGAGGAGTATGCAAAGATTTCCCATATAAGCCCACGGCCCCTCACTGTCCACATCCCCACCAGAGCCGTACAGCTGACGGTCCACGAACCTGCATTCAGTCATGTGGGCCCACCAACGACCCGTCATTATCACCCAAAGCCCATCATTTACATTAGCACTCACTCCGGGTGTCGTACATTCTGTGGGCTCGAGCAAATGCATAACGAACGCCCTCTCTCCATCATTGTGGTATCGTACAGAGTAGTTTCACCGCCTAGAAATCCTCTGTGCTCTGCCCATTCAGCCCTCCCTCCCCTCTAACCCTTGGCAACTGATCTTTTTATTGTCTCTGTAGTTTTTCCTCTTCCAGAATGTCACGTAGTTGGAATCGTACAGTGCTGTAGCCTTTGTGGTTTGGCTTCTTTCCACAGAGTAATAGGCATGTAAGGTTCTTCCATATCTTTTCATGGCTTGGCAGCTCATTTCTTTAGTGCTAAAGAATATTCCAGTGTCCGGATGGACCACGGTTCATTTACCCATCCATCCACTGAAGGACGTCTTGGTTGGCATTTATGAATAAAGCCGCTATAAACATCTGCGTGCAGGGTTTTCAACTCTTTTGGATGAATACCTAGGAACACCATTGCAGGTTTATAAAGAGCAGGTTTAGTTTTGTGAGAAACTGTCAAATTGTCTTCCAAAGTGGCTGTACCATTTTGTCTCTCCACCAGTAATCGTGTGGCTTTAATTTTTTTACTCAGAACTAAAAAGTGCCTAACTTATGACTATGTAGCCATTAGTTGGCAGAGCAGGGACCAACAAGCAATCCTTCTGGTTCCAAATTATGGGCGGTTTCCTCTGGCGGCATTGACCATCCGCTAGACAGGCCCTCACAAACACATTCACACTTACTCGCCATTGCTTTTGAGAACTGATTCTTGGTGCGGATGTGTCCCAAAGCATTCCTTTCCCGCCCCATCCGGGAAAGGCCGCCATCTGGTCCCTGCAGCTGAGAGGCTTGTGATGCTCTTGCACAGTGCCCAGGTGTCCCAAGCTTACCTGGACCTGGAGGAGAACCAGGTGGCTCTGGGAAGCCCTTCCTCCTTTCAGAGCCGACTCAGCCAGCCCCAGAGTCCTAGGCGTCACTGTGCCCCCATCAGGGACTGGCAGAGGAAGAGAAACTGCCCCCACACACCCACCTCTCACTCCAGCTACGTGTCTGCCTGTCCTTCCTTCCTTCCTTCCTTCCTTCCTGAGGTGAAATTCACAGAACAGCGTTAATCATCTTAAAAGTGTATAGAGTTCAGTGGCATTCAGTACATTCACGATGTTGTGTAACCACTACCTGTACCTACTTTTGAAACATTTGCATTATCCCCAAAGAAAACCCCACGAAGCTATCACTCCCCTTTCCTCTTTCTCCCTCGCCCCTGGCAACCGCCAACCATTCAGCCTCTTTGGGTTTACCTATTCTGGTTATAGAATAAACAGAATCTGTGTCCGGTTCCACACACATTTCTCAGACCACACTTTCTGTAACTTCCTGAGGAAGGAGGAGGAGGAGAGACCTCTCTTGCTGACTTTGCCTCTGGCCCCACCCCCTTGTCCATGGCGCCCTGTGCCTCCTGCTCACGGTATTTGTGGTCCAGCGAATCCACTCTATGGCATTTCCTATTTCTTTGAACTATTGTGAGCAAAGGACTTGGTTCATAAATTCATTCAACGAATAGCTCATGAGCTAGCAGGGGAGACAGGGGAACCGTCATTACGACGTGTGATCAGGCAATACTGTGGATTTTTCAGAGAGGCAGGGGAGCCGTAGAAGAGACACATCACCGAGCCTCAGGGTTTGGGTGGTCAGGGAAGAGACCGGGGGACGGGGACCCGCATCTGTCTGATTCAACCGTTTCCTTAGGACTTACGAGAGTTCCTGGCACATAGAACCAGGATGAATGAACAAGCCAGTCAACCAATCAATAGAGCTCTCAGCTAAGAGCTGAAGGATGGATACAAATCTGCAAAGCATATCATTTCATCATTTCATATCTGAAACCTTGGAGGCAAAGGTTCAGCCGCTTTAATACTCTGAAAGACGTAGTGTCTAGGTGGACACTGAAGGGGAGGCAGGTGGGAGATGAGGCCAGAGCATGCAGGGCCTTGGAGGCTACATGGAGTAGCTTGACTTTAACCTGAGTGTGAAGAGGAAGAATTTTAAGCACACTTGCATTTTAGAAACTCATCTTTCTTTTTTTTTTTTTTTAATTTATCTTTTTTTGACAGAGAGGGAGAGGAAGAGAGAAAGGGAGAGAGAATCCCAAGCAGGCTCCGCATGGATAGCGCAGAGCCCCATGTGGGGCTCGAACTCACAAACCGCGAGATGGTGACCTGATGGTGACCAAAATCCAGTCAGACGCTTAGCCGACAGAGCCACCCAGGCACCCTTAGGAACTCATCTTTCTAATCCAGATTAGAGATTAGGATGATGTGATGATGTGCCAGGACAGACAAACATCGTTCTCGCCCTCCTCCAGCTGATGTTTCCATGGGAAACAGAGGTACTTGATACATCATATAAAATAATTAATTCAAAAGTCATAAGGGCACAATGTATTCTGAGGGATGCCATGGGTCAGGGAATTCCTCTTGAAGACAGTGACCTTTAAATCGAAACCTGAGGGGTGCCTGGGTGGCGCAGTCGGTTAAGCGTCCGACTTCAGCCAGGTCACGATCTCGCGGTCCGTGAGTTCGAGCCCCGCGTCGGGCTCTGGGCTGATGGCTCAGAGCCTGGAGCCTGTTTCCGATTCTGTGTCTCCCTCTCTCTCTGCTCCTCCCCCGTTCATGCTCTGTCTCTCTCTGTCCCAAAAATAAATAAACGTTGAAAAAAAAAAATTTAAATCGAAACCTGAGAAATGAACAAGATTTGGTCAATTCAAGAGAGAGGCAAAGAGCTTTCCAGACCACCCGGAAGCTATTAGGAAGGTCCTGAGCAAAATGTGCTAAGAGGACTGAGAAAGGTCTAGGTTGTTTGCCGTGCATGGTGTGAGGCTGGGAGTTTGATCAGCTGAGGCTAAGGGATACGTGAGGCTCAGACCCCAAAGAACAGTCTTACACATTTTGGACTTACCCTAAGTCAAATAGGAAGTCTTGAATGATGTAAGCAGGATCCTATTTTGAAAAATGGAATAACTGGCATTTCTCTTTTGTGTTTCTGTGCATGTGACCTTCTTCCTGGTCACTGCGATTATCTGCTTGCTTTGGAAGTGAAGTTAGGATTATCGAAGACAAAAAATGCTGGGAAGATAAGTAATGTTTAGCTTCTGACATCCACGACAGAATTTTTTTTTTCAGCCAGACAGTAGTCTTGAAAGTCCATCATTGTTAGGAAATGGGGTATTCTAGATGTCTGTAACTTCCTCTTTAAAAGATATCAAGAAGTACGCCTGCTGGTAGAGCTTTACTTCAGGAAGAAAACCGAGGAGAAAGCCCCGCTCTTAGGTTTGGAAAATATTGGGGAGGAGGCAAGAGAGGAAGGAGGTGTGGAAGGAAGTCAGGTGTGTGTCCTAATCATCTATCGTGCAAGTCCCAAGTGGAGGTGTGTTTGATGGGGGAGGGGGTAGTGGTTTCTCAGGCCCGGAGAGGCGATTTCTGTACATATCTCTCTAGAGGTCGTCACACCAAAGTACACATCAGTGTGGTTAGGCACAGGGAAGGTTTGAATTTAGCCTTCTCTCTTGGAGTTGTGAGTTCGAGCCCCATGTTGGGTAAATGTCACCTTCTCAAGCCACTCTGGTTCCCATATGGTGTTAAAATGATGGCAACACTAGAGCTTTAGCTGTGGGTTTTGCATAAGAAACTAACCAGAAGCGGATAGTTCGAAAGCCTAAGATTAAAAAAAAAAAAAAAAAATGCATTGAACAACAAGCATTGACAAAGTCCTGTCATTTAACAGCTATTTCCTAGTAAAATGCTTGGGCCCCAGAACAGCAGGAAGTAGACTACGAACCCCCTGAAGCTCCCAATGCCCATTTCAAGCATAGCTTGAGGGGTGATGGATCAGGAAGAACCTCCCGGAAGGAAAAGCCCAGAGACAGACAGTGAATGAAAAAAATTCTTCCCAGTGAACAGGAAAGGGGCTGCCGGAGGGGGCTAACCAAGAATTTAACTCCACTGCTCAGGAGGGAGGCCTTTACTCCTCCGGCCTATTAGCACTGGATGCTTGCTACAAACCAGGGCCTGATGTGTTCCCATGCTTCCCTTTTCTGAATGGAGGTCTTCGCTGCAATTACCACGTCCCCCTTCCACCTGGTGTAGGGTGGCGTCTTTGAGCTTATTGTTTTCGCGTGGAGCTAAACTTGAAGCCCACGGAGAGGACTGCACATCGCCTGATGATCCTGGGCTCAGATCCGCATGAGGTTTTGGGATGGTCTCCCCTGGGAGGGGAGGAGATAATTCAGTACATGGGAGGAGGGGAGCACATGAATTTTTGGGTGGCCAAAGGGCCGACTCCAGCAGAAACAGCTAGTTGTTTACTCCAGTATCCATTCTCCCCTTTTTGCTTACGAACATAACCCCTCGTTTTATTACTAAGACTGTATTTAAGATTGTGTATCTCAGACTCCCTTGCAGCTACCTAGCTCTGGCCTCAGGATTGTAAGTTCTAGCTAATAAAATAGAAACAGCAGCGTCCTAAGATTTTTCAGGGAAGGAGTCAAAATAAAAGCAGCCATTCCTCTATCCTGCTTCTTGGAAAGCAAATGTAATGGCCTGGGGTTGCTGAAAATTGGGTCATGGGATTTAGGGTCACACTTTGGGATCGGACAAGAAAGAATGGCTCGAGGGCCCTGGCCCCTGACAACCTCATGAAACCATGAGACGAGCCCTTAAACTCCAGCTCCAGACTTTTATAGGAGAGAATAAAACCCGGTGTGTTTAAGGTTCTGTTCGTTTGGATTTTCTGTCACAGGCAGCTGAAAGGAATCCTAACTGATCTATCTCTAGGGTGGGCTTTGAGCAGGAGGCTAACATAATCCGTCTGGGGGTAGGGCCCCAGAACCTGCAGCAGCAGGAAGCAGAGTGTCGAACATACAAAAGCAGTCTGGGCAGCAGCGTGGGGGTAGGGGAGGTGGCCACAGTTGTCGCCGGGGAGGGGTGATGGGGCGGGGACCAGGATGGTGGCAGTGGGGCTGGATAGAACATTCAGATTTGAAACATAGTTAGGAGGTGAGGCAGTGCCCTGCACTGAGACGGGCGGAGAGGCAGAGATGAGGGTCATGGGCAGGAAGAAGGAAGCAAAGAAAATGGCACGTCCAAGGAGCAGTTAGCGGTGCTGGCCGCTGTGCAGTGGGCAAGGAGATGCAGGCTGTGATGTGTGGGATGTGGTCACAGGGAAGTGGTGTCAGGGCCGTGGGGGTGGCAGCCAGCTGCAGGGGGTGAGTTGGGGAGGAAGTGGCCCAGCGAGTGGAGAGAATTCCTCCGAGGCTCTCCTTGACTAGGAAGCTAAAACTGGAGGAGGGGTCTAGGAAGGTTCTTGGCATTTTTTTTTTTTTTTTTTTTTTAGAGAGAGAGTGTGTGTGTACAGAAGCCGGGGAAGGGCAGAGGGAAAAGGAGAGAGAGAATCTCAATCAGGCTCCATGTCCAGCGCAGAGCCGGACATGAGGCTTGATCTCCCGACCATGAGGTCATGACCTGAGCCGAAATCAAGAGTCAGACGCTTAACCGACTGAGTCACCCAGATGCCCGTGATTCTTGGCACTTTTAAGATGGGTGAGACTTAACCTCGTTGAACGCTGATGGGAAAGGAAGGGCCCCTTGGAGAGGTAAAGGTCCAGGACAGAAGAGGAAGGGGAGGACACTGGCTCACGAGGTTCCCCGAGCACAAGGACCATGTAAGACCCGGAGCTGGCACTACAGGGAGCCTGGGGGAGCCTGGGGCTTCTCTGTGAAAGCAGGCAGAGGAGGGAAGGTGGCAGGCAGGCTGTCGATTTAGCGATGGCAGGGCGAGGAGATCCCCTATGGATGGCCCATACGCTTTCTGCCAAGTGGCCGTGATGTCATCCGTGGTAAGTGTGGTGGTAGGAGAAGATTTGGGAGAGACAGGAGGCAGCAAGAGAGAACATCTGGGAAACAAGAGAGAGAACTGGCCAGGAGCACAAAGGGTCGAGGCTCCGGCCGGGCTGGAGCCATGAACTGGTGGCGGCACCAATCTGCAAGCCTGGCTGGTTTTCTCCAGAAGGAAATCCCGAATCTGGCTTCGCACTCGGCAGAGCGTGTGCACCTGCAAATCCCGGACCCTCCTCGAATTAACACGCCCCCCCGCCCAGCTCCTCCGCTTGCCCTCTTGCTCCTCTGGTTTTTATTCCTGCAACCAGAGGTCTTGGATCCCCAGGAGCACCTTCTTGCCTCTCTGACCTCACTGCAAGCTCTGGCCGTCTCCTGGGCCGTGGGCAGGGCCTCCTCAGGGACCCCCCTGTCTCGGCTTCCTTTCTCCCCTTCACCACCCACCCCTGTCCCGCCTTCTAATGCATTTCAACTTCTGAGTGTGACTGTCACTGTGTCACTCCCCATTCAAAACCACTCTGCAGCTCCCGATACTTCAAAATAAAAGCTCTCATTTCCGCTTACTTTTGGGATCTTGGCTTGAAAGCCCCTAGTTCTGGGAAGCTTTCCTAGACTAGAGAAAGTGTCAGTGGTCCCTGCACCTGCGACACCTTATAAGTCTTCTCTGAGACACTCCATAATTACTTGATCCTCCCCTCATTAACGATGGCAAGGAGTGTGAGCGCGTGTGCGTGCACGCGCGTGCACAGGCACATGCTCCCTTATCACCTCTATCTCCCCAGCACGAACACATTGCCTGCCTGATGACTGATAAAAAGAACCGAGCCTGTCAGTAAGGCCCTGGGGGGTCTCAGGTTAAATTTCCATCACCCCATAAGTCAATCCATGCTCCAGATACTGGGGACTCCTTTCTAGTCCCCGAAGCTGCCCCCCACTTTCCTCCCTCACCAGGGGTCTTTGCTCCAACTGCTCCCTCTCGTACAGACATGCCCTCCTTCTGGCCCAGGGCCCTTAAACTGCGGATTCCACTGCAGAATCTTCTCTGAAACCCCCACCCGCCACAGGCTGAACCCCAGAACGTCAGCTCCTGGAATGCCTGCCTTCGTCAACATTTCACCCCCACCAGACTCGAACCTTGAGGGAAGCTTCCAGTTTGTAGTTAATCGATAACACATGAACAATGAAAACGTTTGCTTGTGAAGCTAAGAGCCATCTTCTACAAAACACTCGTCTAACTAGTGTCCTATGCAACTCTGTCCCCGATGGTGACTTTCATGGTGCCACACACTTAGTAGGGACACAAAAATATTCTTAAATGCAGATGATATTTTCTCCCTCATATGTGTAGGAATATGGTGGCGACAGTCTCCACCTACGCATTCATTTTGAAAATTAATTTAAACGCAGGTGTCCCGTGTTTACAACGTGAAAAGGAGGTCTGTTTTCATCAGGGAACAAAGTCTGTCTTTTCAGGTTTATTCCATCTTTACTTGAGAAACAAACGCATGCCTTGTGCAGCGGATCAAGGTAGTGACTGTATTCACCAGTATACCAGACACACCACTGCGTAAGGGAAAAGGAATTTCTCCCAGAGCTGATAATTTCCAACACGTTCTCTCGGGCTTCTGAACGAGACCATGAATGTGTAGGTGCCTGAAATCTACAAAACACTAAAATAAGGGGGAAACTATATTGCTATCCATATATATGAGCTTATTTTCTGTGCTGATGTTTCAGGATGGTTTTTTTAGTTCAGAAAACGGACTCATTGGGATTCTGAAAAGTACTGCCTAGCTATAAATCCATGGAGACAGAAAGCAGATTGGTGCTTGCCAGGAACGGGGTGGGGTGGGGGGGAGGGAACAGGGAGCAATTGCTTGATGGGTCAGGGTTTCCTTTTGGGCTGATGAAATGTTTTGGAACTAGACAGGAATCCGTGTTGCACAACACGGTGAAGGTACTACATGCAACTGAATTGTTCACTCTAAAAGGGTTACTTTTAGGGGCGCCTGGGTGGCTCAGTCAGTTAAGCGGCCGACTTCGGCTCCGGTCATGATCTCACGGTCCGTGAGTTCGAGCCCTGTGTCGGGCTCTGGGCTGATGGCTCAGAACCTGGAGCCTGTTTCAGATTCTGTGTCTCCCTCTCTCTGACCCTCTCCCGTCGTGCTCTGTCTCTGTCTCAAAAATAAATAAATGTTAAAAAAAAATTTTTTTTTTAAATAAAAGGGTTACTTTTAGGGGTGCCTGAGTGGCTCTGTCGGTTAAGCGTCCGACTTCGGCTCAGGTCATGATCTCATGGTTTGTGTGTTCAAGCCCCATGTCAGGCTGTGTGCTGACAGCTCAGAGCCTGGAGCCTGCTTCGGATTCTGGGTCTCCCTCTCTCTGCCCCTCCCCAACTCACTCTTCGTCTCTCTCTCTCTCTCTCTCTCTCTCTCTCAAAAACATTAAAAAATTTTAAAAGAGGGGTGTCTGGGTAGCTCAGTTGGTTAAGCGTCCAACTTCAGCTCAGGTCATGATCTCAAGGTTCGTGAGCTCGAGCCCCACGTCGGGCTCTGTGCTGACAGCTCAGAGCCTGGAGCCTGCTTCCGATCCTATGTCTCCCTCTCTCCCTCTGCCCCTCCCCCACTCATGCTCTGTCTCTAAAAAATGAACTATTAAAAAAATTTGTTTAAATAAAAGGGTTACTTTTAGGTTATGTGGACTCCACTTTAATACAAAAGTCACATTTCACTTACATAATACTGAATATTTTTCTGAAGGTCCTACAAGAGAAGGCAGTGCTATATTCTAGAACAGCCCCAGATGGAAGGCTCCGTAGCACCCTGTACCTCACCTCTGGATAAGGAATGGGGTCCCGCCGTGTACAAGCAGGGCCACGTCCTCAAAGCGTCCTCGGAGACATGCTGCAGAGCACCGGTACAGATGCCACTACAAACCAGGCCAAATGCTGCTGAGGGTTTGTATTTTCATCTGTTTCTCCTTTGGCTGACACTGGGGCTTGTTAAGGTGTTTAGTTTGATTAAGGAGTTTTCTAGCTCCAGAGGTGGAGCCCAAAGCAGATTTTATTTTTTCCTTTAAACGAGTGGAATTTTCCAGTGACAACAACCCACAGACGGTGGATCAAGCCCCGGACACTTTGCTGGGCCATCTGTCCACCAGCGCCTAGAGGAGAGGAAGGGGGAGGAGCCTGCCCACGGGGCAGAGTCGTGGGCTAACAGTTTCCCTCCACTTGGGGCAGGTTCTGCAAAGGCAAGGGCTGACTGTAAAAGGGGTGGGTGGACTTGTCCTAACAGCTCACGGTTTCTCAGGAAACAGTCCTTTCATTGTCTTGTCCAAGGAGGAACCTACTGCCAGGATGTAAGAACAGCGTCGCAGACCAGGAGTGAGGCAGACCCGGAGGGGAGGCCATCAGCCCTCCTCCTTGCTGGGGCCCTGGGCCAGCGAGGGCTGGGCTGCCCATGCACAAATATCCCATCCGTCCTTTAAATTCGTGGGGCCCAAAGGGAAATCACACCTTTCCATCTCAAACATGGCACCGGAGCCCAGAGCCCAGTGGCTGAACTATAATCAGATTGCCTTAGTCAACTTTATAACCAAGGTCTATGGGTTTTAACCACTTACGTCTCCTCCTGATTTTAGCACTTCGTACCTTGTCACATGCCTTCACATACAGGGTGTCATTCAGTAGCCCAAGAGACAAATGCTGCCGAACGTCTTGGAAAATACTGGCTCTGGAAAAATTCCTTCTCTCTCACGCAGTGGCAGTGCAATGAACAAAGAAAGCCTGGTGACAAAGTTCTGTGCACCTGGGGAACTCTAGGTCCAACAAAAGAGGGGAGTCCCAGGAATCTCTCGCCCAACACATCCTTCCTCTACCTAACCCTTGAAACTCCAACTTTGTTGGAGATGTCATCAGTACAATTTGCCATAACCCAGGCCACTCCAACGGGTTTGGACCAGGATAGCCTAGACTTAGCAGTGACTGAAAAGTTCCCTGACAGAGGTAGGTCTAGGGACCCAACCGTGGCAGCCCCTTTTGGTTTTTCTCAAAACAAAAACAAAAACAAAAAACAAACAAGAGACTGAAGATCTGTCCGGATGGTTTTAAGGCATTTAGAGGCGTCCAAAGAGGCAGGACTGCTTACGACTCCATCTCCTAAGTGCCCAGCAATCATCGACCTCTCTAATTGCCATGTGGGCGAAGAGGTGGAATTTAAACGAAGTAGATTTCCAAGTGTTATTGAAAGATGAAAGGTGTTACGGAAGTGCCTGGGCATGAGAGGTGCGCGTAGACACGTGAGCACAGGCTTCTCTCTGGGCGGCACAGTCCCCAGAGCCTACGGAAGCCCGTGTGAACACTCCCAGCGTCCGACACTTAACACCACCAAGGGACACATTTGCTGTTCAGGAAGACACCTCTTTTCTGTGGTGTCTGCTGGGGCAGAGGAGGTCCCCGGGAGGTCCCACGCTGAGACTTGGGAGTGCCCCATCCCCTAATGCCGCGGGCCCTCTCAAAACGGAAAGGGGGAGCTACCCTAATCCTTGTGGTGTGGGTGCTCTGAGTATACTATCATGACCCTCCCCCTCTACAGAGGAGGAGACTAAGGCTCAGAGAGGTTACATGGCTTCCTCCAGAACTCAGCAGCCACTGAGTAGTGAGGGCAGGCCCTTCTGACTCACGGTCCGCTGCTCTCGGGTCCTCCAGAGAAGGGAGCCTGCATGCGGAGCTTGTCGGAAGCAGACTTGCAGTGCCTGGTGTAATTTCAGGGGCTAACTCTCAGCCAGCTGCCAACCACAAGCACTAACTAATGACAGCCTGGCCACCCTAGCACTTAGGCTGCAAGGCATAAGCAGCCCCAAACAGATGTTGCCCATTGACCCCGGGGTTTCCTGGTCTACAGGGCAATGGGGTCTGGGCTGACGCTTCTCAGTTTCACACCTAACAACCTGTGTCTTTTCAGGGAGAAAATCTGGAGATGTGATCATCCACTTAGGCGCACCCCTCAGTTGTTTTCCGAGGCCTTTCCCACACGTGATCTCATTCGACCACCTGGACAATGTTCGCGACACGTTTAATTGGTTCTTTGAAGATTCGTGGGTTTCCAGGACCAACCTGTTCAAACAAACTACCTCCAGGAAGGGACAGCACCTTGAACTTTTATTGGCTCACACCTTGGCAGTAGTTGGCAGCTAGCTGAGAATCAGGCCCTGAGAAAGGGGAACAGGATTGGGAGGAGTTGGGGGAGGTTCGAGAGGAGAAGCAGGAGGAAGGAAATGGGGGCAGCTGTGAGCCGGGGCCAGCGGCCCACCTCACCGTTCTGCAGAAAGAGGTCCTAGGAGGGCCATTTCCCCGCCTTGCCCACCCACCAGACAGACCAATTCTACCCCAAGGCCAAAGGTAGAAAAGTCTAGAAGAAAAAGAGAAGGGACAGGAGAGACGGGAAGAAAAGATGGAATAAACCAACCATCAGAGGCTCTTCAATCTTAATCATTTTATTCTACAAAAACTACTCAATTGAAAGTGGGAAAGCTAACCAAAAAAAAAAAAAAAAAAAAAAAAAGTTTAATATGTTCTTTCTTCCATAGCAGCAAGCTTTTTCTAACAAGCTTTCTTTAGTGCAAATACTGTAGGCTTGGATTACAGTAAAATAACAAAACAACAGAAAACACCACCAGAGATGCTTCAGAGCAGAACTACTCCTCAATTTTCAAAACTATACAAAGATTTTTGAGCTCGCAGTCCTGCCTGGAGAGGCCTATTTAGAAGCCTTTCCAATGGGACCATTTCACCAATACTTAAACAAAAAAAAAAACAAACAAAAAAAAAAAAGAAAAAAAAGAAAAGAAAAACAAAAGAAAAAGAAAAAGAAAAAAAAAAGGATGCTCAGAAAGGTAATTAAATTCCCCATAGAGCTATGACTCTTGTACAACCTGTTTCCTCCAGGATCTTATAGCAGACTTTACTCCACATCATTGACAGATCTCAAATACAGATGCACGAAATTTATGGTTTTCCACTATATACCAAAATACGATATATACATCTCTCGCTGCAGAAAAGACACCCTGACACCTATTCTTTATACAAAGGCAAATATTTTCTTCCTCGATATCAAGTAACCACAAACTAAAATAAATGGAATAAACGTTTAATCACACAGAGAAAATAATTTTTGAGGAACGTTGTATTCTCTTACAATATAGACTTCTTGGTGACCACTGTCCCCAGAGGAATGACCATCCGTCTTTAAGAACAGAACCTTTTTATACAGTTTATACAGCACATGTCACAAGTCATTTTAGAAACAAACAAACAAAAAAAAAGCATCATTAGCCTAAATTTAAAAACAAAAATGAAGAAAGAGAGGGAGAGAGGAACTGAGTACTTTAATGCTGTTTCTATTCAGGCTTGGTACAACACAAAGATGTAAACATTTTAAATAAATAATAAAATAAACGTCAATTTCTTCTCCCCCTCCCCTTCCCATGCCCCGCTCAAATTGACCCAGCCTTTCCTGAACACATCAGCACTGGCCAATTAAAACCCTCTGTTAATGTATGGCCCAAACACTAAGAAGCATGAGATGTCAAATTAGTAGTGGGATGACTGAGTTTTCTTTTTAAAAGCTGCAGGAGGCACACTTGGAAATGTAGGCACGCACGCACGTGTGCACGTGCACACACACACACACACACACACACACACACACACACCCAACCTGTCAATAAATAGTGAGATGCTGGCTTTTAAGATAAATGCCAAGAAGACTCAACAAGCAGAAAGTAGCAAGACCCTTTTACTTAAGTTTTTAAAGGAAGTTACACACATCACGTATCCTATTGGTCCACAAATTCTAGAAGGACTCAGGTTACCCCTCCAACCATCTGAGGAGTGCAAAGGAGCACATGACAAGGGAGAGGGAAAAGAAGTTTGGAGGTGGGAGGGCACTGTGGGGGATGGGTCTTTGAGAACAAACCTCCGACTGAGGGCAACCTTGCCTGAGATCTTTGAAGACGGACCTTCTCACCTCTAAGTGTTTTTGTTTATCCATTACTTGGGGGCCTTTAACAGGGGATACCCTCGCCCCTTAGTCTCATCCTAAAGAGGGTATATTTATAAAAGTGCCTAATACAGTGCCTGGCACATAGTAGGTGCTTATTCTTTTCCTTCTTCAAGGGGCTGTGTGATATCTGATCAGGAAAGGAGATCAACCTGAAAGGTAAACATGAGATTGCAGGAACATTTGTTGGTCCATCAAGGGGAGAAAAGTTCCATTGCCTATGGCGTCGAGCCCTCCCTTAGACTCAGAGCCCAGTGGGAGCAGAGAAGAGACTCTTGTCCCCAAAGCCTGAGGAAAGGAAGCCATAGCCTCTGATGGCTCCTGGCCGAGATGCTTGTGTGACTGGCCAGTGGGCGCACCTGGCCTTTCTCACAGGCAGAACAATGATGTCTTTCTGCAAACTTCCCCACGAAAGCTCTGCGTGCAGCTGGCCCCGGCTATTTCCTAAGCTTCACCTGGGATCTCCTCTCTTTCCTGTGTCAGCAGCTGTGTCCCTCCACTCAGCCAGGAAGAGGACGGATCCCAGAGAGGCCAGCCAGGTGGCCACGAGGACCGTGTGTGTCACACTAGCCTGTCGAGGCGCGCCTGCCCTATGCCGTCCCAGAGCTGCCTGCAGCCCAACTGGAGTCCACACCAGCTGCCTCGCGGCTGGGGACACAGGGGAGGCCCAGCAGTTCCCAGCTTAAGCACCAAGGCGCCCCCACTGCAGCTGTTCCTTTAGCCGGAGCCACGGGAGGAGAAAGCAGGCCTGGAGTCCGGTGATTCTGGAACAATGGTGTGTGTGCAGGAACTTCAAGAACAAGCCAGAAGAAGCCTCAGCTAACTGAGGATGTGCTCATGAGTTAGGTGTGAATGGTCAGCCTTCCCCCAAATAACCTCTGGCTTTGGGGAAGCCAAACCACCTCCAAGAACAAAGCCAGGGGTCCTGAATGGGAACGCAGCTTAGAGGCCTCTAAAGCCCTGTGAGGCGGTGGTTTTTCCCTTCTGCTGGTCCCAAAGCCAACACAGCTTGAAATCTGTACTAAGGCCAAACGCTATCCCAGGAATGTCCAGCCTGGCCCCAAGTCACAGATTACGGCCTGCCTCGGGATCAGTGCCGTGCAAAGGGGGGCACAAAGGGACTTTCAGAAATAAAACACCAAAAAGCAGCTTCATTTAGGAAATATATATAATATATGTATATTATATATATATATATATGCAAAAAGAAGCAAATAGCTCCCAATTGGCCACAAATACCACTTGAGATGATTAAGCCCTTCAGAGCAGAGCGCACCCCAGTTTTCTTTGCCCACCTCCTGCGTTTCCTGGCTGACTGCTATTTCTTTGGTTAATCCAAAGCCAGAAACTCAATTGCCCAATCTAATGCCCCGCCCAGAACCTCTGGGAACTCGGGAGGGCAGCATCATAGCCAAGGAATGTGGGAAATAACGTTTTTAAGGTTTTTGGGGGGGAAAAAAATCATTTTTCTTTTAAACTCCATTCTCTGCATGGCTTATCCTTCCCCACATCACTTCGAGTCAGAGCAGGCTGCATGTTTTAAGCATTTGGCGGCTCCATTCTGCGTGTTCCATTTTAGTGCACAGAGGAGGGTCAGGGGCATTAAGTAAGGACCCGCCCTCGAGGCCTGGGTGTGTGAAAGGAACAAGTGAGCTAATGTGTCACAGCTCTCTCTCTCTCTCTCTCTTTCTCTCCCGAGACTAACTTTGAAATTTAACCCCCACTGGGTTTGATTTAAATAATATCTATATAATTTTAAATTATCATACAATGATCTCTAGAGCTGAATCACAACAGTGGGGTCTCCCCCAAAGCACTAGCCCAGCAGAGGCCAATTCTAGAAGATCAGCCAGAGCTTTGCCTTAGGGAGAAAAAGGCTCAGAGGGGTGGGAGGCAGGGCCCTCGCTCAGCTGTGCTCTTGCAAGAGGCCAGGAGGACCCCTGCCCCCACGCCCCGCCCCCTGCAGTGGGAAGCAATACATCTCATCTCTGATTTCAGCAGCCCCCAGGAAGGGCATGAAAGCCCCAAGCCTTAGCAAGAGCTCTGGGCCAGAGGTTCACAGCTGGCTGGCTGGACCTGAGGAGCACACTGGGAGGACATGGTGTGGAAGGGAGAAAGCACTCCATCAGGTAGCAGATGATGACCACAGAGGGCAGAAAAGGCCTGACATCTCACTGAGAGGCGAATCCCACTCTGCCTCCCCTCCTTCCTCCCCTACCTTTCCCTTCACAGCAAAGGTGCCTTCAAGGCTTGGGGAGGTGCCCCCCCCCTCCCTGCCCCGGGCAGCAATCTGGGGAGGGCCCAGGCCCACGCTCATTAAATTTCTGTGGGTGGCGTCACCCTGAGAGCCAGACCGGGGATGGCAGAGCCAATAGAGACTTGGGAGTGCTGTGCGGTTCCCAGGGAGGGACACCTCCCTGGTCTAGTAGAAGGGTCCAGGGGCAGGATGGCGAGGCAGTAATTACAGGAGACGTCCTGCTCAAGACACCAGGTCAAGGGAAGCTGGCTGGGACACACCTGTGTGGCTTGTTGGCACTATTCCTGGCCTGGTAATTAGGCATTTGGCAAACCCAACCTGTGCCCCGGCTGTCTCACTCACACCCTGTCTTCTGGCCAAGCCGCTCCTCCAAAAGTTGTCTCCAAGGATGGGCAGGAAGGGTCCTCCAGGCCTCCCAGTGATGGCAGCATCTCCTTGAGAGCTCAGGGAGCCCTGCTGGTGGTTCTGGAGATGGTGGTGGACCGGGGAGTGTCAAGGGAGGGAAGGTTCTGTATTGCACATTGACTGTCCCCTTCTGGACAAGTCGGCCCCAGCAGAAGAGTCAGTCACCTGCTGCCCCATCTCCAGAAATGAAGAGCTTTAATATTCAGACCACCCCGATGAAATGTCATGGCAACTTTGATAAAAACCAAGAGGAAGTAAAATCGACACTGGGGAGAGGAAGGGGCGAAGAGAGGGAAGGTGAAACCAAAAGGCACTGAGCATGCTTGGTGGGGCAGGGAAGGACACCATCACTCCAGAGACAGATCCTAACAAAGGGACAGGAACGGTCCACACCAGCTTCAGGCTCTTCAGAAGCCAGAGAGATGCCTGAGTCCACTGAACCAAGTTCTCCAAGGCTTTTCAAGACACAGGATTCACTTTGCAAGATGAACGAGGGAGGAGGTCCCGTGAGTTCTAAGAGATCACCAAAAGTCCTCAACACCTCACCACCAAATCCCACCTGGGTGTCCCCAGAGCCGGGAAGCTCTCTTCTCGGGTAGGGTCCCCCTCTTGCCCTCACGGCCCTGGAGTGCTTGAAGGTGCTGGTCCCTGGGAAGGAGGCAGTGACGAGGACCCCCTGGGAGCTGGGTTACAGAGCCAGCAGAGTGGGGGAGTTCAAGGAGTCTGATGACTGGTCCCCACTGCTACTGCTTCTGCGGTGTGCCTTGGAGCAGGACTCGGAGGGTGACGCAGGCGACTCCTGCTCCAGGACGCTGGGGTAGGTGAAGACGAGGTTCGAGGTGCCCGGAGTGATGGCAGGCGTGGAGGTCACCACGATGGGGGTGTGCAGGGGCTCCTCCCCGTAGAAGCCCCCAGCAATGCTGATGGGCTTGATGACAGAGCGCTGGCCCTTGTCCAGCCCGGCCGATGAGGATGAGGGGCTGTCCTCTTCCAGGGGCTCCTGCTTCACCACGACGGCACCCACTCCGCCGCCTCCACCGCGCAGGGGCTGGAGCCCAGAGGCTGGGGGGGATCGGCGCTCCTCGGGGCTGATCTTGCACACGGGCCCGTGGGCCACTAACATGAACTCCAGCTTTTCCTTCTCCTTCTGCAGCTCAGCGATCTCCTTCTGCAGGCCTGACTTCTCCTCCTCCAGCTCCTCTGTCTCCTGCAGGGGGAAGAGAGGTGTGTGAGGGATAGGAGCCTGCCGGGGAGACCTGCTTGGGGTGGGGGTGGGGTTGGCTTCCAATCCAGGTGAGAAAAGGAAAACCAGAGCTGTCCCCAGAGGACCAACTGTGAAAGCAGCCCGCTCACACCCCTGGCCACGGACCCCACTGGCTCTGAGTCACCTGGTGGCTCAAGATTCCTTTTATGTCCAAAGCTCCTGAGAAAGGAGGAAAGTAGGCTCGGAGGAAGGCTGAAATGACACCACGACCGGGGGCTTACTTTGTGCCAGGCACTGCAGATCAATCCTCCAGGAGATTTCTAAAGCAGGCATCATCAATCACCTCACTTTGCAGATGAGGAAACTGAGATTCAGAGAGGTCTTGTCCTTTGCCCAGTGTCACAGAGCAAGCAGGTTACAGGGTAGCCCAGACTTGACCCTGATGTATCTACTCCAGAGTCCATATGCTACCAGGCTCTACTGCCCCCCTGCCAGGACTGCAGTTTCCCAGGAGGGGGGAACAGTGAGGTCTGGAGGGGAAGGGAGAGCAGCATGCAGTTCCCTGCACCGCAACCCCCCCCCCCCCCCCAGTCCTTCTCATACCCCTTCACCCCTGTCCAGCCTGCCTGTGGATGCATAAACACTAAACTCTACGCTGCACACACAAGCTTTGGACGGTGCCAGCCTGGCAGGAAGTTCTCCATTAGTCCCCGCTAAATCGTCACCGCCCCACTTCCCTTTTTTACTCTAATTTCTGAAGCACGTGCTTCGGGACTCACAGAACCCTGGGAGAATATTCCGTTCAGTCCCTGTGCTTTAACAGATGAGGACCCTGACAGCCTGAGCAGGCGAGGAGGGTGGCAGGGTCCCGTGGCGAGGAGCTCGGCCCCCTCCCTTTGGTACAAAGCCAGAGAAGCAGCAAAGCACACGGAAGGAGCAGGTATGAAAGGTGAAAAGGTGTGTGTCACGGCCTCCTCCCCACTTTTCCCCTAACACAGATTCCCGTTCAAGAATGAGATGATGTGGGCCAGAGCTTCGCTGAGCAGAGCACAGCATATTCCACAGTGAAAAAAAGTTTCCATCTGTCTCAAGGGTCTGACGAACGTCATGAGCTTATGAGAGGTTTCCTGTGGAGGATGTGGCTCAGGGGCCTGGGTGGCTGGGGTGGGTGGGGCGGCGGGGGAGTAGGGTGTGAGGCTTCTGGGGGAGGGAGGGAGGGGAGGAAAAGCAGGCGGCCCGGAGGAGGAGGGGCTATTCTGGGGCTAGTGGTAGGGAGCACCCAGGGTAGACTCAAGAGGACCTGGCCCCTTAGAAGGTTAGTGGTAGGGAGGACTCTCCTGGGGGAGTCTACCCAGGGAGTACAGATCACTAAGGGATCTCTTCACCTAGTGACGGAGAGCTCCCGGTCTCCCTCCCGATGCTCACACACACCTCCACGGGACATCACTACAGGCTACATGGAATTCACACAGTACACATTCAATCCCCAAGAGCTCTCACTCTTGGACAAAGGGGACCTGAAGCAGGTGGATGGTACCTGGGAGCATTCGAGAACGTCATGGGATGTGTAAGGTAATTTGTGATTTCCAGAGCCCGTCCCTGGCTGGTCGTTGTTAAGGACTGCCAACAGTCTCCCTCTAACATTCTGCTCAGGAGAGTTAGTCCTGACTTTGGGCTTCCTCCACATGCCATTCAGCCTATCTTGCAGGGCTAGGCTCTGGAGGGAGTTACGTGACGTTGGTCAGGTCAGGCTTTTGAGAGGGAAGGGCAGGGCCACAGCCCCCAGGTGTGGGCAATTAGGCAGCAGGGGAGAGTGACTCACAGGGCAGAATGAGGTACCAAGGTGACAGCTTCAGGCTCATAGCAGAGATTAGGAATCCTCCTGCCCATGAAGGATACGAGAAAACCCCAAGACAGTACGACTCAGCTGGCACATGACCATCTCCATGAGACCCAGAGAGCTTCGAGACCCCCTCAGACTGCAGTCTCCCCCTGTCCACACCAGCTAGCTTGGATCATTCCTGCTGGTGGTAGGCATGGGGGCGGCTGAAAGGCTGGGAAGTAGCCCCAGAGGGGGCAGGTCTGGGCCTGCGCGGGCTCTCAGGGCCTAGCAATACCAACACTCTGTGCCATCCCTCACCCAGGGGCCCCAGCAGGTCTGAGAGCAGGAGACGCACAGGTGTTGGGTCCCTGCAGGCTGTTGAACTCCCTCTCTGGGCCCAGGCTGGTGCCAAAGGCCAGCACTCTCCCCCAATCTCTACTTTAATCAGGGCAATGCTAAACCTATGTGCTCAAAGGAAGGAATGTTTCTGTCTGCACTGACTCATCTATACAGGCCACTGGTGGGCAAGGAGAGGGTGGGAGGCCAGGGGGCCTGGGGCCCTAGCACGTGCCCACCCAGAAGGGCCCCCGGCCCCTGCGGAGCTCCTTACCGCCTGCAGCTTCTCCGTCAGCTCCCGGCGTCGGTTTCTGCACTTGGCTGCAGCCAGCTTGTTCCTCTCCCTTCGGATTCGACGTTTCTCCTCCTCTTCCGGGGACAGCTAGAGGCCAAGGTCAAGGATCATGATTAGGTTTGGGTAAATGGTTCCCTAGCTTTGTTTCCTAACTACATTTTAAGAAACTCTTCTGGGATAGGTATGGGGGGAAGGGAGAGAGGCGGGAGGAGTGTGGTTGGGCTCAGCAATTCTAGAATATGCGCTCCCTGCTGTGGCCACCCGGGAGGACACTTAGAGCTGAGCCCACCCTGGAAAGTGACAGTCCCAGGTTTGAGGGGGAGAACAGGACAGCAACGTGTCAAGGACTCAACAGCCCAGACAAGATGGTAGCATTTATCATGTCAGCCCTGATCCAGTGCTAAGGCCAGAGAGGAGAAGCTGGGGTTGCTCCTCCCAGAGTCCCTTCATACCAGCCAGGCCTGGCCCCACCCACTTACACAGCTTCTCCCAAACCCTGGCCAATTACTCCTCCCCACCACTCTGCCTACTCTGCAAGCCTCATTATCCCCATTTGGTTAAGTAGCTCGGCCCAGAGTAAGAACCACTGGCGGGGGGGGGGGGGATTTTCTATTGCCTGAAGGTGGGCCATGGATACCACCTGGCTTCCAATTCCTCTACCAGCCCCAGCGTGCCAGTGGCTCACAATTCAACCTGGAGGGCTCACTAGTGTGCCTGGCACAATGCTAGGCTGGACAGGACAGGCAAAAAGGAGAAGGGACCCCCCAGGCACATTAAATCCTGCTGCCCACCACCCGCATTCATTCAACAAATGAGAACCTTCCATGTGCCGGGCGTGGTTTGAGAGGTTGGAGATTTATCAGAAAACGAAATGAACAAAAATCCCTCCGCAGAGCGTTTCATCTAGCTTCTTGCAAGGAGGCTGGTTGGGGGCCTGTGACTCATGCCCCCTGGGCAAGAACTCCGCTCCACTACATAGGGCTGAGACTCTGTTTACATACAGCCCTTCCTGTGACCCCAGTGCCCCTCAGTGCAGGCAGAGGTGACAGGAGGAGATGGCTGTGGGCCAAGGCCGAAAGTAATTCCGAAAGAAAGACCATTCTGCTCAGTTCTCAGACACTGATAGCACACCTACTACGTGCCAAGCTCAGTACTGAAGGCTTAGAAGATTCTTAGAGGAGTAAGATCTGGGTCCTACCCTAAGGGACAACATGGGAAAAAAGCCAAAGCCACTTTTGGAGGGGTGAGAGAAACTGTCCCCACTGAGAGAGGGAGGGAGTCACGGACCTGACTGGGCCCAGGTCAGAGTCCCCAGGGCTCCCCACAACCCTGCAGGTCTGTTGCTGTGATATCCTGAACAGCAAAGCAGGGCACAGAGGACAATCCCATCTCTGTCTACACTGAGGTAACCCTATGGGCCCAACCAAGGTGCCAGAGCCCCACATCAAATTCTCCAAACGCTGGCATGAAAACGTGCCAGTCAACTCCTTGGACACGAAGTCCCTCTGAGGCATCAGGCCACCTGAGCACAGAGAGGCTCGTCACACCTTCTCAACTTTCAAATCCACTCCCCACCCTCTAGCAGTCAAGGTGTGTGGCTCAGGGGGGAGGCAGGATGCCTGGCACGCTAGGGAGACCTACCAGCCTCCTGGCACCTCAGATCTCCCAGGGCTTCGGCTGAGCCCCGCCTCGTCCTGCATCTGCCCCGGGGACCTTCTTCACACCCGGGATATCCTCTTCATGTTCCTTCACCTCCTCCACGACCTCACCTCACGCGTTTAAGAACCAGACCCAGCTCCACTCCCGCATCAGCCCCACCCTCATTGTGCCTCTGCCCCCTGCAGTGGTCTCCAGGTGGGGTACAGAGAGCACAGGGTCTGCCTCTGGGAGTCCCCAGGCCCCTTCCAAAGACCTGGTCTCAGGGTCCCATACCTCGTCCCGCCTCCACCTCCGTCCTCACGCCCTGTCTTCAGCCCCGGCCTCTGAAATCCTCTGCCTCCCCTAGAGAGCCAAAGGCTCCATATTCTCTCTTCTGAGAGGTCTAAGGCAGACTGGAAGCAAAACACAGATATGGGGGCGCTCGGGTGGCTCAGTCGGTTAAGCATCCGACTCTTGGTTTCTGCTCAGGTCATGATCTCCCAGTTGGTGAGTTGGAGCCCCGCGTCGGGCTCTGTGCTGTTGGTGCAGAGCCTGCTTGGGATTCTCCCTCTCACCCTCTCTCTGGCCCTCCCCCGCTCACGCTGTCTCTCTAAATAAATAAACTTAAAAAAAAAAAAAAACCCCACAAAACCCTGATGTGACATTTCTGTGTTGCCATGGACAAATCACCAAACCTTCTAAGCCTCAGATTTCCCATTTAGAAAATGGAATTATTGGGACCTGCCCTGCCTTCCAAAAAGTTTCTGTGGTGATCAGATGAAGACTCTGTGTGAGGGGCGCCTGGGTGGCTCAGTCAGTTAAGGGTCGGACTTCGACTCAGGTCACACGGTTCATGGGTTTGAGCCCTGTGTTGGGCTCTGTGCTGACAGCTCAGAGCCTGGAGCCTGTCTTTGGATTCTGTGTCTCCCTCTCTCTCTGTCCCTTCCCTACTCATGCTCTGTCTCTCTCTCTCTCTCTCTCTCTCTCTCTCTCAAAAATAAATAAAAACAAAAAAGAATTAAAAACAAACAAAAAGGGGCGCCTGGGTGGCACAGTCGGTTAAGCGTCCGACTTCAGCCAGGTCACGATCTCACGGTCTGTGAGTTCGAGCCCCGCGTCGGGCTCTGGGCTGATGGCTCAGAGCCTGGAGCCTGTTTCCGATTCTGTGTCTCCCTCTCTCTCTGCCCCTCCCCCGTGCATGCTCTGTCTCTCTCTGTCCCAAAAATAAACGTTGAAAAAAAAAATTAAAAAAAATAAAAAATAAAATAAAATAAAAACAAAAAGATTCAGTGTGAGGGCCCTCTCTAACCTAGAAAGTGCTAGAAAGAAGATGGAATTCCGAGGTTCCTCTCTGAAGCTTTTTCTGAGCCCTGGAAGAATCCAGATGAACCGGAGATCCATAGTGCACAAACCTGGCACCTTGGCCCTGTGTGGGGACTGGCTGCCCAGCTGAGGTCATGAGGCCACTTGGCTGCGGCTCTGAATACTTGCTGCTTCTAAACTTGTCTCAACCTGAGCCCAGCAGAGTTACCGAGGGCCTGCTGGCCCCGCCGCAGCCCTGCGTTCAGGATTCATCACGCAAAGGGCTACCGGGCTCCTCCTGAGGCCCAGATAAGGCCTTCATCCCTCACTGACGAGGGGCAGAAAAGATGAAGAGCTTGTTGTGGTACATTTCAGCCTCCCTCCCCCTTTGGCTGCTTCCGGACCGCTTTTGGCCTCCTGATCAGCCCAGAAGTCTCTCCGCTATCTGTAAGGTATGGGGCAACGTGGGGGAGCTGTCAGCATAGGAAGTGTTCAGGGGTGGTGACTTCAACGCGGTTAAAGCTTGAGTGTGTCAGCACCACCAAGTTCCCACCCACAAGCCACACACCCTCTGCTCCCGGCCTCCTCGGGTCACCGCCACTGGCCTAAGAGGCAGCCTCTGGGCAGGCTTGGAGCAGGGCAGTGAGGCACCATGTTGGCTCTGGGTCACAGGCTCCTCCCCCTGGGGGAGGTCAGGAAGGAGGAAATCAGCTTCGGAGAAAAGACCCTAGGGCTAGGAACCCAAAGAGCCACGGTTCTAGGATGCTACTCCCCAGGCTTCCTCCAAGCTGCCAGATGATTGTCTGAATTCCTAACTGATGTGGGACAAAATGCTCCTGGCTCTCTCCCTCCCTCGCTGAAAAGGAAGGAAATCCTCCAGACAGATTGTCCTAAAGGCATGCCTAGGGTAGTGCGGTGGGAAAACCACAGGGCTGAAGGTCAAAGGAGGTAGATTCCAGTCCTGGCTCTGCCACTAACTCACTTTAGTGAGAGGAGACAGGGCCCTTCTCCTTTCTGGACTTCTGTTTCCTCATCTGTAAAATGGGGACAGAGGGGAAACTGGAAAAGCTGGTCTCCAAAGTCCCTTCCAGATAGAAGCTTCTAAATTTCGTGTGGGTGAGGCCCAGAAAAGAAGGAAGAGTGCTCAGCACATCTTGCTTTGTGTCCTGCTAGTTCAGGAATCCCTCGCAAGACCAGCTCTTACTTCGGGGTCACTTACATAAGGGGGGATCCAACTCATCGGTGACTAGAAAGCTTGACACCTTGGGCTCCTGAAGGAAGCGTATTTCATAAAGGACATTATGATCACTGCTACTGCAATATCTACAATTACGGAAAGCAACAGTGAGGGGGATATTGGCCATCTGCCCCCACAGCAACGGAGAGCTGCATCTATTACAGTGTCTATTACTCTCCATGTCGCCCTGCGCGGACTCCTACCATTAGCAGAACAAACCAGCATGTAGTGGACGCAAGGCCCCGCTTTGTCCTCAGAGGAACAGAGAGCCCATGAATGCTTCCAGTGTCTCGGAGTGGTGACCCTTGTAATTCTAAGTACCCTGGGGACTGCTGGAACTGGATCCATGATTATCCACAGGGCACCATGTTTGAAGGTCCTTGTATTGGAACACTGTGGACCTGGGGTCTCAGAGTGGAGGTGGACAGTGATGGAAATGGATAGGATTGATCCTCCAGGCTAATATCTCATTTGAAAAAGGGATTTCACCGCTAAAGTATCTTCCCTTCCCTGGATCCATGGTGGCATGGTATTGGTAAGAGAGCACTGCACAGGGAATCCAGGGAATGGGTTCCTGTCCAGACTTCCCTATTCTCTTGCCAAATGGCCCCAGGCATGTTTGTCTGAGGCTTCGGTTGTGTCATCTGTGAAGGGGGACCGATGGGGCTCTTGGAAGGCTCACTCCCTCTTTTTATGCATGATTCTGACCTCTCTTTGGGGAATCGGGGGGCCCATCACTACCCTGGTTCACTATTGATACGGACGACATGCCTTTTCAGTATGGGTAGATGGTGTCTAGAGAGCACGGGCCCAACGCTTTCTGGTGTCCCTCCCTGCCAGGCTGACTCCTTCTCAAAGCTGAACCCTTTGAGAATAAAAAAAGCTGATGCCTGACTTCCTCCTCTCACACGCAGTCAGCTAAAGCAGCTGAGCAAACTCCAAAGACCCCAGCGTCCCTGCGCTTCTGGGACGGGGATTCTAGGCACCCGAAATGGGCTCCTGCTGCGAGCCGGAGGCCCCGGACACCGAGTGGGCCTGGAGGGCGACCCTGCAGGTCGGCTGAGTGTTTCACCTGCCACAGACCCTAGGGGACGATCAAGGGCTAATCCAAAAAAAGCTCCCGGCCAGAGTTTCGTTGGCTGCTTGTCCTGTGGCTTCGCTGCCAAGGATCAGGGAAGGACACCACTGTAGGCAGGTCCTAACAGTCCTTCCCATTTGCTGATACCTTACCACATGCAATGTGTTTTCACAATTGTGATCTCATTTGCATGGCAACAAGTCCTGGCTGGCAGGTACCATGATCCCCATTTTGCAACTGAAGAAACGGAGACTCGGAGATTCTAAGGGACATGAGCAAGATGACAGAGCCGGGCCTGACTCCCCGGCCCCCAGCTCTGCTTCCAACGGTGAGGGTCGTGTGCCCCCGGTCCCCAGCTCCGTCTTCTCCCCAGTGCTCGCTCCCAGACCGCTCCCCCAGCTCCCCACCATTCCACAGAAAAACACTGTGCGTTTTGAGGCCCAGAAAGCCACTGACGAGGCTCCTTTACACTGATCTGAGCCGTACCTGCTCATCTCTCCTCCTGCGGCCCACGGTGGTGCCAATGGTCTTGATCACGCCAGGTCTCGGGAGCGCCATGTGCCCAGGGACAGAGGCCAGGCCCGGCAGGGGGCTGTAGGGGTGTGAGCGGGGGTACGGGTTGGACATGGAGGTGATCACTGTGGGCTGTACCATCCACTGCAGGTCCTGGCTGGTGGTGATGGCGTTGATGGTGGGGATGAAGGCGCTGCCTGAGCCAGGCATATCTACCCGGAACTTCTGAAATGAGGAAAAAACAGTATTGAGCCAACAGGTGCATAATGGAACAGGACAAGCGGAGCCAGGAGGCGAAGCACAGTCAGTGCTTGGGGGGGGCCAAGGTCGGAACACTGGGTGGGCTTCCCTGGACACAATCAGTGGGATCCTAACTACTCCTGAGGCCCCATGTCAGATCCGCTCCCCGGAGGTCCTGGCAACTCGCTCCCCAGGTGGCTCGTAAGGATGTGGTCATACCCCAAATGACTTCGAGGACAGATGCGGCCCCTAGCTACTCAACACTCAGCAGGCTAGCTCTGCCTGCACCTGCAGGAGCGCAGGCCTCCTACCCAGCCTCATGAGCCTCTGGGTCACCTCCAATTAGTCCCCAGGGTACTGGGGCTCGGGACCCTCTGAGGACATTGGCGCACCCACAGGTTGGGTGGGTTGGGGAGGGCAACAAAGATCACCAGGAAAGTTATTGTGCCTGCTTTTGTTACTTTCTGAATAGGTTCAGGATGGGGCTGTGACCCCATCAGGGTGAGACCAGGTCCAGGAAAAGGTGTCCTCCAACTAATGAGACTGCAAGGGTTAGCATCTGTGGCCAGACCTTCCTTCTCCTCGCCCTTAACTGCCATCTTGCTTGGGGCAGACACACTGCGTCTCTACCTACCTACCTACATATCTATCTGTGTTCATGTTTGTGTCTGTGGGAAACTCTCGTGCTGCTAGCTCAGCGTTTTCTCCCTGTCTCTTAATTCATGCCCAGACCAAGTTGCAGAACTCTCTGGAACGTGCTGCAGGAAGCATCCTATTTAGAATATAAGATGATGACAGAGTACAAACACTAAAATGGGTCAAGCTCCTCTTTCTTCAGAGCGACTATTAGAAAGTGAGGGGAGAAAGGAAGGGCCTCCCTGCCCCCGCAGCCCATGGCTTCCAGCTCCTCAGGGGAAATCTCCCCTAATGAAGCCGTCATCCCCCCATCTCCACACAAAGGAGTTCTCAGGCTCCTTCCTTCCCTAATCTGGTGGGTGACGAGATGAAAGCAATAAGAGCACCTGCTGAGCACTTACTAAACGACAGGCACCATGGTAGTGTTTGACCTAAATTATCTCCTTCATTCTCCCTCTGAGGTAAGAACGACCATGATCTCCACTTTAGAGGCAGAAAATTAGGCTTAGAGAGATTGAGTAACTTATCCAAGGCCACATGGCTCGTACGCAGGGGGGGGTCAGGATTCAAAGAGGCTCTCAAACACGGTGCTACGCAAGCTTCCGTAGTGTTGCTTTTTTCTTCCTTGAAATCGAGACCTAAGTGCCGTAGCCACCCCTGCTGCCCTCAGGGTGTCAGCTCATCCCTGTCGACCGCCCCTCTCACCCAGGAGGCCCCACAGGTCCGATCCCAGATGAAATCGTGCTATCGCTGGCACAGGTGCTATAGCTTCCCTTCCTATCTTGGCCTGGTCAGACCAACCAGGAGTACAAGTATTAGCAGCAATGGCGGCTGCCACCACCGTTGCCTTTGTCCCCGGTGATGACACCTGGGTTCCTGTTATGCAAGTAAGTGGAGCTTAGAGCACCTCACTGTAACTGGGGGAGCTGGGGACCCCTCCTTGCTCACTCCCCTGCCAGCTGCCTGACCCCAGTCTGGGTGGTGGCACGTCTCTGCCTCCCTTCCCAGACTGCCCTGGGGCCCCGGGGCAAGGGCGTTTTGTGAAGAAAGCATGACCCAGCACGATGGATTCTGGGATTGGGCGAGGAGAGCCCCAGTGGGATGAATCGTGAGACTCGGTGAAGTTACCAGTGGATTCTGAGATACTATGAAGAAGAGCTGTCCAGTACAATGGATTCTGAGTCACCTTGGAAGGCAAAGACGATTCGGTTTTTTATCAGGAGCTGCCTGAGCTGGGTGTGTGTGTGTGTGTGTGTGTGTGTGTGTGTGAAGGAAGGAAGGAAGGATGCAGTGAACAAGGAAGACTCCAAGTAGGAAATGATCTTCAAGGAGAAGAAAATGGACAACTCAGCTGGGCCTCTGAGGAGGCAGAGGATGGAGAACGCGTGCGCGTGGCTGAGCGTGCGCGTGGCTGAGCGTGCGCAGAGGCACGCAAGGCCCAGACAGCTACGCTTCTCTTGGGCTGCTGGAGGGGAGCTGGCAGGGGGTGGGGGGGGGGGGGGGGGGGGGGGGGGGGGGGGGAGAGGAAGGTGGTGGCAGGAAACCCTCCACCTGGAGCCAGGAGGCCCGGGCGGACACCTTTGCAAAATCACTGAGGACTTAGTTCTCCTGTCTGTGAAGAAGAATCTGAACACCAAACTCGCAAATCACTGTCACGATGAAACAAGTAGCTCCTTAGAATCGCTGGCTATAAAAGGCACTCCGGTGTTCTCCACCAAGGCTGCGCGTTAGAACATTCTGGGGAGCTTTCTAAAAACACCAAGGCCGGAGCCAGCCTCGCCATTAGGGTTCTAAAATAACACGTCCGGGGTGGGGTTCTGATAAGGTGTTTTTTTTTTTAAATGCCTGGGGAGATTTTAGCGTGCAGCCAGGGTGGAGAACCGCCGCTCTGAACCAATGGAAGGGCATCATCATCACGAGCAGCACCGCCGCCGCGGTCACACATCACCACGGTGCCCGTGCACTCTGCTTGGGGCGGCTCCGGGAAAGACGGTCAGCTTCCCACTCCTGGGAGGCACCCGACATTTTTATTCCATGTCTCTCTTCAGGTCAGGTTCTGGGTCTGAAGGGCACCTGAGGCATCCAGCATGATGGTTCGATGGGACCCTCCACCTCTGTGAGGGAACTGTCAGCTTCTCTTTCCGGATGGCATCCAAGAAATCCACTCCTCATTCCAACAGACACACAAAAAGCTCCTCTCTCAGCCCATGGGAAGCAAGCAAAAACCCTAAAGCACAGCTCGGAGACTAAGACTCCTTGGGAGTAAGTGGACGACTCTCAGCCCCTCTGGGGGCTCTCGGTCCCCTCGCTCTGGTTCTACAGAATGTGCTCCCCGGCCAACAGCCAGATTGCTTGCAGCAATGGCTTGGTCTAGACAAAACAAGACAGCCATAAAAACAAGGCACTAGGTAATGACTGCCTCGAAACGCATGTACAACTTGTTTCAGAGGGAGGTAAAGCCATCTGGATAACACACTGGCCCTAGGAAAACAATGTCCCATCCCCACAGGGGACTGGGGCTGTGATAAAGAAGGCTTTTGTCTCCTAGAGGAGCCTCTCTGAGACACTCACACAAGTTTAAATGGGTTCTGGCCGATGTGACTTGTCTCAGCTCCAAAGGTATTACTCAGAAAGCTACACCGGAGTAGGAGAGATGAGGTGAGGCTAGGGGGTCCGTGGTCCCAGAAGTCAGCCTGACAGTCTTCTCTGCCAGCAGACCTGACCATCAGTCAAACATCATGTTGGGGATAAGTCATGGTGCTCTATGGAAGGGTTAATACTGAGTAGAAACCAACACGGGGTTTCCCAGCTGTGAGCACTGGAACACCACGAGCCCTGCTGCAGCACCAAGCGTGTGCTGGGAGGGGTGGGGGATACAGCAGGGAACCCAGGACGTCACTTGAGTCCCCGGGGGGGGGCTCTCCAGCCCCCTTGGGAGCTCCTCCTCCAGGGACGGGATCAAAGATGCTGGACGGCTGTGTGGCATTCCGGCCTGGCAAAGCCTCCAGATGCTTTATTTGACTGTGTCATCCTGTTGACTTTTGGGTGGGCAAGAATGCCTATAAAAGGACAAACTGGCCCCCACCGACCTCCTAGAGCAGAGTCTGACGAACGTTTGCTGTAAAAGGCCAGATAGTAAATATTTTAGGCTTTGTGGGTCATGCGGTCTCTGTCGCAACTACTCAACTCTGCCATTATAGCGTGGAAGCAGTCACAGACGATATGTAAACAAATAGGTGCGCCCATGTTCCATTAAACCTTATTTACAAAGACACGTGGGTCATAGTTTGGCGCCCCCTGTTCTAGAGGCCCATTCCCTCTCCAAATGCTCGGGGGTGGGGGGGGGGGATGCGGCAAGAATAAAGAGAGGGAACAAAAAAAGCCAAACACAATTAGAACTCTTCCTTTAACCCAGGGAGTCTCACTCAGACCCTGAAGCTGAAGTTCGAGCCCTTACAAGATTTGTTGTGTGTCTCTGGCGTCATAAAGACCCTTCTTTATCCCGAAGCACCTATATTGAAGGATGCCACGGGGCTGTTCAGTCCCGCTCCCACAGCCTGTTTAAGAAAGACAGCTCAGAACACAGCGCCCTATGGCCACCAAGCTTCGTCGGGTCAGAGGGGTCCCTGCAGCCTAGCACTTTCTGATCTGGGAAAATGACTTTCCTGAATTTTACAGCTAGGCCTTGGATTCAGAAATGAGGGTCAAGAGCAGTCTAGGATCTAGGAAGCAGGGTGTGGATTCCCATTTTCCTGAAGACACGGATGGGGTTGAGCTTATCTCAGAAACTCGTGAGCTGGGCACAAATGGCATTTGAGATGGAAGTCAGGGGCGGTGTTGTCGGCCAGGTATTCCACCATCACATTGATTCTCAACTGGGCCCCCAACCACTCAAGCCACGAAGCCCATGAATACCTGTGACCTGTCTCAGCAGGCAGACAGGTAGGACTGTGCATACCTGGAAATGGACTGGGTTCTTTCTCTTAAGAACCACCCTCCCCCTTTTTCTTTTCTTTACATCCCCAGCATGGGAAAAGAAAAGTTCCAAAATCTCCAGAGACTGGCTCAGGGGAAGAGGACAGAGTGAGGGCAAATGTTACCTCATACACCCCAGAGCACAACTGAGGTCCAGCTGGACCCAAATGCTCTCTATTTTTATTAAACGTGTCATTTTCTCCAAAGCCTTCTATATGGAATTCAATCAATCTTCACAGATTCTGCATTTGGTATCACTTTGACCTTTCCTCTCTGAAGAAAGCCATTTGTGTCACGATGGAAATGGTTGCTAATAACTCATGATTTCCCCACATTTTACATGAACACTCTCTCAGGTGATTTGCCTCCCGTCAGCTTCCTCCCTTCCCCAGGCTCGCTCAAAGGAACCACACTCTCCCCTTCCTCCTCTGAACTGCCAGGGTGAAGCAAACAAGGGAGAGAAGAAAAACAAGGGACAGGAGAAAGCGACTGATGCCGAGTTACCTGTCAGCGTCCCCAGTTTCTTTCCTCCCAGGGCCCTTCTGGCCAGAACCCCCCACTCCAAAGCACCGGGTGAGGGTGGGAAGGGTAATGCCCACTATTCCATGTACCCCTCCTGCACTCAGTGGAAGGGCATGGCATCTGATATTCCCTTTAACTCCAGCAGGGTGAGTATGGCCAAGTCACTGCCAGTGAGATGGTGCTGGGCAAGAGAACGCATATCTTCTCTTTTTGGCCCAGTGAATTGAGGAGGGATAGAGTTACCAAGCGGGGTTTGGAACAGATCTATTTGCCTCAATCAGAGCAGCTGCCGTCATGTTGAAATGCTGTGGCCATCAAAAGATACCACATGCAACATGGATGAGACATGTCCACAAAGTAATGATGCTATTTTTTTTTCTTTCTTTCAACAAACAGACCACAAAGTTAGCTTCCTGAGTTCTCAAAAACCAACACCTTATTCCTGTTTAACAGAGGGGAAGAAAACCTAAAATGACAGATGGCCAAAGTGCCTACTTTGGTGTGCCCTCTCTTGGTGCCTGCTCTCACAGGAAGACTCTTGAGATCAAGATCGAGACAACTCTGGGTCATACTGTGCTTTGGACCCAGCTGGATCACCCAACCTTCTATGTCAGACTTGATTCCTTATATGTCACATCTTTTGCTAACTTCCAAATATCAAGCTCACCCTCAAAGGACAAAGATTTGTTAGCAGGGAGGGTTTTCAAAAGGATTTGCTGAAGGCAATTCCAAAAGAGGGGCATTGTAAAACGTGAGTCTAAGAGCCATGGCACTCAAAGAAGTATTTAGTCTCCTCAGTGAATAATTAATTATGAAGGGGACCACAAGGATTTGGATGTGTACTTCTGGTGTGTTTGCATCAAGATACAAACGAAAACAAGAAAATGAGGCCCCTAACTTTACACTCACTTTGAATAATAAGGCAGGCAGAAATAAAGTAATGGCAATGCACTCAGGGGCCTGGACAGAAAAATTCAGCTACCCTCTCAGACAATACATGACTGCTATTTCACCCCGTTCGCTTTGATGAAAAACTGACGCTGACTTCCACCATCAAGAATCAGTAGAACAAATTCCTGGGATAACATTTCGTTTGATCCTAATCTACAACATCTACAAGATCAAAGACAAAGGGGGGGGGGGCACCAAACCCTTCATATATACACCTCCCACCTTCCAGCCAATTCTGAAGACCACCTCCCCCCCCGCCCCAAATTCCCAGTGTCCTGATACAAACACAGCAAGAAAACACGCCGTGGGAATTTGAAGACATTGTTCCTGGTTACCCAAAAGATCAGACAAACATCAAGACAGGGAAAGAAAAAAATGCACTCCTTTTTCAACCAGGTTTTATTTAGAACAAAACAAAATTTCTTAAGAAAACTGCATGTCAAAGTCAGGCAGTTCCTAGTTAACCGCTTTTAAATATATGGCATTTATTTGTCCTGAATTAAAAAGAAAAAAATCCTAAGAATTCCGAAAACTCACCAAGTTAACACTGTCTGGGCCTGGAAAAATACATTCCCCAGACAGTTCTTCTAAGAACGTCCCGTAGGGGGCAGTAGAGAGGTGTGATTGGGACTGACTTGGGAATCACAGTCATTTCTGGTAAAAGTTCTTTGATGTGAGGAATGTCCCAGCCTGGTACAGTTGGCAAAAGTTCACTCCGGGGAATTTTGTGTGTGTGCATGTGTGCGTGTATGTGTGTCTGTCTGTCTGTCTCTTGGGAAAGGGCGGTTGCCAAAGAAGAGAGCAAGTCTGGTATTCCTTGATTCCAAAGAGGAACTGTCCCTCTTGGTTTATTTTCACGTTATCTGAGGAACAGACAAATGGCAGCCTTGGAAAAGTCCTAGATCTTGTTTTTGTTTTGTTTTGTTTTTGTTTTTTTCATTAAAAGGGGGCCCAGCTGATGAAAACAAGTTATGAAATGACCTATGTTTGTGTAACTGGCTGATTGCGTAATGCTCAGGTCCTGAAACCGTAATAGTCGAGCAGCCAGGCAGGGCATATATCTGGGAGGTGTTTTCCTAGGAAAGTTAGGGGAGAGAGAAAACAACAACAATAAAAAGAAAAGGCCAGGAGGGGGAGGCGTGTGCAACTATTATTGACAAAACAAAATCACCAATGTTTTGAGATTAAAACTATAACTGGAACAGGAAATATTTTTCATGCTTCGAGTTCCTGCCATATACACGAAGAGTGGTTTTAACAAAGAATTATCTGCCCCCCACCCCTCTGAAGTCCCTGGAACTCATGGCCATGTGTTAAAATCAAGCTTTATGAAGCCAGAGATAAGGTTCTGGGTTGAAAAGACAGCAACAAACTTATCAGGAATATTAGACCCCACAAACAGAGCAGGAAAAAATAATATTCACTTGCCCAAAGGAAAACCAGAGAACCCTCTTCTACTGAGTGGTCTACTGAGATACCACAAAGGAGGAAGACCCCACTAAATGCCAGGAAAGCCTCCCCATAAAGGAAGCTGAGGGAAATAAAGTGATTACAAGTTGTATCTGGTATGTAATAAAGTTACCTTGAGCCCGTAGGGTCATAGCACAGACTTGTGAAGTAACAAAAGCCTCTCAAGTCAGTCCTGAGGACCACAGAACAGCTTTGCTCCAAGTTGGAGAGATGATGGAAAAACCTCCCCCCTCCACAAGACCCCTCTCTCCCCCCCTCCCCCCAGAGGCGGACGGGCTGAAAGACTTGTCCAAAGCGGCATTACCTTGCCAATCCCTCTGGTTTGAAAGGCACTTCACTCAAGCTGCCGGGCCAAACAGGCAGGCGTATATGCGAGAACCCATGCACTAGTTATTACTAATTGCAACATTCTCATGTGTTACAGCATGCTAGGAATTAGCCAACAGCTGCTTTTTGCTTCAGTAATGAGGCCCCATTACACCCTGCCGGACCGAGTTCTCTTCCTTCTTCCTCGCACTGGTTTCCTGTCTGATTTTCTTCCCAAACAGGGAATTGCCTCTGCTCACATCCTGGGCTCAAAGCCCTAGTGACACAGATTATTCAGTCGGGGCACTGATGTCCGGTCTGACATCCCATTCAGGCCCCAGGGTCTGAGCAAAGCCAGGCGGCGAGATTGTAATATTGCAGCGATGACCGCCACGAAAACAGCAGCAAAAGGAACAGACAAGATATCAAAAGAGCCCTTTGGGATTCCGGGAGGAGGAGAGGGATGTTTTGGCGTTTGTTGAATTAAAGAGTGAGGCAATGGGCATACAGGACTCCAAACCGTGGCTTAATGCTACTTGGATTCAATAAAAACCACCGCTGGGAAGGGAAAGCAAACAAAATCACTTTCAGGACAAGACTGAAAACTCGTCGCCTTGGTGCTCATTATTAAAGGTGCACTGAATGTGCCCTCAATGCACAGACTAGGTCTTCTTCAGCCGGTGCTTAGGGAGACACCAGGGGAGGTAGAGGAAAGACACAGAAAAGCCATTTGGGGGACTCACCAAGTATTGGGGATCACCTTGGAACTAGGTATCCCTCTTCAGATCCTAAAGAGAGCCATGTTTCCATTTTATTTTCTGGCAGGGTCCACCCCTCCCAGGAGCCAACCCCAGCCCCTCCTGGCTGGCTGGCTTCTGGGGGCCAAGGCCACTGCCTTACCGGACCAACTCTTGGCTGCAGCCAACTTGGCTAGAGACTCCACAGATCCTGAGGGAGATGGGCTTCAGGTAGTAGTGGCCTTGTTTGTTAAGCCAGCTCCCTCTGAAGCCTGGGGGTGGGCTGGGGGGGGGGGGGGGAGTGGCTGCTGCCCAGTGCAGGCACCCCACTGGCACCTCCACCCCAGCAGCACCTTTCTGGCATTTATAGACACAGATCGCAGGCACAATCCTTCCAGCGCAAACCAGTCCGGCTGCTTTAGAAACAAGTTGTTTTTCCGCTTCCAGAACCACCCAAGAGCCTAAGCAAGGCCTCTTCTTCCCCCACCCCCACTTTTCTCTGCAGGCGTCCTTGCCCCAGGGACCCTCCCAGACCCTCCAGGCGTCCCTTCTGGTGGCAGTACAAGCTCCTTCTCTGACCCGAACGGAAGATGGATGGGCACGGGGGCACAAAGGCGCAGGCCCGGAGCCTATCAAGGCTGACCTCCTCCTTCCTGACCTTCGCACCCTATTCCCAGGGCGACAACCCTCGCTCTCACTCTGGATTACTTGAAGGAGCCCAACCATGTTTCTGAATCCCCAACCTCTTTCAGAAATTAAGACTGATGGGGAGCAGGGGCAGAGAGGGAGAGGGCTTTCCCACAGGAAGATTCCTTGGATGTCGGGAGGGGCCAGTGAGTGCAAAGATTTTTTTTTTTTTTTTTTTTTTTTTTTTTTACCCACCACGGAGAAGTGAAGGGGGAGAGGGGAACGATTTCTGGGAGAGGAGTTAACAGGCTCCCGGGAAGGAGGGCTGCAATTCCAGAAGCTCGTCTGGATAAGGTGTAGCGTGAGGGAAAAGGTTGGCCGGCTCTTCAAGCCCACTCCCCGCTCCAGTTTTGTTTGTTGGTTTGTTTTTTAAGTGACGGGGGAGAACGGTGGGCGGACAACACGAAAATCCAGAACCTACAACGGTGACCCCGTAGGAATTTTCTCGCCGAGCCAAAAATGGGAAAAGAAAGCAAAAGAGGCAGTGGCGGAGAGAGGAGGGCGGGGGTCCACCCGCGCCGCCAGGTGCACCCAGGGCCCGCACCTACCTGCTGGCCGCCGCCGCTGGTGTAGGACTCGGCGTGCGCAGGTGAGCCGCTGCTGCCCCGGGACGAGGTGTCAAAGTTCCCGGGATAATCCTGGTACATGATCCGCGGTGGGGGCCCGAGAGGAAACAGGGTGTTTTTCTTCCCCCGCCCTCGCCGCGGCCGCGCACCGGCTGCTGCGCGCTCGCTCCCTGCCGGCCGCGCCTCGGGCTCTAATCTTCACTCCCGGGCTTCTCCCCGACGGTGGCGGGCGCGGACGGGGGGCGGCGACAGCCCGGGGACTGTGCCTCCCGAGCGCCTCGCGCCGCACTTCTTTCCTGCTCTGCGAGCGCCGCGGGACCGGCGGGCCACCCAGTCCCTCCCTCTAAAAGTCCGCGCGTCCCTCTGTCCCTCCCCTGCGCGCGCCCTCCCGCTCCCGCGCGCAGCCGGAGCCCGGCCGGGACGGCTGGCCGGATCAAAAACTGGAAATTAAAAAAGAGCAGGAGCCCGGCGGGTCACGCCTGCCAGGTCCGGGGGCCCCCCGATTTCAGACAGGGCGAAAAAGGCGAAAAGAAAAGACTGCCGGCTGGGAGAAACTTCTATTTCCTCCTTTTAGAAAAGGAGCTGAGAATAAACTTCCTGTGGTCGACTCGCCGCCGGAGTTTCGGAGCGGCTCGGACACTTGCCGGGAGAAAGCAGCCTGCGCCCGGGGGAGGGGGGGGGCCCACGGGGCTCCAGCTGAGCCGGCGCTGAGAGGGACGCGGCCCCGCTGCCCGTGCCGCCGCTCCGGCGCCCGACTGCACCCCTTCCCCGGCGCCCGCTCCCGGACGGGCCGCCTCGCCCGGCCGCGCCTCTCTCCCTCTCTCCCGGGCCCGCCGAGCGCCGCTCACTTGCTCGTCGCTTCGCTCGGAGCCCCTGCGCTCTGCCCGAGATGAGTCACTACAATGGCACGAGTTCAACTCCACTCTTTATTCTCCAGCCCCTGTACCATGTGGATTCACTCACGTCAACCCCAGACTCCACCTTGCGGGGAGGAGCGCGCGGGGAGG
>NW_024412419.1:23116913-23135751 GCF_014898765.1 Herpailurus yagouaroundi | reverse complement strand
CCAGTCAGGATATTCCGGCCGCCCTCCGTGCGGGACAATTAGGATGCATCTAATAGTAATCGGGCGTTAGAAGCAAACTCGACTGTTAAGAATTTTTTAAAAAATAGAGAGGGAGGGAAGACCGGGCGAGGGTGTGCCCCAACCAAGTCTTCAGCTGTTTTGGAGGGAAGTTCGGGGAGCAAGGAGTCTGTACTCCTGGGTCTTCCCGCCTCGCCCGGGGTAAAGAGCACAGACCTCGGAGTACGAACGCCAGGCTGTGCTATTTACGAGCTGTAAGACTTTGGGCGAGTCCCTTAACCATTCTGGGCTTCGGTTTCTTCCTATAAAATGAAGGGGTTGGGACGGATGACCTTCTAAGGCCCTTGCCAGCTCTGGTACTTCAATTGTTGTGCAAAGACGATCCGGAGGAGCACTGTACTAGGAGTCAAGGAACCTGGGTTCTGGTCCAGGCTCTGCTTTAGTCTCGGTTTGCCCACCTTTTAAGCGGCACCATCTGTACCCGCACAGGGTCCTTGTGAGGACCCAACGGGAAGCTATGTGAAGGCTGCGTACGCTGTGAAGCGCTGTGCGTTGCAACACGTCACAGATCCGGTCCTCAGTTTCCTTATCTGTAAAGTGGGGGGAGTTGCTAGGAAAGAAAAATAGAGCTGGGAACTCAAAGCTTTCCCGGGGCACTATATAAAGCGCTGGCGTTTCCGGGACGGCTGGCGGCATCTGGCCGCCCCAATGGCCCCAAGATACGGTAATCCCAAACAATACTCGGGGTCATTGTTTACAGCTATAAAACACATTCTGTCCTGAGCTCCATCCCCAAGGACGCGCGCAGCGAGGCGAGGCGGGCCCGACCCCTCGCACCTCCGCCGCCGCCCTCCGGGCAGAGTCCTTAACTCCGCCGGCCCGGGCGAGGTGTGCGGCCGGCGGATGTGCACCCAGGCCGTCGGGGACTGGGGGTTTTTGTTTTGTTGTTGTTTCATCCCTGAGTCCTGTCTGCCTGGGTGTTTACGTGCCTCTCCCAGCAGGACTGAGTAAATGCAGTTCTTTGACGCAAAACCCATCAGCCCTTTCCCCAGCGGCAGTGGCAAAACCAGAAAACTGGGGGCGGGGGCGGTGTCGGGGAGAGCGCAGGAAAAGAAATCGCGACACTTTCTCACTCGCCTCTCCGTCCCCTCCTGCGCCACACGGCCCCCCGGGTGCCTTAGCGAGATCTTGGGGGGGCTGCAAGGGGAGGCGCGGCTGGGGCACCCAAGACCCTCCCGAGGACAGCCGCGTGTTGAAGCGGCGCGAACAGATGCACTTTTGGTTTTCCTTTGAGCACCAGCGGCTGCCTGGCCCTCCCCCACCCCGCGTTCGAAAATCCGGGTGCTTCTGGGTCTCTCCCACACAGTTCTTCCAGTAATGCGAGGGGAAAGGAGGAGGGGGAAAGGAGAGGGAGCTTCCTGCGCTGCCTCCGCCGTCCCGGGCGCGCCCAGGCCCCGGCCGGCGCCGCCGGGAGCGCGCGGGCGGGCGAGCGCACCCTCGCGCCCTCTCCCGCCCCCGCCCTGCCTGCTCCCCGGCCTTTTCCTTTCTTGTGGGTTCCCGTAAAGCCCAGCAGCACCGAGACGTCTGCAGAGCATCACGGAATCTGTGCTGATGCAAGTCGCTAGCCTCCCTTTGGTGCGCCCGGCCTGCCTCGGAGCGCTTTGATCCCGGTCTTCCCCAGCTCCAGAACTTGTGTTGGCTCCCTCTGCCCGCCGGGAGGCCTGCGTTCTGCGGCCGGCCCTCACCTTTCGGTTTCCCGAAGCGCCAGACGCACAGAGCTGCGCCTGGTGCTGCGGTGACCGGCCGTATGCTGGTGCCTCCGCCAGACTGTGAATGCCAAGCCGAGGATTCAGCCTCCAGGCCCAGTTTCTTGCCTGCTTCTTGGGGAATCATTTCCGATCCCAGTTAGAAAGGGTCCCCTGGCTCCCTGGAATAATAGACTAAGAAGAATAGAGGCCAACCTTCACGGAGTGCTTACCAAGAGTCAGGCTGATTACACGCATTGTCTCATGCAGTCCTCCCAACAAACGTTTGAGGTGGATATTATCCCCTGGTTGCAGATCAAGAAAGTGAGATTAAGTAGCTTGTCTAGGAGATTTGGTTGGTGGGTTGGTGATCCAGTTGGAAATGCAGCTGGACCTCTATGACACCAGGTTCTTCTTCTTATCCAGGACACTGGATGACCTGCCTCCTACTGGAAGGTCCTTGTTTCTCTCTTACTGGTCTCCAGAAAGCATGGACTTCATTTTGTGCGTGACTGTCCTACACTTAGAGGTGCTCCTAAATTCTCAGCTGAATAAATAAACAGCCTGGCATCACGGCTCAGCTTAGGGAAAGGTCATGTCAGGTGAAGGGAACAGAGGAGAGAGGAAAAGGGTTGGGGAAGAAAAGGATAGCTTAGGACTTTTTTCTTGCTGCCTCTCTGGGTCTGCCTGGCAGTTGTGTCTCCTCCTTTGTCCCTTCAGCCCAATGTTTGGTCCCTTACTTGAATCCCAGAATGGCTGCCTGCTCTGGGCTGCACTGGCCCACACATCTGAGCGCTGGAAAGTGCAGGAAGCCTTTCATATACATAGCCTCACTTGCCCTCACACAACCTCCCTGCCACGGATGTGACAGCAGTGGAGGTGACTCTGGATTGCCAAAGACGAGACCAAAGAACAGAATGGCAAGGCAGCCTACTCAAGATTTCCCAGACTGTGGGTGTCAGAGCCTGAGCTCAGAGCCATGCCATCTGACTTTGCACCCAGTGCTCTTCCCCATCACCTATGCTCCCCGCCTTGACAGGCCAGAAGCAAACTCCACGTCTCAGTGATAAATGGTCCTCTCTGCATCCTGCCTAAGCAAATCTGCCATCATTTCTCTGTAGGAAGCCACACGTTTTGATAATCTTTGAACACTTCTGAAAGCCACTGCATCTTATCACCAGTGACTAATATGGAAGTGTTGGTGTTTGCCCAGAGATCTCTGGATCAGTCAGGAGTCAACCAGGAACCAGACTTCAGCCCAGCTGGCTCAAAGGAAGAGGCTTTAATGGAGAATCTCCATACAGAGATGGGGGCATGGCTAAGAGAACAAGGGACCTTGGCACCCAGGACCTAGCAACAGCTGGAAACTGTGACCACCCCTAAGATTGCGAAGAGGAGGAAACAGTGTTATTAGAGCCTGGTGTGCACTGGGGCCATGGAAGAGGGCCATGGAAAAGGGCCATGGAGCAGGACAGACAGAAGGAGCCACGGCCAGTGAGTGCTAGAGGGGGTGGGGCTGGGGAGGGGTGCCAGACCCATCTCTCATCCCCTCTCCCCATCTCTAGCTAAAGGCAGCCTACTGAGGTCAGCCCCTCCAGGACATACAGAAGGGCAAAGAAGGGCAAACAGTGGATTTGGTGGGGGTGGGGGAGGCACGCCCAGCGTATTGGGCAGGAGCTAGTATAGCTGCATCTTCTCATGGGTGACATTTCAGGAAGGGGGGAAATGTGACTCAGTCAGTGGGTCTCACACCTGAGTGGGGGTGAGTGTCAGAATAACCTGCGCATCTTTTTCAAATTGCACTTGCCCTCCCTTTAAACTTTACGGACACGCTGAGCCACTAATCCCAAGGGAATGTGTCCTATCCCTCAGGTGTGGGAGCAGAAGACAAGTTGGGAACCACAAATCAAAAGATATCAGGATCCAGGGGAGAGAGCTGAGTGAATAAGCGATGCTGACTCCCTCCCCTGTGGCCTCCTTTAAATTCCAAGGGCGGGGGCGCCTGGGTGGCGCAGTCGGTTGGGCGTCCGACTTCAGCCAGGTCACCATCTCGTGGTCCGTGAATTCGAGCCCCGCGTCAGGCTCTGGGCTGGTGGCTCAGAGCCTGGAGCCTCTTTCCGATTTTGTGTCTCTCCCTCTCTCTGTGCCCCTCCCGTTTATGTTCTCTGTCTCTCTGTCCCACAAATAAATAAACATTTTAAAAAAAAAAAAAAAAAAGATAAATTCCAAGGGCGACCCTCCCAGCTAAAGTGTTCTGAGATGTGGCCTGTACCTCTGCCCACCATGATGCCTGTTTCACGTGTAAGACATACACGAATGAGAAGAAATGAAAACAAGGAGTTACAGAAACCCTCACTCTAGAGGCAATCATCATAATAATATTAAAACTGAATGTTTGGGGCACCTGGGTGGCTCAGCTGGTTAAACATCTGATTCTTGATCTCAGCTCAGGTCTTGGTCTCAGGGGCGTGAGTTCAAGCCTTGACTTGGGCTCCTTGCCGGGTGTGAAGCCTGCTTAAAAAAGACAAGAAATAAGGGCGCCTGGGTGGCTCAGTTGGTTAAGCGTCCGACTCTTGGTTTCGGCTCAGGTCATGATATCATGGTTCATGGGATGGAGTCCTGCGTCGGGCTCTGCGCTGACAGCATGGAGCTCGCTTGGATTCTCTCTCTCTCCTTCTCCCCCTGCCCCTCCCCTGCTTGTGCATGCTAGTGCTCTGCTCTATCTCTCTCTCTAAAAAAAGAAAAAAAAACAAAAGACAAACAGAAAACCCTGAATGTCCTGCATCAGGCTGATGGTCACGTGTTAAAAATTCATCAAGCTCTACCCTAAGATTGGGGCACTTTTTTTTTTTTTTTTTTTTTTTTACTGTATTTTGCTTTCAATGACACCAAAAAAGCAAACAACCACAACAACAAAAGCTTTTTGTTGCCTTAGACCACATTTAGAGTTCTATTGGAGTTTGTATGAGATTTTTCAGCAAGTTGGTGGCTTTCTGGCCACCTGCTTTCGGCCACTGGGAGACTCTGAATAGTCAATGCCCCAGAAAGCTTCGGGCAGGAAGAGGGTACTTCCCCAGCTGTTTTCTTTTTCTTTTTCTTTTTCTTTTTTTTTTTTTTTAAGCCGGATACATTCCAGAGATAAGTGCCCAGCGCTATTATTCAGAAATATCTTTATGAGTTAGAACAGAAGTTACCCCGGGTAGGAATGTTTGTGGGGTCTGCAGAGGAGGAACGGGACAACTTCCCTCACTTCTCCTTCTGGGTCTCAGAACTGCACTAGGAGGGATGGCTCAGGGTTGGCCTTCCAGTTGGGAAACCGAGATCCAAGGATGACCCTGCTGTGGCTGGCTGTGTGACCGGAGTAAGGTGCTTGACATCTCCAGGCCTCCGCTTCCTCATCTGCTACCAAGAAACTGGACTGAACATAGGGTCTGTCTTAGGGCAAAAGGAGGTATAGAAGAAACTCTTTCCCTGCCACTCCTCTGTCCGAGATGAGACTCCCATCAGGCATCTTCAAGTTCTTCTTGGAAACATAGGTCTCCAGGGTGGCCCCTTCTGGGTTCTAAGGACCCAGAAGTCCAGGGGAAAGGGGCGATTTGGCCCCAGCGTGATCTTTTGCCCTGCTGTGCCCTGCCCAGGCCGGGAGCTCCAGGCAAGTTCCACCCACTTCTAATTCAGTCAGAGCCCAGGACCCTGCCAGGCTGTCTGTCACAGCCATCCATCAGCTGGCCCCAGGATTCGCCTAGCCTGTGCTGGGAAAAGGAGAGCATCAGAGAAACCTGAAGCGTGGATGGGCCCTGCCCTCAGGCAGCTTACAATCTAGCTAGAAGAATAAGAACTAACACACACATTAGTGGGGGCATGAGGCAGGAACAATAGTGACACCCATAAAAACCTTTTATAGGCCTTACCTTGTACCAGACAGTCTTTTAATGGAGTCCTTTGTATGAACTCAGTTAATATTCACAAGTACTCTATGAGGCAGTTACAATTATTATTCCCAATCAACAGATGAGGAAACTTGAAGTCAAGAGGGGTAAACTCACCCGGATTTCCAGAGAAAAACAGAAACAGAGCTGGGATTTGAACATGTGCACCCAGGCCACAGACTCTTGGTACCGAAGGTATTAAATGAATCTTCCCATTAGCATGGCGCTGGGCCATTACAGGCCATCTCTACACACACAGATGCGTCACCCAGTAGGGTTTTATCTGATCTTCTCAACAGTCTGTGCGGTAGACAGGGCCCACATTACCGGTCCTACCTTCCAAAAAAAGAAACTGAGGTTCAGGTAAGGTAAGTCATGGGCTCAAGGTCGCACCAACCTTGATGCGGAGCAGGGGTGTCCCCAGGTCTCCTGACTCCCGTGTGCCGGGCTTTCTGCTTTTCTCTTCTGTATACTGGGCCCGCTGAGGACATAAGTGGAGTCCATTGAGAGACCAGGAACAGGAGGCCTAGTTGCTTTTCCAGGGCAACTGAGTTGGGGATCTGTATCTTGCAACTAAGAGAGTGGACTCACGTGGCAGTGAGCACACAGAGAACACCTGACCGTTAGCACTCACCGTTTGTTAGACACTTCAAGAAAAACGGAGACAGGTAAGGAAGTGGCTGTCTTCAAAGAGTTTGGAGTCTGGTGAGGGATGAGAAAGATTCCCGAATAGCTTTACAACAAGTCATAACACAATAAACGCCACAAGGGAGCTCCCAGGGTTCTCTAGTTAATGCCGAGGGTGCGAACACACCGGATAGAAACAATAAGAAAAGCTCTCATGAAGGTGGTGGCAGTGACACTGCCCACAGGAGTCTGGTGGGATGTTGCCAAGGCCAAGGCCAGGGAGCGTGCAGAGCAGACAGCATGCGAAGGGTCCAGGTTCGGGAAAGTACATGTGTGCAGGAGCAGGAATAAATTTATGGGGTTGACTGAGACCTGGGGCATGTGCTCCAAATATCTGCAGGTATTCCCTGTGGAAAAGGACCCAGGCTTGTGGCTGTTCCCTATGGCCCCAAAGGGTATGGCTAGGGCTAAGGGCTAGTACTGGGGGAGGCAGAGTTGACCTCAGCTTCAGGAAGCAGCACTGCCTGAAAATAGCACGGGAAGTTTGGGAGAGATGTTCAGAAAGAGACTGGGACTTGGTGGGTGTTGTAAAAGGGATTCACAAACCAGATGGGAGTGTGAATCAGCGGACCCTGATGATTCTGTGAGTTCCACGCCAGACTTGGAAATGTCCTGTGGCCGGCCTTGGAGGAGTTTGGATTTCATTCCAAAAGCAGGGCTGATACGCAGCAACTTGAAGAGTGAGGAAAGGGGGCAGGAGCCGTGATGGGGTCAGAGCTTCCCCTGCATGTCTGAGTTTCTTTTATAAGTACACATTTTGGGAATTTAATATAGACTGGATAGTGGACGGTGCCTAGGATTTTTATAAAAAATGTTTAGGTGGGATAATGGCATCCACTGTGCTTATGTAAGAGAATATCCAGAGGTTTTAGATGCATATTGAAGAACACAGGGATGATTGGCATGATGTTTGCGTTTTGATTTAAAGTATTTCAGCAAGACACTAGTGGTGAGTATAGCGAAACGTATAGAACCACTCGCCGTGGGGTACGCTTGAAAGTAACATAACCTTGCATGTCAACTGTACTTCAGTTAAAAATTCTTACAATATTTCAGCAAGAAAAGGGCAATTATATATTTTTCGCACACAGATGTATGTATATATATACACACATACATCTCTGTGTGTGTATACGTATACTACACAAATATACATAGTTGGCAAATATAATGTTGGTCAAAAGAAACCAGACACAAAATGATACTGTGTGGCTCCATTATTTAAAAAAAAATTTTTTTTTAAGGCAAAATGAGTCTGTGATGTTAGAAGTCAAGACAGTGGTTGTCCTCACAGGGTCAGGCAGGCTGGAGGGGCATGAGGGCCCCTGGCTCTGGCCCAGTTCTGTCTCTTGGCCGCAGCGGACTTACAAAGGTGTGTTCCCTTTGCAAAAACTCAGTGAGCTGTGCGTACCATGCGTGCACTCTACTGGATGTATGTCTTCTACTTCAATAAATTTACCCCAAAATGCCACCTCCTACACACACGCGCGCGCGCACGTATGAGAGGGAGAGAGATTGAATAGTGATATACGTGTGAGACGGAGAACAATCTGAAGCACTCGTGACTCCTCCGCTGGTAGTTTCTTGAGAAGAGAGAGAAGACATGATCTAAGCTATGCCTTAAGCATGGGTCTTTCAAACAATTTTGAATGCCCCTGTCAGGGTAGCACTTTTGTCCCCCATGAATCAAGGGACCCACGTCATGGGCTGCAGCCTTGAATTTGAAAAATCTAACAAAGCTGATCACCCTGATGGCAGAGGAGAGAAGATGAAAGGGGGCAGGAAGGCCCCAGGGTGGAGACCAACGAGAGAGAGCTAGGAAGGGACCGCAGCAGGTCAGGGGATGGGAAGGCAGAGCCCAAGTTCAATGCTCCCAGCTGCGCAGTGCCCACTGCTCCAGCTGTCTGGGGTGCGCTCACATGGAGAGGCCAGAAACCCCACAGACTCAGCCAGATACCCTGAGAACAACACATACAGAAGGGGCCACGTGCTGCCAGAGCCCCTACTGGGCACCCCCCGTGGGTGTCAGCGCATGTCACCCTGGTGCTCACAGAGTAGCTGCTGTGAGTCACTGGACACATGGGCTGCCTCGTGGGACCTGTGTCTCTAAGGACACACGGAGCCTGGGGAGTGGTGGCTCTGCTCTCTGTACACGTGAGCACGGCATGCAATTTCCTGCCTGGGACATGAAAGCACTTAAGAGGGTAGGAGATGTTCCTGGAAAGAAGGAGTCGAGGGAGGAAGGAAGGAAGGAAGGAAGGAAAGGAGGGAGGTTTGTTTTGAGGCAGCTGTGATGTTTCCAGAAACAGCCCTAGGTTTTTAGACAAAAGGCAGGGTTTGATTCTTGCCTCTGCTACACGGAGCTGCCACAACTTGACAAAGTCTCTTTGTCGCTAGACAGCTAATTCACTCATCTGCAAAGTGGGGGGATGGCTGCTGATTTGTGCCTAGCTCAAGGTGACGGAAAAGGCCATGGGCTTAGATCAAAGAAACCTGGGTTCGAGTCCTGATTCTTCTAGAGCCAAGGGGCCCTGGGAATAACTGAATCCCCTCTGAGCCTCACTTTCCTCCCTTGTGATGTGGTGACGGTAATAACCTCAGGGCCATGGTGAGGGTTATGCGTGTATGCATTTACATAAATATCCATCCGCCGTCTATTTATTTATGCTCTGCCTTACTCCCAAAAGCGTTTCCGAGGCTATGGGGGAGATTCAGTGAAACAGCACGGGAAGGGCCTGGCTCATGGTTAATGCTGGAAGCAGAGCATTCCTTTCTATGTCAGTCTCGCAGGGCTGTGGTGAGGCTCAAATGGGATAATGTCTCTGAAAATGTCTCACAAACTGGGAATTTCCATACATGTGGGAGCTAGAGAAAGAGGGAAAAAAAAGAGAAGGTTTTGGGGAAACCGAGGCAGGAATGGACATCCAGCCACCAACACAGAAGAAGAGCTTGAGTTCTTGGTGCCCAGAACCGGCTAGGCGCCCGTACACTTAAAGCGCAAAGCTTTAACGACCTACGGCTGCAGGGTCCTGTAATGTCAGAGCTGGAAGGAACGTGAGAGATCATTTGCTCCACTCACCCCTCCCTGGCAGCCACCATTACACAGATATGGAAACTGAGGTTCCAGAGAGGGAAACAGGCTTGCCTCAGGTCACCCAGGGCAGCAGAGGCAGAGCTGGGACCAGACTCATTTTCTGCTGCCAAGTGGAAGGCACCATGGTCACTGCCCCAGGAGCTCTGGAGCCTGGTGCATTTCCCTCGCTCTGGTCTAGGGCTCCCCGAAGCTGGTCTGCACGAGTGTCACTACCCAGGATGGATTCTAGGAGCTTAAGACAGGAAGACTTGCTCCCCTCCTCTGGTAAGAGTGCCTGGGGACCTGCCCTGGATGACGTGTGCAGGGGCTCCTGAGAAGGGACTGTAGCCAATGAGTATAACCCACAGCTGAGAGCAAACACAGAGCCTTATTGTTAGGGACACTGATTACTGCACTGGGCTGGGCATTTATTTATTATCACATCTATTTCTTTTCATTAACAGAAGGCAAACATTCCCCACCCCAGTAACTGGAAGGCTACTACCTGTACCAGAGGACAGACGATGTCTCTCCAGGCTGGGCTGGGAGCAGACCCAACCAACTTACAAGGTCCTTCCATGGAATCCAACTCCAGGCGAGGGTAGGGAGAACTGGGCACACCATCAGGATCCAGAGGCTTTGTTACTAAATAATGTCAAAAGCTGTGGGTGGGACTGGGAGCTAGACAGAGCTGGGCCTGTTTCTCGCTTTGCCTCTTGACTTTTGGCAACCTCCTAAACCTCCCTGGGGCCCAGTATTTACACCTGTAGAATTTTTGAGGTTGTGAGGATTAAATCATATACGTGTGAAAGTAGTTAGCAGAGTGGCTAATACATGGGTACTTAATAAGCAGTCCCAAAGCTGTGTGTGAGAATACAGCGAACCTGTCAGCTAAAGGGCTCTGTACAAGGTGGATCCAAGCCAGGCTGCCCCTTCTGGGGTCTTAAAAACAGGAGAGGTTAGAGGCCCAGGTGTATCTCACCTGGAGGCAGGGGAATAAACCTGGTGGTCTTTTCCGTCCACCTTATTCACCCAATTCTTTAGCTTCCATGTCAACGTTTCTGTCTTTCTCTTGGGCCCGGAGTTGGAGCTCCCTGTCTCCACCCATCCCGTCTCCACCGTTTCCCTGGGGACACCTCCTTCGGGCTCTTGTCTTCCCTGACCAGCAGCATCTTTTCCTGGGAAGGGCCAGATTTACTTTTTGCTCCCGTTTCATAAGATCCAACTTCTTTGAGATTTTGTTTTCCCTCCAGCCAAGTTAGGAGGGATTTAGCTGGGACCTTCAGCAGAAGCTTCTGGCAGAGCTAGGTTCAGAGGTAGTCACCTAAATAGAGAGGGAGAGCTGAGCAGGTGAAGTCTGAGGTCAGGTGAGATCTGGATCCTGGGGATAAGCAGGTCCTGCAAGGCAGAGCAACAGAAATGCTTCTTCCTCCCCTGGCTTCCTCCCACAGGCCCCATCTCTGCGGAGCCAGGCAGCGGCAGGAGAGGCCTGGGGCCCCTGGGAGGAAGCCATGACCCACAACCTCGGCCAGCTGTCTGCGGCTTGAGGGAGGGGCCTCTCATGTTCCAGATTCTTGCCTCTCATCCTGTAATGGATCGTTTGTTACCTCCAGCAAAACGCTTAGCAACAATTCTGGGGATGGGAACCAAAGACCATGAACTTGAACTCAACCATTTAGTTTGACCTCCACAGACTGTGAAAGCTGGAAAAGACCCCCAGGCATCATAGAGACCACAAGGCAGCACGGAAGTTCTGCAGGGTGATAAAAGAAGATGGTAGTCGATAAAGGGACTCCATTTTCAAAGAAGTTTGGAAAATACTGACTTAAATTAGGGTATCTCTATTCCGGGCTTCTCAGAACCTTTAATATGCCAGTGTGAATTGTGAATAGCCGGGATGCATTTCCCAAAAGTGTCCTGTGGAAGGAGTGATTCAGCCAGCCCTCTGGCATTATGGTGAGGAAACTGAGGCACAAGGCCCTAGGGACAGAGCCACCAGTGAGTCAAGGTGTCCTGACCCCAGAGTCTGTATAACTGCCCCTGACATCAAGACTAAGCTAGCTCACAGTTTGTCTGATTTTTGTTCTTACGCTGCAATTGGGGGCAGGAGGTAATGGGAATAGTAAGTGAATTTATTTAGATGTATTTTATGTGCTCCAAATGCCAGAGCTAGGGCCAACGGGTAGAGGTTCCTGCTGAGTAGAATTTCACCTCCACCTAGTAAGAACTTTAGGGTCATTAGACCTGTCTGGATGTGAATTGAGCCAACTCATGAGGTAGTGAGTTTCCCACCACTGGAGGTGTGCAAGCCATCCATAGCCAACTGGCCACTGGATGGTGTAGAGGGTTGAGTGGTACCCTTCCTCTGCCCCTCCCAAAGAAATGTCCATAACTGAATCCCTGGAGCCTGTGAGTGTTGGTCTTACTTGGAAAAAGTAATGAATGAAGTTTAGGACCTCAAGATAAGGAGGTCATCCAAGAGTATCCGGGGGGACTTGAAATCCAATGACAACTGTCCTTACAAGAGTGAGGCAGAGGGAGATCATACACACACAGGGGAGAAGGCGATGTGAAGTCACCAAAGCTAAGGAATGCCATGGCCACCCGAAGCAGGAAGAGGCCATGCCGCCATTTTGCTTTCGGACTTCAGATCTGCAGAACTGATATTGTGTAAGACCACCACGTTTGTGGTCATTTGTTGCAGCAGCCGCAGGAGACTAATAGAGGTGAGGATGCCATCGAGGGGATATTGGCACAGATGGGTGAGGGATGCTTCACTGAAGGATCCTCAGGGTAGGGTCTCTCTTGACCCTCTGCCCACGGGTCATCACCCCCCGTGGTACCTGTGATTTCGTACTAGGAAGGCTGTGCCAGGGTTTCCCATCTGTCCCAGGAAGGGGAAGCCACCAGGGTATGAGACCCAAGTTAGGAAAAGCAAATGGAGGCAGTTTAGTGGCCGAACCCTGGCTGGTGCTTCCTGTGGTCACCAGCTACGGCTCCCACTTTGGCCTCTTAAGCAGAGTGTCCCTTAAAGTCAAGGAACCTGTGAGCAGCCTCCAAACCCTCGTAAGTCAGGCCATCTCCACTAAGTGATCAGATGGCCTAACAAGCAGGATCATGAGAGCAGCTTCCGAGTCAACCAAGCTGGCTGTGCCCTCTGCCCTTTGGTCCTCTGCCTCGGTGACAGAAATCAGCCTGATGCTCCCCCCAACACACACACACACACACACACACACACACACACATGGAAGGAGGGCCAGGCACGCAGCCCCACGTACAGCCTGTTCCCTCACTCTGCTACACTGGTGCACTTTTACATGCACTCAGGGGCTCTGTCGCAACTGCCTGTGCCCTGAGACAAGCGAGAACACGCCCGTCTGCCCGGCTCATCTTGCCTTCAGTCCCTGGCAGAGTGAGGCCAAACCCAAGTTGCAGGGCAAAGGAGGACCAGTTGCCAGGTAAAGTTGGAGGAGGCTACGTTTGACTGTCTCAGCAGCAATCTGGGGAGATCTGAGGACAGGAGAGGAGCTGAAGCCAGTGTCTGCCTCAAAGCTACTGACTGCTCAAACGCCTGTAGTCGTTTATAAAGCAAGTCTCAGCTGCTTTGTCCCCAAAGCCAAGAGCCCAGCCAGCTGGGCACATCAGGGCTGGCGGCTCTACCCTCCTCCTTGGGGAGCACAATGGGCTCTGCCCACCTGGAACACCTGCAGGTGTGGTCTGACTGGCTCGCCCAGAGCCCAGCTGGCCCTCAGGGGTGGGAAGGGTTCCCACCTGCCCGGTTCTGGTCACAGCAGAGCCCCTGAAAGCCCCCACCCCCACACCCCAGACCCTGGATGGTCCCCGAGGTGGCCTCTCTTTACTTCCTGGTTCCTCTTCTCCACTTTCCAAACTCTCCAGACCCCAATATCTAAGTTCAGGGGGAAGGGAACGTGGTGTTCTCCCCTTTCTAGGTCAGAAATGTTTTGTAACCAAGCCCTTGGGCTCTGTAAATGTTTGCTTGCAGGGTTGTTTTGCTCAGCTGGGACAAGGTTGGGCTGAAGCCCCCCTGTCCTCAATTGCCTTCGCCCCCCCCCCCTTCACCACCCTAATTTCAGGCTCAACTGTGCACATTTAGGGCTTAATTAAACTCTTGTCTTGCTTTCAGAAGAGACATTTTCTGCCCCAGGGAGTTGCTACCGTGCTTTTCGAGGAGGGCAGGTCTGAGCAGGCTCCTGGGTAAAGATCTGCTGGGAGGGAGAAGGAACATCGTCTTCTAGAAGCTGCAGAGCAGTGGCCAAAGGGGAACCAGCAGAGCAGGAGGCACGGAGGCCCCCAGCCTCGGTGAGGCTGCCCGCAGGCAGAGGGGCTTCCCTGCTGCCGCTGCCACTGCTTGCCACTCAATTATCACAGGTCACACTGTCCAGGTCACACTGTTCTCCGTGCCCGCCCTGCCCTGCCCAGCCAGCAGCCTCCAGCACCTCCCACCCACTGCTGGCCACACCCTGAACTCACCATCTGAGATTCCTCCAAAGGGGCCAGGCCCCCACCCCAAAGAGCCTCAGCGGGAGGGAGAGCTCCAGAAGTGGGCTCTGAGATCTAGGCCCTCAACCCCTAGGATGGGCCTGCCTTGCACTGATTCCAGAAGGGGCCCCATGGTACAGAAATTTCTAGAGAATTCTAGAAATTTCTAGAGAATCTCAGAGAGATACCTGGGTTAAAGGCCTGGGTCTGCTCCCTTACTACCCATGTGTCCTTGAGCAGATTATTTCATCTTTCCAAGCCTCTGTTTCCTCATCTGTAAATTGGGAGTGCTAGACCTCTCCCACAGGTGTGGAGGGGGTTAAAAGAGACAACATAGAAGCAAAAGCTTTTTGATAAGTTAGGTAAAAGGTTATACACATCTTAGACAGGGTTTCTGTCGAGGTTAAGCAGGCTGTGAGCAAAACCACTAATGGAGCTTTTAGCATTTCCTCCTGAAGATCGCTTCATCCTCCTCTCCCCTATGTCCTGCACCCCACCCGGTCTATTCCACGAGCACCGTGTTCTCTGCACGCTCACCCCCTTGCCAAGACAGAAGCCGATCTTGCCGTTCCCTGCATCTCTTTCCTCAGGCTCCAAGAGCCCCCACAGGTGTTACTTCATTGGCATTCCTTACTGCTGTTTTTACCAACAGGGAAACTGAGGCCCTTGTCTAGACCACACAGCAGGTTTGTGAGGGCCAGGAGCCAGAGCTAGGTTTCTCGACCCCCTGCTCTATCCCAAAGGTCTGCCGCTGTCACTGGAATGAATCTGCTTTCTAACGAATTCTTTGAGCTCGCGCAGGGGCAATCATGGAAAACAGACAAGATTCTGGGGAGTGTGGCACCGAGTCAGGGCACAGGGAACTGTCAGAACTGGAAGGGACCTCAGAGGTCTTTATGGTAACCCCCTCGAGAACTGGTCCCAGGACAGGGATGAGCTGCTCAGTCACATGACCTGGCCTCAACCTCTCCCTGTCCTCTACTGGTGGGGAGGTTCACCGCTCAGCCCTCTGTCCCAAGAAGCATGGTCCTTTCCAGAGAGACCCCCAGGGCGGACATGGGAGGCTGCCCCAGAGCCTGGAGGGAAGTCTAAGGGGCCACTGTCCCCAGATGATACCCTGTCATCCCAGGTGACCTGCTGTTTTCATTCTGAGAACTTCCCTGTGGGATGGCACAGAACCCAGGACAGGAGGCTTTTCATCTTCCCCTGGGCTGCTGCCTCCAGCCTTCAAAGCCCTTCCTGACATGATCTCATTCAACCTCACCTGCCCACAGTGGGTTGGGAGGGAGTCAGGGCTTCGGGGACTCTGGACTTGGGGGTGGGTGGGGGAAGGGAGAAGTTGTGGAAGAACTTGTCGAAGGTCACACACTTGAGCAAGTCAGTTTTCCTCTGGGTACATCAGTTTCCTCGTCTCTAAAATGGTGACCAGTAATACCTAATGTTACCTGGATGACTCGGCATAATCAGTGACAAAGAAGGCGGAAGCATGTTGCTTCGACCATGGCGGAGGAGAAGAAATGGTGGCTTCTTCAACACGCCAGTGTCCTCACCTGTGAAATGGGAACAAATACGCCCTACCTCACATTTCCCTCAGATTTAGGATGAGACTAAATAGCCAAAGTGCCTTGTATACACTGGGTGCCCTATAAATATTACTTCTCTTCCCAAATCACTAGGTCAAACCGGCAAAACCATGCCTATGGGCCTCCCTCGATTTTCCCAAGTCTCTCCAGAGCTCAGTGGCCCAGACTCCCTCCGGCAGCCACTCTATGGCCTGGTGGACCCGGAGGCTCGGCTGCTGCCCCATCAGCCCCCTTGCCGGGCGGGGTGGAAGCGAATGATGTCTGAGCTTCTCCGAGCAGCCAGGGGCTGTGAGTTCCAACCCCCGTGGGGCTGCCAACTTATTGTGTGGCCCCAAGCCAATCTCCTGGGTTCTCTCGGTTTCCCCACCAGTAAAAGAGGGCTAATGACCATCAGCCTCCTGCACCGGGGTGTTGTGAGAATTAATTAAGGTTTGTAAAAGGCTTTGAGATCCAGGGATGAAAGGCACTGGAGAAGGACAGAGTGTTATTATCCATTATTAGTACTGTTATATTCCATCCAAAGATCTCAAAGTCTCTTACAGACAGTAATTAGTACCTTGCAGGGGTGTTTTGAGGGTGATTAGTCCCATTTCACATATGGGAAAACCAAGACACAGAGAGTAGTTAAGTCAGAGCAGGGCAGGAGGGGTAAGAACTAGCTCACTATTCCTAGAATCTGTTGCCACCCTGGCCCTTGTACCCTCAGGCCCCACAGGGTACACTTGGCCATCTTCCTTTACACCAGGCAGCCAGGGTCTCCGGGGGCTGGTGGGGGTCAGAGCTGGCACCTCATCGCCTGTTTCCCCAACTCTTCCCTCCCTGTAGTGCTGTCCCCAGGGAGGGTGCCCAGGGCAGCCCATCTCCAGTCTGGCTGGGCAGCAGAAGCTGGCACTGGGCAGGGAGTCAGGGCTGGAAGGAGGACAGCGGTAGGAGATGAAAGAGAGGACATGAAGGGACAGGGAGGAAAGTCAAGACCCAGAGCAGCCCATTGCTATGGGGCGCTAGGCACACACTCTCCCTTTCTTCCTTAGCTTCCCAAGCTCCTCTTGTCCCCTTGGGGGCAGGATCACATTCAGGCTGGGGTAACCAAGACTAACCCAGCCTGCCAAACTATTCCTACAGGGACCTTCAAGAGGGGGAAGAAGCACAAGGCTCCAACACCCACAAGGTGGATGGTGCCAGGTGGTCAGACCCATTTAGGGCTCGATGGACAGACAGTCCACAGCCTGCCTTTTCTGGATGAGGTCCATTATCTCTCTGGGGACAATCAGGAGCCCCTGGTGCTTGTGGTTGGCTCCCTAGTGCTCTGCTATGTGGATACTGTGCTTATTATTTTTTTAAAAGGGCCACAGAGCTCGTAATTTGAGGATAGGTTGCGATTGTTTGCATAATAAGGCATGGTTCCCAGTACATAAAGTAAAAATCAATGCATTAATGTAGCAAGCTGCAGACGTGTTCGATAGCAAACCCAACCTCAGAGCATGAATCCCCAGCAAGGCTACCAGATTGTGCAATTCCAGGTGCTTGTCCTGCTTCTCAACCCCACTCGCTAGGAACCAGAGCACCAAATGAGGAACACCGATATTCAGTGGTGTGCTGGTATGTTTAATAACAAGCTCTCAAAAAACAAAACGAAACCAAAAAAAGCCCTCACGGGCAGCATTTGCCAATTTCCATGGTGGAAATACTCTTACCATGGCTGACTTCGAGCTATCCATGTGGCGTCAACTGACTCACCAAATTCTTGAAACTCTGACAGGTGGCTCTCGTAAGCTGTTTCAAGCCAGCTCCTGCACATTGCTCTCCCCTGAGACCTGTTTCTCCAAGGAGAGAGGGGTACCCGGTATCAGAGAGAGGGAGCTGTCTCCCCCAAAGTACTTGCTTCATTGGTTTTTCTCGGTCACCGGAAATTCCTAAGGAACCTTGTGTGTAACAGAACCCTGACATGGACGGAAAGAGTTCCCTGCTCCAAGAATTGGATCTGTATGAATCTTTCTCTGGAGGTTTCCTTGAGAAGTGGCAGGAGGTTGCTAAGGAAAGGGGCATAAGCCAGGTAGGTCAAAGTGAGAGGCCGCAGGACGGAGGCTCTGGCTTGAAGCCTGGCTTGAAGCCTGTCCCATTCTCAGCCTAACAAGAGAAAAACCCCAGGCTATTCAGGGAGGACCAGAAACCTTTGTCAAATGACCTATCATATTCAAAAAAAAATGACAGAGGCTACTGCATCCACGAAATAAGAACGAGATGATATCAAGAGGGGCCATCGGGAAACCCGGAAGAGCTCTTTGAAATTAACGTGCTAGACAATCCTTAAAAATCCAATAGAAAAGTCAGAAGATAAAGTTGGGGAACTTGCCCAGAAAACTGAATGAAAAGGCAAAAAGTCAGAAAAGAGGGAAAATCAAAAGATTAAAAAATTAGAGAATGAATCCCAAAGTTCCAACATCTGCCTATAAATAATTCCAGAAAAAGACAGTGGAGAAATTGTAAGGGAGAAATAGTCAAAGAAATAAGTAACACAAGAAAAATTCCCTAGGACTAATGACATGAGTGACCAACATAAAAGGACCCCCCTGCCCTCGCCAAGTGCCTCGCACGGTAAATTCAACAAGGCCGGCACCAGGGAACATGATGGTGAAATTTCAGAATGGACACAAAGAGAAGTACCGAAAAACTTCCCAAATGGAAAGAAAACAGACCCATGCCAAGGATCTGGAATTAGAATGAAATCAGACTTCTCAACAAGAATGCCAAATGCAAGAGGGACAATGGAAGTTATGTTTTTCAAATTATGAAGGGAGGGGCACCTGGGTGGCTCAGTCGGTTAAGCGTCCGACCTCGGCTCAGGTCATGATCTCACGGCTCGTGAGCTTGAGTCCCGCATCGGGCTCTGTGCTGACAGCTCAGAGCCTGGAGCCTGCTTCCGATTCTGTGTCTCCCTCTCCCTCTGCCCCTCCCCTGCTCATGCTCTGTCTCTCTCTGTGTCAAAAATAAATAAACATTAAAAACAATTTTTTTAATTACGAAGGGAAATGCTCTCCAGCCTCTACTCAGGAAAACTAACAACTGAGTGTGAGGGTAGAAAAATAGATGCAGAATCTCAGACATGCCCGATCTCAAAAAAAAAGGATTCCCTAGAGGCTGTTATTTAGTGTACTTCCCCCAAAAACAAAGGGAAAGGGGGGGGGGATCTAGGAAACCAGAGATCTAAGCAAGTCAGTGGTGAAAAGAAGTGATAAGTTAGGGGAATTGAAGAGACTCTTCGTGAGGGCCTGTAATCTCTCTAACGAAGCGGGGGGGGGGGGG
>NW_024412419.1:23091583-23116813 GCF_014898765.1 Herpailurus yagouaroundi | reverse complement strand
GGGGGGGGGGGATAGATCATCTGACAAAAGGGGAGGGGAAACAGACAGCCAGAGGCCTGAGTCCCCGTGGTGCAAGTTTGGCAACTGTGTCTCAGAATGAAAGGAGCAGTTAACAGGAAGTCAAGAACACCTGAGAATCAGTGCCATGCATTTGCTGGCCACCTGTTGGCAGAGCTGTGTGAAAGCCGTGTCCGAGGTGTTGGGTTCATTCACTAATGATTTATTTTGAAATAACCTCAAACTTACCGGAATATTCCGAAAACAGTTGCAAGGAACTTCTATATCCCGTCACCCAGATTCTCTGTTAATATGTTAGCATATTTGCACCATCTCTCTGTGTCTCTATAAACGTATATATAGACATGCCTTTTTTCCCCTGAACCATTTGAGAATAAATTGTAGATCTAGAATGCCCCATGACCCCTAAATGCCCCAGTGTGTATTCTCCCCAAACGGCACCCTCTCATCATTACTATCATTCAGTCCTCCAAACTTCTCCAACTGTCCCAACAATGCCTCCTTTGCCTTTCTGGTCCAGGATCCAAGTCGGGATTCCTAGCTGCATTTAGTTGTCATGCCTCATTAGTTTCCTTCAGTCTGGAACAAGTCTTCAATCATTCCCTGTCTTTATCGACCTTGACTGTCTTAGGATGTCCCCTAACCGGGGTCTCTCCAGTGTCTCCTCGCGTCCACTCTCAGGCTGTGTGTCCTTGGCAAGAATACAACCGAAATGATGCTGAGCTCTTCTCGGGGCATCACATCTGGGCACGCGTTCCTGACCGGTCCTACCAATAATGATGGTAACCCTGATGACCAGGTCAGGTTGGTGCCTGTCAGCTTTCTGCACCAGGAACTCACTATGTCTTCCTTTGTCTTAGATAAGTACGTGGTAGGGAGACACTCTGAGGCTACACCAGTAGGCTGCTCCTTGTCAAATCTCTGCCCACCGGTCTTAGCGTTCTCTGATGACTCCAGCTTTCTTCAACCACAGCTACGATGGTTGCCAAATGGTATCTATTTCTACCATTCATCCTGTGTTTATTAGCCGGGATTCTACTGTACAGAAGAGTTTTCCTTCCTTCTGTCACCCATTCACTCGTATCAGTATGGACTCATGGATTCCTATTTTAATCAAAAGGTTATGATCGGTTACCATAATTATTTATTTTGATCCTCACACTGCCCCAGATTCAGCCTTCAGGCAGACTCCTGTGTTGTTGTGCTATGTCCCCAGTATCCTTGCTTGCACCAAAAGATGTTTCTTTATCATCTTGTATTTTCCCTGTCGTAGCCCCGGGATCAGCCATTATTCTGGTTCCTTAGAGTGGAGAATGGTATCTTAAAACTCGGATCTGGGGGCGCCTGGGTGGCGCAGTCGGTTAAGCGTCCGACTTCAGCCAGGTCACGATCTCGCGGTCCGGGAGTTCGAGCCCCGCGTCGGGCTCTGGGCTGATGGCTCAGAGCCTGGAGCCTGTTTCCGATTCTGTGTCTCCCTCTCTCTCTGCCCCTCCCCCGTTCATGCTCTGTCTCTCTCTGTCCCAAAAAAATAAATAAACGTTAAAAAAAAAAAAAACAAACTCGGATCTGGGCTCTTGATGCCTGATTTTTTTTCTCTCGATGCCTTAGTGCTACTGGGGTATCATTGCCTCTAACCATAGCACTGATTGTTAGTTCCAGAGTGATACTGAAAAGTGGCACAGCCTGGCACCCTCTTCTTGAGCCTGCCTTTGGTAGCAATATCTCTGGGGTTTCTGAATCACACGTGGTTCTGGCTACTGATTTGACATAGATATTTTAAAACCATGTCAAGGAAGGACTGGTCTATTTCAGTTTTTCTAAGGCTTCATTTCTTTAAGCAGGTATAGATATTGTATTTTATAAATACATTTTTTTTGGCAACCATCTAAACAGCCAAGCTGCTTTTCCTCTTTAGATATGTAATATGAGTTATAGTATAAAATTTAACAGTATTAAGCCATATCACTCTCCCTGAATAAACTCTATTTGGTCAAGATGTGCTTTTTACAATATAGTCCTTGATTCAACGTGCTAATATTTTATTTTGAAATGGTATATCAACATTCATAAGTGAGAAGAACCTGGAATTCCCCTGTTTTATGATCTTGGTTGGATGCTTGCAGTGTCCGTGGGCTGGAAACAGAGTACAAGGGAGTGTGTGTCAGAAGTGAGGGGTTCTGGAGCTCCCTGGAGAAGGGAGGAGAAGTAGGAGACAAGGAGGTAGAGGGGGTCCCCAGTGAGGCGCATGGGAGAGGGAGATGCACAGCAAATTGCAGTCTGAAGGGGGATTTTCAAGAACAGAGCCCTTCCAGGAAGGATCCGGGCTCAGACTTTGGCCAGGGGGTGGCTTACTGAAGACGAGCTGACGGTCCCAGGGGTTGACGAGGTCTACAAAGTGTGAGGCAAGGATCTGGATGGACTGCCCACCTGGGTGTTGAAATATCCCCAGGTGGGGGCCAAGCAGAGGGCAAAGAGTCAGTGCCAGGGCCAGCAGGGTCGTGGCCTGGAGAGGCTGGTGGGCATGCAGGGCGATGGGATGACCCAGACTGCTGCTAGAGCGATGGGGGGGGGGGGGGGCTTCTCTAATCCCAACCTGAGGACCAATTCCGTTCAATGAGTTACTAGCCGTGCCTGGCACAAAGCGAGCCCAATAGAGGCACTACTGTTATTCTTATTTGTCCCAAGTAAGTAAAGCTTTTCAAGTGACGCTGAAGGGTGTTTGCAGACACTGCCCAAGAAACGTGATTGACACATTTTCTGCTTATAGGCAGAACTGGGTATCTTTCCCCCCTTCCTCCCTCTCCCTCATTTCCAGATCCTTCAGGCAGTCTTTGGCATCAGCCAGCGTCCGGGCTCCGAGTCCCGTGCCCACTGTCAAGCTGCACGGACTCAGGCAAACTTGGGCCTGTCTGTAAAATGGGTAGCCACGCCTCCCGGAGGCGGAGAAGGGCATCAGTGCTGAAGCCACAGGCCTGGCCGAATTCCTGCTGGCGAGCTCAGCCTGGACCGCGCAGCAGGGTGACTGCATAGAAACTGAGCGGATCCCGGGGCAGAAAGGGGATGAGCCAGGGGTCCTCAGTCGGGGCCTGGGTTCCTACGGCCCAGACAGAGGACCAAGAAGGAAAAGGGGGTGGAGAGCTGGATTTTTCAGTCCGTACAGGCTGTAATTAGCCATCTAAGATCCGGAAACACTATCCAGACCCTGGGAACTTTGTGGCCGAAGAGCATGGAAAGCAGGAAGGCGCAGGTCCTTGGCGTGTGGTTAGGTGGGTGGTCTCTGCAGTTCCCCATTTACACTGGGAACCAAGCCACCAGCGCTACCACATGCCTTCGTCCCGCCCATTTCCGGCCGAGGTCCTCACCCCAAAGGGCCCTCCTGGATGCTGGTGTGGTCACAGGTCCTTCCCGGGGTCCCTGCCAGGGCTGCCTCTCCCCTTGGGAGGGACCCTCCCTCCTCAAGGGACAGGGCATGCAGGAAAAGCCAGGATGAACTTGGAGCTTTATTCTAAAAGCCCCTTATCACAGAGCTGGGGGAGAGAGGGAAGGAAGGGAGGGTAGGAAGTGGGCGATCCCAGTACGATGAGCCTTTCCTAGGGGAGGGCTTCCGTGGGGGCTCTGATTGGTGAGTGATAACGATGATGATATGAAGACTCCTTCAGCATCCAGCATGTACCTGCATCAAAACCCCCATTGTACAGATGAGTAGACAAGCTCAGAGTCTGATTTACCTAAAGTAGCAGAATCACAGGGCAGGATTAGAACCCAAACCTATGGCACCTCAGTGCTTTGTGTTATGGTTCCCCGCCCCCACCGCCCCACTCCCCATGCAGAGCAGAGTAGTGGGCAGCTAAGGTGAGCCCAGCGTCGGCCAGGGGTGAGGTCAGGCAGCTGAGTGCAGAGCCTGGACTCCAGGGGCACAGACTGGACTCAATCCCAGTTTGACCAAACCGTCTGGGGTCTGATGTGAGTTACTTTCACCACTCTGGGCCCCAGGTGCTTCTGGTGGCAAATGAGGGTAATAGTAGTCCCCAAGGGGAGATACAAAAACAAACAAACAAACAAACAAACAAACAAAAGAGCAAACCAGAAAACAGGTGTGCCCCAGAGTCAGCTGGGTGCTCCAGCCCCCAAAGTCTACACGGGAGCAGTGGGAACCCCCACACCGGGCCCCAAGGAATGCAGAGCCCTCCCCAGGATTCCTGCAGACCACCCAGAGCAAGGTGAGATGGGGGGACCCTTCGGCCTCTGGCCCTGCCCCTCGTTTCTGTCTCCCGCCACCCTGGGATAACCCAGGCCTGGCACCTGCCCCTTCCTCTCTTTCCATCCAAATCCCTCTCTCATTCCCAGGGTCTGGGGGCAGCACGTGGAGGTTCTTACTGCCTAGTGGACGGGAGGACAGAGGAGCAAAGAGCTTCACCTTGAACGCAGCACACTGAGTTTCTTCAAATGCCCCTCAGTCACCCCACTGTTGGGAGACTTGCACCTGCCCTCCCCCCTGCCGGCCCCAGACTCCCAGGCCTTAGCTTCACAGGTTCTCAAGGCTTCTCCAGCCCCTCTCCCCTCCTCCCCTCCTCCGACCCTATGTACCCTCTCCCCTCCCCTCTCCCTCTGTGCCCCCTCCCCGCTCCCTGTTGGCCCTCTCCAGTCCTCTCCTTCTGTTAGGTAGTCCAATCAGCTCCCCATTTCCTCCTGCCTGACTTCTTCTAGACCCTCCTCTGCACACCCAAGTCAGCCAGGTGCTCACAGAACAAAATGCCCTTCTTCTAATGGAACTACCTTCTTAAATAGCAGTCTGGATTATCTTAAAAGGTGGGGGGTGGGTCCAGGTGAAGTGATTTGCCTTTCCCATCACCAGCATCCTTCCTGGCTGGAAACGTGCCCCTAAGAAGTTTATGGTCAAGCGGTGTAATAAAACCGATCCTTGTGTTGTTCTTTGTGAAGACCATTTGGAAAGAAGACAAAATCAAATACAGTTAAGGGCTTTTTGTAAACTCAGGGAGGGGAGCAATTTAGAGAACAGAGGCCAGCCACCGGGCTCCACCCCCACTGGCTGTGTGGCCTCCACTTTCCACTCACCTGGGAGAGGGGGAAGGGGAGGGGCAAGATAACACGGAAGGCCCTCCGGCTCCTCCTCCTCTGCTTCCTGGAGAAGCCCTGGGAGGGGCAACTGCACTAACCCCTGTGGCACCTGCTGCCTCGCTGGCTCTCGGATGCCCAGGCGACCCTGTGCACGGGGCAGCTGCAGGCAGACAGGCCGGGCACTCCTTAGAGCAGTATGCTCTGAGCTGCGGTTTACACTGCACACGAGGAAGGCCGAGGAGGGAGAAGTGGGTCCTGCTTCCTGGCTCAACCACTGACTGTTACTTTGAACAACGAGCTTCCTCTCGATGAATCTTGGTTTCTCATCCTATAAGAGGGAGGGCCTGACTTCTCGGGTGGGTGGGGCTGGGGGCTGGCCCAGCCAGGGTAGGAGCCAGCACAGATCCCTGGGCCCTGGGTCTGGGCAGCAATGTGCAGGAACCCCTATTTGGGGCTGGCACGGGGCGGGGGCGGCCCCCCCACACCACAGCTGTAGGAAGAGCTGACTGGGGAGGCAGGAGAGACTCAAGAAAGGAGACTTGAAAGGGTTAGCCAGCCTCCTCCAGAAATCAACATCAAAAAGAAACTTTGTGGCCTCAGGAGCCTAAACTTCTTAGGAGAAGGTACTGAAACGGTTGCCCACAGCACCCTAATCAGCCACTAGTTTGTTCCCCAGTGACTTGGATATGCCCAGTGCCAGGCATCAGGCAAGGCCACACCGATCACACCCAACCTGACTATGGCCCCTCCAGTGCTATCATGGTGCTTCCATCATGCTCTGACCCCATCCTAACCACTGCCAGGACCCTCCTCCTGAAGGACTCCATCAACTCAGACCACCAGGCCACCTGACTGCCCCACATCAACCTTGGGTTTTGCATGAATGAATGAATCAATGAATGAGTGAATGAATGTTTTCAATAATGAATAGATATTGGGTGCTGGGCTATGAGTTATGCCCCGAGTGTGATGGGCTCTGTGATGACCACCCAGGTCCCCTTTGGTGAAGGACTTGTTGCCCTGGCCGCGGGCAGTGCTGGTCAGCCATCTGCCCCTCCACTGATGGCCTCAGCTGCAGGGACCCGCCTCTCCCATGGTCTTGCTCTTTACCAGGGCAGGGCCGATTCGGTGACAGATGGAATCGAGAGCTTAAAGACCCAAGTGGATGACTCTGAGAGCAGATCTAGTTCCAGAACTGTCATGATGCTGGCTGAGGCTGCCGTTGGGCATCCCAATTCAGCTTCCCTCTGCCCCATCCTGCTTCCTTGTCCCCTTGTCCACAGGGCTTGATCGCAAGGCCACTTCCTAAGAAACACCTGAGTGCTAGCTCCATCTCGAGTCCACTTCCAGGGAACCCAGCCTGCGACACAAACAAGACAGTGGTCCTTGCTCTCAAGACCGTTTGGTCCAGTTGGGGATAGAGACAACAGCAATAATCACTACATGGCACTTCCCATTGGTCAGGCACCAAGCTACGCATTTTACATCCATTATCTCTGTATTAGTCAGGCCTCTCTCTGTTGAACCAGACAGAAACTCAGCCAAAATGGCGTAAGTAAAATTGAGAACATATCAGCTCATGTAGACCCCTTGCTTCAGCCACCGCTGGATCCAAGTGTTGTCAGAGCGCCAAGAGTCCAAGTCCACGGCCCTCATTTCCCCAGTGTTGGCTTCCATCGCAGGCGGTCTCTCTGTTCGGGGGCTGTATTAGTTTCCTGGGGCTGCCATAACAAATCACCACAAATTTGGGTGGCTTACCACACAGGAAGTTATTCTCTCCCAGGTGTGGAGGCCAGAAATCATGGTGTTGGAAGGTCGGTTCCTTCTGGAGGCTCTGAGGGAGAAAGGGTCCCGTGCTTCTTGCCCGGCTCCCCGCAGTGACTGGCAAAATCCTTGGCTCCTTGGCTTGTGGATGCATCACTCTCACCTCCACTTCTGTTTCCACGTGGCCCTTGCCCTTTGTGTGTCCGTTCCCTCTTTTGATAAAGACACCAATCATTGGATCAGGGTCCACCCTAATGTAGTGTGGCTTTGTCTTAACTTGCTTGCATCTGCAAAGACCCTATGTCCAAATAAGATCACATTCGAAGGGGGTTAGGATTTGAACATACCTTTTTGGAGGACACAGTTCAACCCACACGGTGGCTAAACGCTCCAACTAGTAACTCTGATGGAAAGAAAGTCTTAGTGACTCCAGCTAAACTCCCAAGTAGGATTCCCACTGGCCTGCTCTGAGTCACATGCCCCATTTCTGGGAACCTGTTTCTGTGGCCTGGCCAATGGAATATTCTCAGTGGCCGGGCCTGGGTCATGAGCTCACACTGGAACCAGAAAGTAAGGTCAGACCTACCTGGATCACATGTCCAACAGCAAATCCAACTAATAGCACCAAAAGAAAGAGGAATGGGCATTGAGAAGACCCAAATGACAGAGGGTCCTCAGCCCTGTGTGCTCCCAGGTGTCCTGAAGGGCTGCATTACGATTTACTGAGAGAAGGATGGGAGCTCAGAAAAGTTAAATGACTTGCAGCTAGCTAATGGGATTAGTACTGAGCTGACACCCTAACCCAGGCCTTTATGGCTCCAAAAATGAGCTCTTTCCCCAACAAACAAAGGCCAAGAGTTCAAAGAGTGTTCTCTATCACAATGGGATAGTCAGGCAAAGCCTTGTGGAGGCAGTGGGACTTGGGCTGTACCTTGAAGAGAGGGAAAGGAAGACTGTCCAGGGGAAGGTGATGCCTGGAGCCTGAAGAGGCGTTGTTCTCTCTTTGGTTGAGGCACAACGTTCTCTCAGGGCATGGTGAGAAGGGTGGTTGGAAGTATGGCTGAAGTCAACTGCAAGGCCTTGAGAGTCTTCTGCTTCCCACTAGCTATTGGGAGCCATTGAAGATTTATGAGCCACAGAGAGACTTGGCCCTTGATCAGCTCACAGGGCAGGTCTAAGGGTCCTTCGGGAGGAAGGATTAGAGGCGCAAGGCTTGGGCAGGGAGGTCCTGAGGAGACTGTTGCCACGGTCCAGGTAAGCGGTGATAAGGACCACCTGGGGCTGGAGAGGAGGGATTGGTGACTCCACCCACCTCCCTCCGTAACTAGCCCCAAGACCAAGTCCAACCCTGTCCCAACCTGGTCCCCACCCCTGCCCCATTACGGCCTTGCCTGGTGATACCAGCCTTAAAAGATGGGTTCAAGGACCAGCTGGGACTTCCCTCACACTCATGTCTGGCCTGGGCCCTCAAAAACCCCTCTGGGCAAACTGTTCTCATGACTAGTATGGGCAGACCTCCTCGTGGGCGAATCATCACATCCCGGCTGGTTCCAATTCTGCTGCCAAAGGCATCTCCACAACGATGGAGGGGGGTGGAGGTGGGGGAGCGGACTACCAGGCCAGCCCTGGGCCAGCTTCTCTGCTTCCTCCAGCTGACTTGGGGAACAGGGCTGGGGGGCTGGGGGCAGCTGCACCCCAGAGTTCCAGTGGACGGTGGTCTCAGGAGGGGTGCACTTTGCAGTGGGCTCCTTGGCCTGCTCTCTGCAGTGAGGCATGCAAGCAGGGAGATTCCTCCCACTGCGCCAAGGCCCACAGCTAAGGATGGAAGCCGACAGGCCGCTGGGAAAACACCCCAGGGGCCTGGACTGGGAAGGGCGCTGTGGGGGTCCCTCAGGTGGAATCCCAGGCCTAAGAGGTGGGTGAGAGTGTGGGTTCCACAAGTCTTTGGCCGGTGAGGCAGAGCATAATGGGACAAGGACAGGAAGGAGATTCCCACTGTCCCAGGAACCAGGCCGCAGTGCCCTTGCAGGAAGCAGGGGAGGGGGAGGCTTCAAGGCTCCATTCTCCAGTGCTCCCTAAGTCTGTGGAGATCGTCTCTCAGACCAAGCCTGGAATTACAGTCCCCCTCAGGAGTTCTAGAGGAGATGGAATGACACCCTTCTCCACTGGGTCCCCTAATCTTTCCAGTGACTCAGTATGGGGTGAACCTTGCTCACCTTTCCCCTCGCCTGCGGGAGGAATCCTCCTGGCATTTGACAGAAGGGGAAGTGTGTGGGCAGCCCAGGGATTTCTCAGTAACCATTCCCAGGCCCCCTCCCGGGGCACTTGCTGCTCTGGCTGCTGGGAAGTGGCCCCTGGGAGGGGGCTCACTTGCATCAGAGGGAAGGCCCCTCGTGTCTCAGCGACCTGGCTTTTTCCCAGAGTTCCCACTGGTGCCAGAAACGGCCACCTCCGGCCCCCACTTCTCCCGGGCCAGCACAGAGCTTGGCTTCCGCACGGTGGCTCTGCCTCCCCAGGTCGCAGGCTCCGCAGGTCCTAGAGGTGGGCATGTAATTGATGAGGAGACTCCGAGTTCCTCAGAGATCAGTTCAAGAGCACGGGGTAGGGAGGGGGAGAACTCTGACCAAAGCTCGTTTAATGTATTTACAAAGTTTGGATCGGAAAAATCTGTTCTTGCGAAGAGCTGATATGCTCCCTTTTATCAGAAAAGGAGAGCTTGATAACCACCAGCATTATGTTTTGGATAAGACTACCAGGAAGTTGTGTTTAGAGGCAATAGCACCATCAGCCCAACGTTCTGGGACAACTCTCTCCTCCTCACATCTAGGCTCGTATTTTTAAAACCCTACCTTAGGGGCGCCTGGGTGGCTCAGTCGGTTAAGCGTCCGACTTCGGTTCAGGTCATGATCTCGCGGGTTCGTGGGTTCAAGCCCCACATCGGGCCCTGTGCTGACAGCTCAGAGCCTGGAGCCTGCTTCGGATTCTGTGTCTGCCTCTCTCTCTGCCCTTCCGCCACGCCCACCCTGTCTCTGTCTCTCAAAAATGAATAAGTGTTAAAAAATTTTTAAAATAAATAAAAATAAAACCCTACTACAAAGGCCTATAATATCTGTCTTTGCTATTGTGAGTCATCGCAAAGCTTTTTAGAAACAGACAGGATAGGATCACTGAATGAATGAGTGCATGAATGAATGATAGCATTTACTGAGTACTCTCGTGCCAGGCCGTGGTCCAAGCACGTTATCGTATCAATGCATTGAAGCCTCCCAACAACCCTGCGAGAAGCCTTACTAGCATCCCCATTTTCCTGCCAAGAGACGAAAGCACAACAAGAATAAAAGTTTAGCCCAGGTCACGCAGGCTGCCGGCCTCTAGCTTCCTCTCTGCTGGCTGCCTCTGGGAACGAGTGAGTGAGAAAAGCCCATAAGCGCCAAGGAAGAGGACGAAAGCCAGGTGCTGGAGGGTCAGGGCTGATGCTGGTGCCCATGGGGTGAAGGTGACAGGGAAGGGGGGGCTGAGGAGTCCTCAGCTGGTGACTTCCAGCTCCCCTAGGAGAGGGTTCCTTCAGGCACTGAGGCAGCTGGTGCGCTGGGAAGGTCCCGGTCCCTGGCTCTTTTGTGGCCATGGATAAGTCCCTTGCCCTCCCCTGGCCTCGCTCTGCTCATTCGGGACCGAGTCAGTGGGATCTGGGGATCTGGGTTGCTCTGCTGCTGATGGTGCACAAAAGCTTGGCGGGGCGGGCAGCTGGGCCCCAGGGAGCCTCAGAGGGCATGAGAAGTCAGGGTGGGAGAGCCCCAAGCTCCGGAAGTTCTTCGGGCCAGGGGCCGGGTGCAAACCCCCTGGCTAAACCCCCTGTCCTCCCCAAGAACAGCTGAGGCTGAACCGGACTGGGAAGAAACTCAGAGATCATCCGATCCGACCTTCCACCTTATGGACAAGGAAACAGAGGTGGGGAAGGAGAGAGAGGCCTGGGGCGCATGAAAGGCTGGAGCCCGCTTGCCTGCCTGCCTCTCGGCCTGCCTATTGCTCTCCTTCCTTAAAGTCCCAGCCACCAGGCAAGAGGGACCCCCAGAGCATCCGGTGGGGCCAGCAGGATTGTTAGCTGGTCCCTTAGGGCTTTGTGTTGTCCTAGGCCATGAGTCAGAAAAGTTTCATTGTGACACCAACCCAGTGAACTATGACTTTTGGGGTCAAGCAGTTGCTCATGACTAATCCTCACACACAAGGTGCCGAGTCGGCCCTGGGAAAGTGGCAAAAGAGGCCAAGTGTCTTTAGAAGCCTCCCTTGGCCCCGCGGGGCCCTCCCTCAACTCCATACCCACATACCAGTGCTCCCCAACCCCAAGCTTGCCCTCTGCTTGCAGCCGGTGACATCTGGGAAAGCCTCTGATGGGAGTTCATAGGAGGACGGGTACAGCAGTGCGGGGAGGGGAAACCCCAGAGCAGAGCGAGGACAACCTGCGTTCTTGTTCCTGCACTGCTGTCAGCTAATCATGTGGCCGTGAACAAATCCTTTCCTCTCTCTGGTCTCCGTTTTCTGCTCTGTAAAACGAGAGGCTTGTGTTGGGTGTCTCTAGGTTTCTCTGCACCCTGAGAGGATTACAAGGTGCTGCCTCTCCACGGGGCACCCATATCATCAAGAAAAGAACTAAAAAGGGCAAGCCTCAACCCAAACGGTTGTGCCGTCAGGCGTCAGGAGGCCTGTGGGGGGGAGGAGTTGGGCCCACAACCCGCACTGAGTCCCGCAGGCTCTGTGGGCCCTCGGGGCCGGTCGCCACTGGAGCCGCGGGCCCGTCGCTGGGCTGAGGGGCCAGGGCCTGGGGCAGGTCAGCGCGCGCACGGTACACGGATAGCTTTGGCTGTAGGATCAAGGATCTCGCCCAGCCCTGTGGGCATCACATCTGTCCTTACAGTCCCACACGGACACACAGAGAATTTCCTTCAGGCACCCCCACCCCCACCGACTCACGCAGCCCTTAATTCTTGAGAGAATCAAGTCTTCCGGTCTCCACAGATGGCTGTCTGTCCCCATTCAAGCTGTCCACTGGCCCCGACTATACTGAGGACACCCCTCCAGCCCCAGCCACCAACCCACCAGAACCAGTGCCCAGACCTGTGCCGGAGCCAGGTTCCTCAGAGAAAACTGCTCAAAGCATTGATAAAATAATGGCATGGGTGAAGAATAGGGCTCCCTTTAGGAAATCCCTTAACTGTGAGTCAGGATATAGGGTAGATGAAGAAACGGAGGCTTGCAGAGGGTAAGGGGCTTCCTCCAGGTCCCAGAAGGTGGGGTTGGGGCTTAAACCAGGGCCTCGGGGCAGACAAACAGCCAGCCTGTTGGCCTATAAGCTTTATGGCTGTGAGGTTAAAAGTAGAGAGCAGAGGCCTGCCAGCCTCCTCTCGCTCATCTGCGCTTGGGGATCGGGCCACCCTCATGGGGGCTCATCTCATGCCGTGCTGTTGAGCTAACAGGGTGAGGGACCCACATTGACGGGACTTATCTTCAATGCTGTTGTCACTTAGGACGACCACCACAGTAAACAGGATCCTCAGAACTTCAGGTGTCAAGCCCGGGACCTCATGAGAGGCCGGCAGAGCAGCCCCACCCAGCGGGTGACCTTCCCACAGGACCCAGGAAACCGCCCTGCCTGGGCTCTGACGTTCGTCCTGTCTGGGAGCCCTCTCCTTTCTTGTGGTTCCGTGTTCAAAAATCTCCCTCTGTCTTCCCGGCCACCCTCTGACCAGAAAGGTCCAGGCTCTCTGCCCCTCTGTGCACAAGAGTGACTTTTGCTGAAAAGCAAACATCACTGGGGCACCCGGCCTCGTGGTTTCAGGCTGTGTGGTTTACCTCATGACGTCATCTTCCTTCCTCCAGATAAACCAGAAGAGACTTCACTGCTCCAAGTGTCACAGGTCCCCGGGGGGGGGGGGGGGGGGGGGAAATGGTGCCTGCCCCAACTCGCCGTTTGAAGGTTCAGAGAGGGCAGCTGGGTAGTGGCTCCACCAGGGAAGGCATCTGCAGGGTGCCTAGGCTCAGGGGTGGCTGCAGGGGGTCTTCTGGTACCTCTCGCAGGTCTCTGGTTAGTGTAGGCTCAGGCAGGGCTCTCTAAACGTGGGAATCAGGCACAGGTCAGGCGCTGGACCTCATGGGTCCCACGTGACACAGCACCCGACTCCAAGCCACTATCCACACAGAGCAGGAAGACAGAGCAGACCCCCTTTGTCAGATCAGGGTCGTACCCCCTCCCCAGTCTCTCTTGCTGCCAGCCCAGAAGGGGTGGGTATGCCAGGGCTGGGGAATGGGAAGGGGTAGCTTATGCCTGTCCCAGGCTCTGTGCTTTATTATCTCATTTAAGGTTCCAACGACTCTTTGAAGTAGGTAATTCACAGAGTGCTCAGTTGACCGATGACAGACCCAAGGCTCAAAGACGTTTGGGATTTGCCTGAGGCCCCAGTTAGCATTAGGTCTTGCATGTGGTCGGTGTTCAGGAATGTCTGTCACGTAGAGAGGGGCCAAGATGCTACCTTTTCTCAGAGAAGCAGAATTCTCAGGGTGCACGGGACAAGACTGTTTCTGTTCTGAGGGAGCTGGCATCCCCCCAGTGAAGGGGTCCTGACTGGGCCAGGGCCTCCTCAGGAGCTTGGATGTCAGGCTGGGGCTGTGGATGGCCAGAGCATCACAGACCCAACTCAATCCAGATCCATCCAATGCTGGAGAACGTGATGGAACTTCTGCCTTCGCAGTGGGGCTCCATCTCCTTCGACTTGATCCAAATTCTTATTGGGCCACTACCCGTGCCAATCGGGCTCACTCTGCAGGGCCCTTTGGGGATCAGATAGCCTGGCCAGAGGGGAAATAAAACAGAGACAAAATGACAGGGTTCCTGTCCTCAGGGAACCTACACTCTCTTTAGGAATGATGACAGGAACAATGGCCACCACCACCACCCCAGTGTTTTAATCACTGTATTTATCCAGCATTACTACGTACCAAGCCCCATAAAGCGTGTCACACATATGTCTCATTTAATGCCTGTTAAAAACAACCTGTGAAGTGGCCATCGTTCCCATTTTATAGATGAGGCAACTGAGTTTTGGTCCCTTGCCCAAGGTGACGAGGTAGGAAGTGGCAAAGCTGGGATTTGAATCTGGGACTGTCAGACTACAGGACCGTGGTCCTGACCACAGAACACCAATAACTTGGACCCAAGGCAGAAGGACACACATTCCACACAACTGTGCTGAGTGTGCAGAAAAGGGATGCGGGGGAACCCGGGGCCCTGTGGAAGGTAGGCAGTGTTCGGCGGGCAGGGACGGGGCAAAGGGCACCAGTGCCAGCCAGGGCTGATGGGTGGGGCTCATGGAGCACATAAGCCTCGTGAGAAGCAGCCAGTAGTTCCTTTGGGCCAGAGGCCAGGCCCTTGGGAAGGGGGCGCTTTGGGAAACAGAGATCAAGGCCAGAGTGGGGCAAACTGGTGCTGGGTGAGAGCTTCCATCTTTGTTTAGCCTTGGGCTCCTCACGGAAGGCCGTGTCCTTGAGGTCAAAGGCCTGTTCAGGCCAGAGCTTCTCCAGCACCGTGCCCCACCCCTCTGCTCTCTACATCAACTTCGCACCCCTCCCTGCGGTCCGGTCTGGATGCCTTCCTTCATCAGCTGTTGAGACCAAGCAGTTCCAGAGAGGCCTGAGCAGCTCAGAGACGGCTGGGTTTGTGGGCGGAGCCTGAGACCCGGAGAATGATCTGAACTGATAGAGCCCGTGTGGGTGGTCTCCCCTAGAGCCTGGGAGGGAGCCAACGGGGCTGGCTCTGTCCCTGGCCTGGACACCAGCAACTCAGTCAGAATAGGCTTGGCGTCCATGTTGCATGCTGGGCTGGTTACAGGCCTCCAGGGGCCCCAGACACTGTCCCCAAAGCCATCACCGGGCATCATGGTGGCCACAGCTGCCTGCCCGCCCACTCTGCCTGTGCCCCCTGGCGGGGTGGCGGGACCTTTCCTGCACTCCTGGGTTCCATTCCACAGTCAGAATTCTGGCAGCTGCCTTCTGCCTCTGGCCTCACCTCCTTTCTTCTCTCATCCACTCATCTCCTGCTCCTTTACCATCAGGAGGTGGGTCTCCACTAAGTGGCTCTCTGGGGCCCCAGAGTGGAGGCAGGCAGGACCCTGAGCTGGGCTGTCAGGCCTGAGGGTGGCTCAGAGGTGGAGAAGGGGCCAGGCCAAGGGCAGCGAGCCTTGAGCAAAGGCGCCGGGGACGGTTTGTGAGCCCAGCTCCCCCTTGCTCACGCTCCTGGCAGGAGGCCCAGGCTCAGAGCCGGCCTCACAGGCTGATTCGTGACTGAGAAACTGCCTCCTGGGCCCTGCTCTAGGTGGGAGGGGCCTGGGAAAACCAAGTTGTTGGGCCTTCATGGCCCTGTGGGGCCTGCCCAGGCTGTGTGTGGCGGCTCAGGAGGCCCGGGAAAGCCATTTTCTTCATTAAGCATCTGGGTGGAGATTGCAGGAATCAGCAGGAATGCCTTGCCAATTATCCAGACTCGGGCTGGTGGCCGGGCCCCAGGGGAAGCAGGTTTGACTCCCTCAGTCCTTTCCAATGCCCCTTGCTCTTCCTTCTGGAGTGGTAATTAATCAGGGCTGCTCAGGGGCGGTGGGCGGTGTTTTCCATACTGCCCTGCCATCCACCTGCCCGCTGCTGCCCCTGGCTCTGGAACCTGGGATGAGCAAGGTCCCCGGATACAGTCAGCATTCCTGCTCTGGGCCAGCTCCCAAGCCGAGCATGGGTAACAGAGGAGCCAGAGATGTGGCCATCGTGGCTTATGCGCCATGGCTGCTGTGGCTGCAGTGACACCCCTAGGTGGCCAAGATGGCCACCAACGATCAGCCCCTTGACTGCTCCGAAAGCCACCCAGTGCTCTGCATCCTGGCAGGACTGCTGCCTGAGATCTGCTCTCAAAGAGCATGAGCTCCCCTGTGGAGCCACATCCCCCGGCATCGCTCGCAGCTCCACTGTCCCATCTTTCAACCTGGGAGCCCCGGGGCCTGGGCCTGGGCCTCATCTGTTCACCTCATCGCCCTCCAAAGTGGCAAGCCTACAGACTGGCTAAGTGTCCGTTTGTTGACTTTGCCAAGTGTGGGCCTGGGGTGGGCGAGGGCGGAGCGGGCAGGGCCAGGGACTGCAGTGGGGGTGGCAGAGAGGATGCGGCCAGTAGGCAGGATTTGGAGGGGGAACAAACCAGAGCAGTGACTGGCTGGATGTGGGGATTAGAAAGAGTGTTGGGTTGAGTCTCGGGCAACTCGGGGTTCTGTCAACTTGGGCCCGTGCTCTTACCTCCCAGAGGCAGGGGATCCCCGACCCCGTCCACCGCCAAGGCGGGAGCAGTGAGCTCATGTCTGCCTGGCTCAACTGCTCTAGAAACTCACACTCTCTCTGCTTGTCATGAGAATTATGAAAAAGTCCAAACACACTAAAGGGAGGTAAGAGAGTCTCACAACCCCTGAGGATCCCACCACTCAGCCTCCACACTCATCAGCCTTTTCTAATCTTTCCTATTTCCCATCCCCCGCCTTTTTTTTTTGTATTTTAAAACAATACCAGACATCAGACAATTTCTCCCATAAATACTGCAGTTTTTATCTCCAACAGATTGAGTGTGTCTGTTTTACATAACCACAAGGCCGAGTCTTAGCAACTGTTGGTAAAAGTTAACGGAGTGTCACATAAAACCCCGCTCAGGCTCCCATTTCTCTGGTGGCCTCATCCTTCTAGTGCCAGCACACCAATTCCTAAGACAGGGGAGATTGTCACAGCAGGTCACATCATGGCCTTCAGGTCAGCTTGGCTCAGCAAGCTCTTCCTAAAGCTCTCAGCCCCATGCCAGGGGCTAAGCTACATAGGTGACAGAGACAGGCCCTGTCACACAGGAGCTCCACGTGGCCACTGCCAGTAGAAGAGTCTTCTAGGTCAGCCTGGATCCAGGAAGACACGAAATCCTCTCCTGCCTCCCAGAATCCTTGGAATCAATTCATGAGGCTCAGAGGCCCTTTCCCAAGGCCCATGCCTACCCCTGGTCTCTTTCTCTCCATTTCCTCCCACCCCCGTTTCCATGTGCCTATGCACCGGCCTGCTGGAATGACCAATCCTGTCCCTTGGCCCGGAATTTCTCTTTTTCTCCCTCCCTCCCTCCCTCCAGGCTCCTGCTCAGTGCCTCTTCTGTGACCAGCCCAGGGTTGCTCCTGTGTTCCCAGCATAAACTCCCGTCCCTGCTGTAACGCCTGTTTCGTGTGTCTGGGGTTTTCCAAAGGGCAGGACTGGGTCCCTAGTGTTCCATACACAGCCAGCCCTCCACATTGGGATATTCTGTATGCTTGTTGTATGACCTGGGTGTGCAAGTGAAGGAGTGAATTCGAAGGAGAGCCAGTTGGTGGAAGAACAGAGAAACAGCTGGGAACACATGGGAATGGGGGGTGCTCTCCCAGAGCCCTCCGTCCATCTTCAGAAGCTGGAAAACAGTTGGAGCCAGCAAGTGGTGGGGCCGCTTCTCTCCCAGCAGAGCAGAGGATCTCCTGCCCCTTCCCATCAGTGAGGCCTGAGCTGTCTAGTGTCCCGTGTCACTGGCTCTCTGAACGCCCCCAGGGCAGTTTCCCTCCCCGGGTCAGGCTGGAAACACGCATGGGGAGCTCAGCGCATGCCCAGACCCCGCGCCTGCTGGTGGGGTCTGTTTGCACATGGTCATCTGGTTTCAATCCAGTGAAATCTTAAAACTTTCCACGGGAACTTCTTCTATTTTGAACTCCTCCCGGATGGGCTGGATGGACTAACTCCGAGCAGGCTGTGAGCTCCTGGGCAGCGGCTGGGGAGTCGCCGCCCCCAGCCGGCCCGTCAGCAGGAGCAAGCGTTGCTGGGGCAGCTGCGGAATTCAGACCCATCCCCCCCTCAGGCTTGCAAGGGGGCACCCTGAGCCTGTATCTCCTCATCTACACAGAGCAGGGCTAATGCCAGGCAACCAGACTGCCTGCGTGCAAATCCTGGCACCACCCGTAGTAAACTATGTCACTTTGGCAAAGTTACCGGACCTCCCGTTCTTCATCTATAAAATGGAAATAAGTTGAGCTGTTGGGATTGCGGGAGTCAACACCTGTAAAGTGCTTAGCACAGTGTCTGGGATATATTGCAAGGCCCCTACCAAGCACCGGTTATTACACAGCCGTGATTTCTTATCTGAAACCTTTGGCCTTTCGCATCTCAGAGTTTATGTTTATATGTCTTTGAATTTTTAATTTTTTTTTTCAACGTTTATTTATTTTTGGGATAGAGAGAGACAGAGCATGCACGGGGGAGGGGCAGAGAGAGAGGGAGACACAGAATGGGAAACAGGCTCCAGGCTCTGAGCCATCAGCCCAGAGCCCGACGCGGGGCTCGAACTCACGGACCGCGAGATCGTGACCTGGCTGAAGTCGGACGCTCAACCGACTGCGCCACCCAGGCGCCCCTGTCTTTGAATTTTTAGAAACGTAATATGCGTGTTCCGATAGCACATGTGATCCAGCGAGGTCTTGGCAGCTTGCCATGGCCAAACGTATTAGCATTTCCTCACTCACAGCTACGAGTAGTCACCCTAAGCGGGAAGAGGAAAGACCACAGGCAGCCTCATGTGTGATCAGGCCACATTTTGCTGCCAAGTAAGTTACTCCAAAATGTTGGGGGTTTTAGGACTTTGGGAAGTTTGGACTTGCGGACAAGGAACTGGGGAGCTGGGATTGTTATTGCAACACTTGTTTAGGAGGGAGTACGGAAATGGTTCCCCTTGAGAGCCCACTGTGGAGAAGGGTGGCTGGGCGCCTCCTCCTGCCCCTCTGGGCTGCCCACCGGGGCCCGCCCTGCACAGTGTCCCCAGCACAGAGGGCCTCCACCCAGCGCCTTTGTATGAATTAGAATAAGGCAGGCTCCTCGCAGCCTCAGCACCTGGAGATAAAGCTTGGCAACTAGAGAGCAACTCTACACGGGAAAGGCGTCTCTTCCTCTGGGCAGGCTGACACCAGACGAGCAAAGCACCAGCCTCGCAGGGTGGCCCTGCAGCTGATGGGCAGCTGGCACCCTCCTGACCCCATGTGGATGTGCTCTGAAGGCCTGAGAGGTCACGAAGAACACAAGCTGCCCATAGAGTGGAGCAGTGGAAGGAGCTCCTTCAGATCAGGCCATCTATCCTCAGGCACTGGAAGTTGATTTCTGACTCATCTGCCCCTCTCCGCGCCCCCCCCCCCCCCACCCCGTGCCAACTTGGGCCGCTTGGGCCAAGAGTCACAGGCTCAGGGCTCTGCAGGGAAGAGGGAACGAGTTCCTTTCATCTCAGAATCCGAGTGAAAATCCTGGGCTGACGTCCCCATGGGGTCATCAGGCCCCTGTCCTAGAGGTGGGAGCAATGCCCTGGACATTTGCACAGAGCGTTAGCATTTCCAGATCCCTTCCATAGACTCCAATCTGATATTCACAAGGACCATTCATTACCCCTGTCTCACGTCTCAATAAAGCCAGGTTCAGAGGCGAAGTGACTGGCCCAAGGTCACATGGCAGCAGTTGGCGGAGCCCATATTTCCTGCCTGTTTAGTGTTTTCCGTGCCACACCTCAGTGCCTCTGGGCCCCCACCTCACAGCTGGTCTGCGGCCTTCCCGAGATGGCTTCCCTGCTGGCTATAGTGGGTGCCGGGGGCAAATTCCTGGCCAAAGGCATGTGCCGGCGAAGAGTTGGGCCCCGGCCCCGGGGGGACCTGGCCCCCGCGTCCTGGCCACACTGGCAGGGGAGGCATCCTCTGTCTGCTCCCGAGGGTTAAACACAACACCTCAGCTAATAAAATATAAAGAGCAAACAAGACAACAGCAGGGGTGGATTAAGGAGACTAATGCTTATAAAAGTGCTTTGAGCCCCTGAAGAAAGGAGACACCAAACACGAAGCTTCATTCCCTAGCCTTCGGTCACTGTCAGGTGGCCAGGGAGGCTCTGAGCCTCACAATGGAGGAGGGAGGGAAGGGCAAGGGGAAGGGGAGAGAGGGGAGGAGGTGGAGGGGGTGTCCAGGCATACCGGGCAGAAGACATGCCGTGACACTTGCCATGTCCGTAGCTCATGGCATCCTGTGAGCAAGAGGGGTGGCCATTAACACAAGTGAACTGCCACACAGACAGAAAAGCAGGAGGCCAAGTATGTGGCGTCTCGCTGGCCTCCAGGCCCTGGAACACGATGCACAAACAGCATGGTGAGGAGGCTCTCAGGTCCATGGGGGCTCAGAGCCAGGGCAGGATCCTGGGAGGTGAGCCCTGGCTCACTGTGGCTGAACAGGTGTGGCCACCCCCCACATAGGGTAAGAGCAGCCCCAGTGCGGGGTGGGGGGGGGGGGGGCTCTGCATGGACCAGGGCCAAGGACCAGGTGGGAAGATGCAGGAGCCCAAAGTCGGTGCCAGTGGCCCTCCCAGGAATGAGCACAATGTGAGGAAACAGTCCAGGAGGGCAGACCAGCCTCTGGAAACAAAAACAGAATCTCAGCTCCCAGACCAGGTGGGAGGGAAGAGGAAATCAGCCCAGAGCAGGGCCAGTGCTCTGGGTGCCAAAGCCCCCCACCTGCCCCTAAGCGAGGGGTGGTGGTGGGGGTGTCTCTCCAGCAGTCTGTGCTGCGGCCACTACCCCAGCTGGCCAGTGATCCTTTCCAGAACTGGGGCAAGTGATGTGCATCAAGGTTGCAGGTGGTCCCTATGGGGCCTGTGAGCAAATGGTAAAAAGATGCCCCCATCTGGGCAGCTGTAGCCCTAGGCACAGGTTTGCTGCGTAGATGGCGGCTGGGGCTACATTTTAACCCCATCCCCTTTCCTGACTATACAGAGTGACCCTCACCTGGATGGTCCCCTGCCAATCCAGGATGCTTCTGCTGTTATGGGGCCTTTGAGGTCTTCCTTCCCACCTCACCCCTCACCCTGGTCCCTGATGGCCCTTGACTGAGTCAGAGGCAGATGAAAAAACACTGATTTGCGAATCAGATCAGGTTTTAGCCCCATCCTGGATCCCTGTCCCTCTCTGGGCCTCAGTTTTCCCACCTGTATTAGCATTGGACCGCATGGTCTCGATGGCCCTTGAAGCCTGAACATTGGGTGGTCCTCTGATAAGTGCCAGAGTAAAGGTTGTCCATTGTCCCTGGTAAGGCTCTCTGCCACCAGCCTTTCCCACCGAATGGCAGGAGCAGAGACCCAGGGGTCTGAGCACTGACCAGGGGAGGGGCAAGAAGTGGGGTTGAAGGTGTGGGGAGTGTGGGGAGGGCTGGGCTACAGGCCAGACCCACTGCCTGGGTCTCCTGTGTCCCAGGGTGATGTCTCATGCTGTGGGGACACCATGACCCTTCCCAGAGTGGACGACAGCCCTGGATCGTGTGGGTGTGGCCCCAAACCTCCCCATTCAGCTCCTCTCCTCTTGCACTCAGACCCGTCCCGCTCACACACTCCTAACCTGTGGCCTGAGAGAGGGAGCCTAGCATCCTCAAGTTGGAGGGCTGCAGATCGGAGTTCTACTGGCACCTATTACGAGCCGGGTGGTCACCCTTTGGGGCTCCCATTTTCTTGCCTGTGAAATGGGGATAAAAACTTTGGCCTCTTAGGGTTGACGTGAGGGCAAGGGTCTGACCCCGGGGCTGGCACAGCGGAGAACGCTCACCAGACGGGAATCGTCACCATCGTCCCGGCGCTTGGCCGAGTACCATTCCTTAGCGCAGATGAGTCCCCTGCCATTCTCTCCCCCTGGGATGCCCTTCCTAGCTCCTGCCACTCAGAGCCCGTGGGGCAGGCAGGTGCCACCTCTCCCAAGTAACACTTTCCGGTCCCCTAGCCGGAGTATGTCTCAAGAGCCCCTTTCACCTCCACCACGGACACTCCGTCTTTCAGAACATCCTTGGAACATAGTGTGTGGGCGTTGGAGACAGGCTGGGCGTGAGGCCTCTTGGAGGTGATTTCTCACAGAGGCTGGCACATAGTAGGTGTTCTAGAAGACAGTGTGGAATGCCCTAACATTGAGGCCTGTGGCCGGGCCCTTCACAGGGGAAGCTCAGGGAAAGCTGGCCAAGGGGCTGGGCCCGCGGATGGTGCCCTGGCCCCGAGTGAGCCGGCCAGCGGCGAGGCAAGCCGCCCCCTGCAGCCTCCCACACTGGCCAGGTGTGGCTGGGCTAGACTTGCAGTGGGCTGAGGGCTCCTTAATGACAGTAATAATAGTAACAGCAGCTCCCATCCGTGGCTGCTTATTATATCACAGGCATGTTATGTCCATCACTCGCCAGATCGGCATAACCAGCCTGTTAAGTAGGTGCTATTATCATCCCATTTCATAGACAAAGAAACTGAGGTTCGGAGAGGTGAAGGTCAGGTAACCACTAAGTAGCTTAGTGAGGATTTTTATTTCTGGCTCCAGACCTGGGCTTCTAGCCCCAACTGGGGGGTTCCGGACCGTGTTCAGGCCCCCGTGCCTCCCACCAGCCCTGGCTGGTGGGAGGCTGGCAGAGGAGGGCAGCTCCAGCATTCTCTGAGGCGCTGACACCTTCCCTTTGGTCTCAGGCTTCCTCCCACCTCCACGCCCACACATGTCTGGACAGATGCAGGTTTCAGGCTCTCCCTGGGGCCCCCACCCAGGCCTGCCCAATGCCACCTCCCCAGGCTGCTTCCATTCCCAGGGCTCGAGGCCACGTGGGGAAGGCAGGACTCAGGCTCCCCGCTGCGGCCTGAGCATCAGCACCCTTGCTTCTCACGCTCTGTGCCCACTGCTGTCAAAACTTGAGGGGGTGTTTGCCCATTTTCCAGCTCTTCTAGTTCACCGCTTCCTGCCCCAGGGCCCTCCCCTGCCCCACCTGAGGGTCCGATTCCTTTACAAGTTCCACCTTAGGCTGCCTCTACCCTTTGGCCTCCAGCCACCACTCCGGGAACCTCCTTAAATATCACTTTGATCCTGTCCCTCCCCTGCTCACAAGCCTTCAAGGGCTCCCTCTTCCTCCTGCAGCAGCTAGACACCTCACTTCCTGGGAAGCCCTTCCTGAGCTGACCGTTTCTCTGTCTTACTTCTCCTCACACCCCACCTCAGCTCAGCCTGGAGGCCCAACACCCTCCTCATTGTCTTACCTACCTCAGGGCTTCCTCCTCCCCTGCCACAATATTCTAGCGCACTCTGCCATTTCCCACTGCATGAACTGGTCCATTGCCATGAAGTATGTTTCACGGAATATACTTATAATAGGGAAACTCATGAGCTAATTCAAATGGCCAAAAGGGGAGGCGCTATGCGAACCCCGGAGAAACAGGAGGGAGATCTTCCAAAGATGGCTGTGAAGACCGTGGCAAGATGGCTGAGACTTAGGAAATAATGTTAAGTAAAAAGCAAAACCGGACGCAAAACTGTATTATCTTGGTTCTGAACCTGTGACGACAACCGAATGGCTGGGATAGCATTCCCCATCACAGAATCGGCGCACGGTACGTGTTGCCCGCTGTTAAACACCACGCTAAACGCAGTTATGTCAGGAGGATGGGCTGTGGATCATTTCTGTGCCTTGCTCCTCTCATAATGGGAAAAAGGCGTCGATACAAGCAGTTTTGATGGCAATGACGGGGAGGTTTGGCTATGACACCCGTCCAGGTGCCCGCCTTAAAGGTCACACCCACCTCGGAAGGATCCAGGAGCCAGAATGCAGGGCTTTCAGACAGGACTCATCTCGGGCACCCCACGGGACCCTGTTCGCCCACCTTGGGTCCTCTGGAACTGAATGGGAGGAGCAGGCGGCCAGCCAGGGCGGCTCTGGGGGTGGGCGGAGCCCGGGGGAGTGTAGGCGGCACGGCCACCGGCACCCATTTCACCACGTCCTCGGGGCAACCCCCCCCCCCCCCCCCCCCCCACCCCCCCGGGCCCCTGCCTGGCGGCAACAGCGACTCTTCATTAGGTGGTGGCAGTGGCAGACTGCTCACACAGCTGTGCTATCCCCAAGCCCTGTCTGCCTTGTTCTCATGAGCAGCCCCTGAGGAGGGCTCCTATTGCACAGATGAGGGACAGTTAACGCCCCGCGTGGTCTGAGGGCGGCGGGCCAGGACTCAGCCCTGCCTTCCCGCTTCACGATTTTCGCCTGCCCCGTCTGGACGGCGGGGGCCCCCCCCCCCCCCCCACTCGGGGTGGGCGGGGGGGTGGGAGGGGGTGGCGGTCTCCAGGGGCCAGAGGCAAGCCCACACTGGGGCCTGGGAATGAAGCAGGTTCTGGAAGGGGAAGGAGGACAAGTGTGCCTTGCCTCCTTCCGGTCTTCCCTGAGTGCCCTGGTCACGGTGCCCCCCCCCCCCCCCCCCCCGCCACCTCCCTGCTTTACACCCCCCAGTGTACTCACTGTGCGTCCTGTTCATGCTGTCTCTCTCCGTCGGGAATGGAAGCTCCACGAAGGCAGGCGTCCTTATGCCTTATTCACTGCCGCCATCTCCAGTGCCTGGCACCAAGTAGGTGCTCAGTAAATAACCAAACGCCTGTGAACTAGGCATCCTGTTCTCCTCAGCCCAGCCGCAGACCCCACCAGGAAGCCCAACCACCACGACGAGGCAAAGGGATAAAATATTTTGAGGGCCAAGAGGCTGAATCTGGGCCCAGCTGACCCCTCCTCTAGGAAGCCCTCCCTGATTTGCCTGGTAAGCAGTGTGGATCTGCTGCTCTCCCGCAGGGCATATCACCACCTCCCCTGTGAGCAGTGTTATCTTTCCGGCTTATCTTTCCGGCTCTTTGGGGGCAGGGTTGGTCTTATCATCTGTACAGTCCCGGGGCCAGGAAGAGAGGGTGCTCAACAGATGTCTGTCGAATGCCTAAGTGGGGTTCAATCCCTGCTTCTCCCTGGGAGCAGCTCCCACATCCAGGCACACAGAAAGTGCTCAAAAAACACGTGGAAAGGCCGGAGGCCTGCCTGGTTCGGTACTGCTGTTCCGCTGTTTTCCACCTGTTTGGTCTGGCCCCACCTGTTTGAGCCCAGACACGTGGGCTCACCTGTGTCCTGTTCACGCTAGACCCGCCTCGGTCAAGGCCTTCTGGCTTAGGATGGCTCCGGTGTCTCTTCCTGCAGTCTCTTGCAGGCCTGGCCACCCTCCCAGGGGTGTGGGACACGCAAGGTTTCTGGATGACGCTACCCTCTCCAGCCCTGGAAACCTGCTTCTCGCTCTCAGGGCCGCCCTTCACGACCGGGGTAGCTCACGTGTGGGCACGTGGGAGGCAGAGGTGCTGAGAAGGGGCTTCGTGTCTCTCCACAGCTGCAGATGGTTAACGCTGGGCCTTCATCCTGCTTCTCCAGATCAGCTGCGAACGGGGGGGGGGGGGGGGGGGGGGGGGGGGGGGGGGGGGG
>NW_024412419.1:23031922-23086583 GCF_014898765.1 Herpailurus yagouaroundi | reverse complement strand
CCCCCCCCCCCCCCCCCCCGGCCCTCAGCCCAGGGTCTGGCTTGGGCAGACCAGGCTTTCTAACCAGGGGCCTAGAAAGCCGTCAAGGGGGTCCGTGACCGACAGTCAAGATTTTAAGGGAGGCTAATGTTTATTGTATGTTTACCACAGAGGAGGAACCCCCGGCTAATAAACTGTTCTAGTTTTGTCTGGAAACGTGCCCATTCAGTGAGGTAATTTCCAGTCCCTAGTATTCTTTGGAATGTCTAGCAAGCAAGCATATGTCATTGGTCAAAAGGGCGGGAAATAAATGATTACTTAATAACTGCAGTTTAATAAACAAAACCTTCTGAAAGCAGGGGTCTTGACAGAAGTGAGGAGTTGGGAACTGCAGGCCAAGGTGCTCAGCATGGGCTCACTGAGGGGAGAAGGGGAGGGAGAGGGAGGGGCAAGGAAGGGGGAGGGGAGGAGGGGGAGGAGGAGGGGAGAAGGGGAAGGGGGGAAGGGGAGAGGAGGAATAGGGAAGAAAAGGAGGGGGAAGGGGAGGAGGGGAGGAGGGAGTACAGGGGGAGGGCTGTGGGCCTGGTGGGGCCGGCAGAGGCGGTGACCGTGACCGCTGGCCCCAGGAGTGTCAAATACACGGAGGGGGTGTCATCTGAATGCCTGTAAGGCAGGGGCAGAAAAGGATTATTTTTGTAGTCAGCTGAAGCTCAAGAGCAGGGATGGGAAAGGGAAAGAAGGACTAAAGAACAGGCAAGGCTTAACCTGGGCAGAATCTGAGTGACAAGAGAGACTTCAGACCTTTCTGAGCGCTCACTACCTGGCAGTGCTGGTCGAAGCATTTCACATGTCCCAGTTGACGGAGCCCTTCTGCCAGGCCTGCGATGGAGGCAGGAGTCCCATTTTGCAGAGAAAAAAACTGAGGTCAGGTGGCTTGCTCAAGTTCATGCCTCTACTAAGCGGTGGAAACGGCATTCGACTCAGGCTGACTGGCTCCAAAGCCCACGGGCCTCATCTCCCACAACAAGCCAATTAGCCAAGGGCTTGGGTTCACCGAAGCGTGCTCCCGTCGGGAGAGTTCTGCGCCATTTCTGTGATTCCCCTATGGCTGCCGACTGCTGACTGCCGGCACCTGGAATGGGCAAGGTTGGGGGGCTGCTGGTCCTGGGGTGACAGAAGGGAAAGCAGAGGAGGTGCCCCAGGGGGCAGCCTGAGGTGTCGGTGCCGTGCGGGTGGAAAGGTCGAGGAGACGGGTGGAGGCAGCTGTCCGGGTTGGGCAATCCGCCAGCCCACGCAGGCTGACGGCCCGGGTGTGCGGAGGACTCCTTACCCCACCTGAGCCTGTGCTTGAGCATCAGGAGGGGACGCTGAGGCAGGATAAGGGGCAGCGGAGTCATCTGAAGCCCAGGCTGTGTGTGGGAGTGGAGGAATGAGCCCCTGAGGAGTCTTCCCCCAAGTCAATCTGGCCCCCCTGGGCCGACCCTTGCCCCCAGGCCTAGTGTCCCCAGGCGTGACACCGGCCCCTAGCTGGGCTATGAAATGAGCCCAAGGTAAAATCCCTCCGTCAACCTACTTGAACTTATGCACCCAGATGACGACTGACTCCAAAGCTGTACCCTGGGGAGGTGGCACTCTTATTCTGCAGGCACTGTTATACCCAAATGGTTTCTGGCCTGCCCAGGAATTGCCCTCAGAGCCCCGATGCCTGCCTTCGGCTCTCTGCAGTGGTGGCCTATCAGCTCTCTGAAGGGCCAAGAAGGCAATGGATGCAAAGGACCCAGAACAGGGCCTGAGATCTCATGCATGATGCTCGAGAGGGCTTTCGTCACTATTAATACCCCCCCACCACCTGCTCAGACAGCCAAAGGTCATTGTCAGCTGGGGAGTCCTATTTTGCAGCAAAAGTACGATCACGGAGTCGAAAGGGATGAGTTCTCTTGGGTGACTCCTAACTGGGCTCACAGGGGATAGAGTGAGGAGACTTCTGTAGAGGGACAGCTCCTAGCTGGCGTTGAAGAGGTGGGTGATGGGCTCTATTCTGGAGGAACACGTATCTGTCACACCTTCCACATGCCATGCGGCTCATCCCAACGTGGCAACTGGCCCAGCCCAGGGAGGGTCATCCTGGTCATTCCTGGGTTGCCTGTGGGGTTACTTTTATTGCTACAATTAGTCATAATTCATCATAACCCCAAGCTTGACCTCTCAGACTTATAAAGCGTGGCTCTTCCAAAAGGGTCAGAGATGAATGGAGGAGTGACATGGGAGCCCTGAAGCAGGAGAACACGAGTTATGTTAGGAAATAATCCTTGGAGTTCTTTCTTACTTGCCCTAGGATCCTGTGCTTTTGGAAGTAGCCTGGTGCCCTTCCTTAATAACTGCCACAACCATTCCCATCTAGTTTTCCCCAGATGTCACGCCATCGTTTCAACCAAGTGTGTCCTGGGCTTTAACCTGAGAATGTGGCACAAACTCAGATTTTTTTCCAACAGTGGGCTGGCCCTGGCTCAGTCATCTGCAAGTCAGTTGGTATTTCTATGGATTTCTGTAGCCACACAGGCCCATCTGCCTGCACAAGGACTGCTTCAGAGCATCCTGCAGTAGAGGGCACACGGACACACAGAACCCCCGGTGGTGAAGCCTTGGAACCAGCAGACCTAGGGCCAACCCCGGCTTCCACCTGACCTGGCCCAGGCCCGACCACCCCAAGCCCCTCTCCTCCTGCGGAAAATGGCAGAAACCAGGATATGAACGTCTCGTATACGATAGATGCTCAATAAATCTCTCTCCATGTGGAGACGCTTGATAAGGGAAGTGGAAAGAAACCAAGCCCTGGGCTCATTGCCTTTGTGTAATGAGGACCGGGGATGGACAGGGAGAGGGGGAGAAAGGGAAGGAAGGAGGGAAGGAGGGACAGAAAGCAGCAGGGATGAATGAATAGGTAAATATACCAGCTTCCTGTCCTCAGGTGAGTTATTTAGCTTCCTTGAGGCTCAGTTTCTGGATCTACGAAATGGGGATAAGAACGCCTACCTCATTTACTTGTTTTGAGGATTAAAAAAGACAATGTACAAAAAGTAGCTAGCACGGAATGTTATTTATAGCTCCATGGGGATAGCCACCACCATTACCCCCTGCCCAGGACCCATTTCTACTTGGCATCTGGTCCCCTCTCCTTTACTCACTGTGCGTAATTACTACAGATGCATAAACAAAAAGGTGAGGCTTCTTCTCTTGCTTTCATTTCAAAAAGCATCAACGACTTGGTTATGATGCCATGAATAGCGTGAGACGCCATCTGACCGTGAGATGGTGTTTTTAACATTCGCGTGAAGGAGAACGTGGGACGGGCCAGTCCCCGTGAACTGGGGCAGTTTCTGGGGCTGGCACTATTTATAGGCTCAAGCAAGAGGCGAGCCGAATGTGGTGATTTCTCTACCAAGGCCGTGCCTGCAAAACAAGAGTCTGTGGCCGTCAGGAACCGAAACTGAGTCAGAAGCAAAAGTGACCTGTGCTGCTCTGATTTTCCTGCCTGTGACAGAGCAGGCTCCAGGGCGGATAAGCAGGTCACGCGGGTGTTTGTTCTCAAGCGCTACACAGAGCAGCACGCTGACCCAGCGTGGCGGGGGTGGGGGTGCCCAAAGACACTTCCCATCGCTCGCTCGTTACGATCAAGAGGACTCATGATTTTGTCTTCCCGGTGATCCAGACAGGGCCACTCTTCCGAAGGCCACATTCGTTGGGCAGGACTGCTCAACAGGGGCATTCTGACTTTTCATTAAAAGGCCAAAGTCAACATCAGAAAATCATCTTTCTGGTCTGCAATAATAATAATAACAGCCGCTTTTTATCAAACCTTTCCATGGGCGGAGCACCGTAGTGGTGCTTTAGGTACATTGTGTCTTCACAACCCTAGGAGGCAGGTGTTTACTCCCATTTTACAGATGAGAAAACAGAACTCCCAGAGATTAAGGGAAGACCCACCCTGGGGTCTGTTTACCCCGGCTGAGGCTCCCACAAGCACCCTCCCTGCTTCTCCCCCATCTGCATCCAGGGACCTCAGGTTGGTAGCTTGAAATCGATCACAGTAGGGGTATTTACACCATGGAAACTGGCAAACAGTGCAAGTCACGCCCCTCCTGTTTTTCTCGTCCTTTTAAAAACTGCTGAAGAACTACCTGTCAAATATTTGCCAGCCACCAAGTGGGCAGAGCCAGGAGTCAAATAGAAGTCTCTCTCCTCGGGGTGCCTGGGTGGCTCAGTAGGTTAAGCGTCGACTTCGGCTCCGGTCATGATCTTGCGGTTCATGAATTAGAGCCCCGAGTCGGGCTCTGTGCTGACAGCTCAGAGCCTGGAGCCTGCTTCTGATTCTGTGTCTCCCTCTCTTTCTGTTCCTCTCCTGTTGACACACATACACACACACACACTCTCTCTCTCAAAAATAAATATTAAAAAAAAAAAAGTCTCTCTCCTCAAGTTCACGCTCTTTCCAATTCATTCCCAAGAGCAAACGGGCTCTGTCATGGAGCCCCATGCCATCAGGCTGGAGGCAGTGGGTCCTCAGGAAGCCGAGCGGCTGAGAGAAGGCTGAACACGGACAGCCCAGGTCTCTTGCACCTCCGTCCCGGACCTCCCGGGAGAAGCCCGGGTATTGCTAGTCAACACATCGGAGTCCTTTTCCTTGTCCGTGCGGAGCTGAAGATTCAACCGAAATGACAAGGGCTGACTAAGCTGGAGACGGGTTTTATGAGGTAATAATAATGTGCTCTTATAAATGGCACTTTTCTTCTTCAAAGCGTTTTATGGCCATTTACTAATTAGTCCCGGGCTGTACTCTGTACGCACGTACAACGCGTGACGATTGGCTGAACTAGCAAGAAGTGTTTAAAAACACACAGGTGACTGTCATCCATTTACAAGCACCGCTTGCTCCTGCTGCTGTCAGGGCAGAGGGGAAACTCACAGATGCCGGTTTTGAATCCTTAGCATTTGCCACACGAAGTGGCTATTGTCACCTTCGGTTGTTTGGTTCCTCCTAAGAAAATCAGCCCAAACCCTCCCCCTGAGACGCAAGTCTTTTTAAGATTCACATACTCCTCGTGCTCACAGACCTATACATGGCACATCATCCTTCTCTGGGAAAGAAAAAAGTGTGTTTGTTTTACGAGAGAGATGGGGACATACGTGAGACACGGCACTGCGGGTCCAGAGCCGGGAGCCTGGGTCGAATCCTGACCCTGGCACTGACTGGCTGGTGGTTGTGGGCAACTCACCGAACCTCTCTGTTCTTGTTTCCTCATCTGTGGAAACCTCTACTCAGGGGCTTACTTCACAGGTCTGCGGTGGAGATGCTGAGACCAAGTGTGTGACAGCACTTCCCAGGCACGCCGTGCCTTGCTTGGCAGGCGTGTGGGTGTATCGTCAGCAGCCTGGTGGGCCTGAGCAGATATGCACCCCTAGAGGTTGGCAGGGGCGGGAGGGCCATTCCCAGATCACACGGCCCGCTACCGGCTGGTGTCACTACTGACTGGCCGCTTGAAGTGCCTTGGGTCCAGGCCACGTGACCTGACCCCGCCCCACAACTACCAACCACCCTCTGCTGGAACCGGCGCTGAATCCCCCAACTGGGTCTGAAGCCCTGACTCAGTCGACTCTTGGCTCTGTGGGCAGTGAGCCCTACCCATGCCCCTCCACGGCGGGGACACAGCCACAGCAATCCTGGGCGACAGCGTCACGGAGCAGAGAGAATGAGGCTTGGCCCCCGGTCGCACGGAGGTAGAGTGAACTGTCGGCCGGCCAGGGGCAGAAGAGGCTCCAGAGTGGTCGGCTGGCTTTGGGCTCAGAATAATCATCAGGGGAGTTTTATCACAATCCAGGTGTCCCGGCCCCGATGGGTGAGAACTGATCCAGAACTGCAGTGGCGTCCAGAGCAGCGGCTCTGAAAAAAGTTCCCCGGGGGGTCCTGATGAGCCAAGTCTTTGTATTACGTAGAGAAGGGACTTACTCGAGGTTACACAGCCAGCTGCTGGCAGAGCTGGGGTGTGGACACAGGGCACTGGGCTCTTCTCTGTCATGGGAGTTCCCAAGGTTTCAGGGCAGGGGGCAAAGCACCCACGCGGTGTAAGAACCCGGAGCTGGGCGGTCCTCCAGCTGGTGGCTGGCCGGGGCGGGGGCTCTGTCCCAGCCATTCCCCTCCCTCCTGGGAGCTGGAGAATACAGGAAGGAGAGAGATCCCTCACGGGCCCCCACGAGGGCCCTGGGCTGGTCCCCTTTCAGGCTCACATGATAAAAGGGGAACCAAGGGGAACAGTGCGAGGCCCCGTGAAACCCTACAGGTGGGCTGGGGCTTCCCCTTCGCCTGGGAAGGCAGGTGGGTGAAGTACGGGTACAGGCCCTGCAGGCCAGCTGCTGGCTTCTCTCACCTCGGTGCGTAGGTCCGACGTCCCGTGTTGAAAGCCTTCAGGATGGGACAATGCTAAGCGAAAGTGGCAATCTTATAAAGTGGTCAGGGTGGCTGTACTCAACTTGTGAGGGAGCTAAGAGAAGTCGTGTGATGGTATGGAGAGACCTGGCCCCCAACTCCAGGCTTGCTCCCATCCCAGTTTGCTGGGAGAGTTTCTGTAGCTCTTGGGTCATAGTTCTCTCTGTGTACTTAAGGGGGCGGCAGGGGTGAGGGGCTGGGGGTGGAAACAAGAGGAGTCCTGACAATCCATAATCCATAAATATAGGAAAAACGGAACTTGCTCAGGGTATCTTCCCCAGCTGCCAGGCCTGAGCCTGGATATCACACATACGCCAGTGATGGCCCACAGCACCCAACCTTTGTCTTCCTGGTAGGATTTACACCAGGCCGCATGAGCCCAAGTAGGCCTCCTATCAGCCTAGGGAGGGGTGACGTGAGAGAGGGAAGGACAGATTCACTGGCTGATTCAGCAAACTCTGCACAGGGCGCCCACTCAGGGAGCTGGAGGGGTGGGGGTGGGGGTGCTGGACCCAGTTGTTCCTGAGCCCCCGTCTTGGGCCTGGCTTGCTGGGTGGCTGAAACCACGCAGGGTGGTCAGATTCATTCAGGCAGCACCTTTCTCGATGGAGAACTGCCCCAAGTGGGAAATGTTGGGTGTAAAACACACACACACACACACATACACACACACACACACACACACACTCGTGACACTAGTTTTAGGGACAAATAAAAGCAAAGGGGGGTTTAATGTTAAAACTTAGACAAGGTCTTGGAGACAAAGGCTTTCCTGGAATAAGGGTGTGTGCATTTGTGGTGTCTTCCTTTCCCCGGAAAAATAGTTTGTCATAATTTGTGATTTTATTTCTTCCAACTAGAAATATACTGAAGAAAACAAAGAGGGAGCAGCCGGAGGTGGGGGCCAGGTTGCCGCCAGCCAGCTTCAGTTTGGGTCCCAGGCGGGGCGTGCAAAGCCGCTGTGTGAGCAAAACGCTGCCATGAAGGCATTCCAAGTGGCTTCCAGGAAGCCGCCATATGTGCTGACACGCATGTGGACAGAGCAGTCTGGCTGGCCGCTTCTCAAGACTGGTGTTTCCTAGAGCTTTCCATTGGCAAACGCTGCCTCCTGGAACTGAGGGACAAAGGTTTTGAAATAAGCCCTGGTGGGAAAGAGGGGGAGAAAAAAGTTGTGGTTAGCACAAACAACTTGAAAAAAAGTGCAACTCAGAGCTTTCAACCTAACTCAGAACAGTTGTTATTTATTGTTCGTGCATCTGGGGTTGGATTTCCCTTCCCTGCTGATGCAAAGCCCTCTGGATTTTTCCAAGGGAGGTACACACAGTTCACTACTGTGCTATCTTGTGTGGACATTTCAAGGGCCCGTATGCAGACCTTCCTGGCGGCCAGTTCCTATTAGACATCAGTGCTCAGTCTCCCTCTGCTTTTCCCGGGCCAAAGACGGGCCTGATCCCCGCGACAAGCCAGACAGTGGCCAAGCCAGCCACCCAGTCGTTTCTGTGACCTGAAGCATAAAGAGAATTTACTCTTCATTCAGTTGGATGAGACAAAGAGGGTCTAAGAAAATGGATTTCTAAGCATTCCATGGTCTCCACTTATTTCCAAATATATGTGCAGTTTGGTCTACTGGAAAAAAAGCCAGGCTGGGTACCAAGAGAATGTTCCTTGGTCAGTCACAGACTGGCGACGGGATCTGGGGCAGACCGTCTGGCCTTTCTGGAACCCAGATTCGAATCTGTAGAGACAGGCTCCACGTCCTACATGGGCCCACCCTGCCAGGCACGGTATGCGGTGCAAGGGGCTTCGAGGTGACCTAGACGGCCCCTGCCGCACAGGAGATCCCAGTTTAGAGAAGACAAACACATAATCAGTGCCAGCCGAGGCGGTAAGGGCTCCTGTGGAGGCACCGTGAGGCACCAGGCTCGCACCGTCAGTGATGGTGGAGGGGGAGTAGGCATTAGGGGTGTTCTAGGCAAGAAACAGCCGGGGCAGGGACAGGGGGCGAGGGGTGGCTTGCTGTGAGCTGGGAAACGCAAAGCTCTGCCGTAAGACAAAAGGTGAGGTAGGAAGTGGAGGGGCGGGGTAGGCGCCCTCGGCCCCTGGTCACCCAGGCTTGCCTCCTACTTCTCTCTCCCCACCCCCGGCTCACATGAGGGCAGGGTAGTCACACCTTACTTATCCAGAGCGGCTCATTCAGAATCACAACACGAACTAGGACGGGCCACCGAGAGGCCCTGTCACCGCCAGTGCCACAAAGGCCGCAAACAGGGCTCCCACGGTGCAGGGGTGAGTGGCCCTACACGATTCAACAGGCCCTGGGGTCCCACAGTGCAGTTACAATGACACCCGACTGCCCTCCCGCTGCCCCAATACCAAGTCAACTGAAACTTCTTTCCAATGTCGCCACTGTGTCTGGCTTTTGCAGGCCTGGCCTCCGCGGCCTCAGTGTGGCCTTTATGTGCTGCCTCCTCTCTCAGGAAGCTCTTCTCCGGCGTGACATCCCACATCCTAGGTCTCCTACCTCCCTTCTCCTTGCCGTGCTCCCCGGATGAGCTCTCTCACCGGGACCCTCCCATCTTGGGCCCCCCCGCCCCCCTCACCGCCCCAGCCCCTCACACCCGGCGCCGTTCTCAGCCTCGGCCTCCTTAGCACAGAAGCACGTGATCTGGGCCCCTCCGCCCTCATTTCCCGCCCAGACTTCCGGCCCCACGCTCCAGCCACCTGCGGGACACTGCGATCTGGCTGTCTCTGTAATTCAAACCAGTGTGCTCCGAATGAAGGACTCCCCACTATTAGATCTTTGAACTTCCTTTGGCCCATCTGTGCTTCCGTAACAGAACCCTGTTTCCACGGCTCCCATGGCTCCCTAAAGCCCTGCGGTGAATTCATCCTGATGTTCTTCCTCCTCCTCCGCAACGTCCCTCCGTCCTTTGTGACACCCCCTGGCTCCAGGTCTTACTACCTTTCAACGGAGCTGCTGCACAAGGCTGTTTCTCCCCCCGGGCACGGGCTTGCTTCACCCTTCTGCTGCAAGTAGAGACCTTTTCTTCGAGTGCGCATCCCTGTCGCTACCCCAACCACGACCCTGCATGTTCCCCGGACTTGCAGCCTGGCACTCCACGATTGTCACTATCTGGCTCCGACATGTTAAAAAAGCTGTGTTTGCCCTTCCATTTTGGGGCGCATGCACCCCTCCCCTGGGAAGCTAAGAAAGCTAAGGATCCTCTTCCAGAAAAATTGCAGGTATGCCCTCCAGCCTCCTGGAATTGGGGGATGTCACAGACTCCCCGACGCCCACGCATGGTCCAGGACGCAAGCCCCCCGCTCCAATCTGGCCCCCTGCTCTTCCTCACACATGCCGTTTTCCACCTCTGGGCTTTACTCGTGCTCAGGTCAAATGTCAAGTCCTCCCTGGCTACCAAGAGGTTCTCTCCCTTTGCACTTCTCCCAGCATCTGTCATGTACGCTACATGTCATACTTGCCGGGCTGCGCAGTGGGCCCTGGAAAGCAGGGAGCACATCTTTCAGTGACCCCACAGGCCATCCCGTCGACGGCATCCTCAGCTGGCCCCTCAGCGAGACCTGCACGGCTGTAATTAAGGTAACTACGGATGGCCACCGGGTTGCAGGAGGCGTTAACGCATGTCCATTGCACGCTGTTCAAGAAGGTGAGAGAGTAGCCTCAGAAGGCAGACAAATGTGACACGTAGGCACCGAAGAAGAGGCTGCAGTCCGTTCTCAGACTTCCAATTATGCCAACACTTTGAAGGATAGAGCAGCCTCCTCCATCCACATCCTGCTTAACACGGGCCTGAGCCGGCCACGCTGTCACCGTCTCTGGGACCCGTGACCTCAAAGCCCTTTCCAGCCAGTTGCACCACCACAGTTGTCCTGATGGACAGGAGGGGTTGCGTGGGGTCCAGAGAGCCACAGACCTAGAGCGAGGCTGGCAGGGCATGCAAGGCCCTGGGCTGTGTCTCCCACCACGAGCAGGGGTGACGAGTCCAACCCCACGTGACGCTTGCACAGGACAGTGTAGGAAGGGATCTTGTCAACTGTCTGCAGCCACCCAGTGTGCGGGCCACTCCTTCCCCACCCATGTTTCATTTGCTGCTGTTTGCCCAGCGACATGCATGTGTTCACTGGAGGACAGCCTGGTGGCCCATCCTCGACAGTCAGCGATTGACAGGCTGCTGCCGACGTCCACTGCACTTGCTTTGCTGCCTGAGGTGTCCTGTGGAGCACGGCCGACCCCAGAACCACTGGGCAGGGTGGTGCCCCCTCCCCAAGTTACAAGTCGGCCCCCCGAAAGGCACCCGATGAGTGGACGACACTGGCTGGGCCTGGGGCCCGCCCCCTCCCTCCCTCTCGCTTCAGGTCCAGAGTCCCACGGGTCCCCAAACAAATCTGATCGGCTGTTCTTCCTCGGAAACTTCTGGGGTAGGGGCTGCAACACTACCAGCTCCTTAGACCAAAAGGTCTTGGCAAGAGGGAGCAAGCTTTAGAGTTAAGTTCTTTCCTTCTTCAGAAAGTTCTAAAGTTTCCTGTTCTGTCCTGGGCTTTCCCTCCAGGGCGAGCTGTGTGGCGCGAAGGGGAAGCAGTGTGGAGAAGGGCTATTTAAAGGCATGAGGCTCCCGGCTGTTGTCAGCGGGCGCTGCCCCACCGGGCTCCTCGCGAAGCCAGTTCAGGGAGAGGGAGGAGGAGGAAGGGGAAAATGACAACTGGCTCCCACCCATTTACAGATTTATTTTTTTTAAAGTGCTGTTTTCATTTATTTCACTTCTTATCAGAGAAAATGGAGAAGTGCCCAGGGTAGAGCTTGCCAAAGGCACTAGTCATCTATCACCTTTTGAAAAACTCTTTGACCCAAAGACAAAACGTATGGCACGCTTTAAAGTGTAAGTTGGGGCGCCTGGGTGGCGCAGTCGGTTAAGCGTCCGACTTCAGCCAGGTCACGATCTCGCGGTCCGTGAGTTCGAGCCCCGCGTCGGGCTCTGGGCTGATGGCTCAGAGCCTGGAGCCTGTTTCCGATTCTGTGTCTCCCTCTCTCTCTGCCCCTCCCCCGTTCATGCTCTGTCTCTCTCTGTCCCAAAAATAAATAAACGTTGAAAAAAAAAATTAAAAAAAAAAAAAATAAATAAAGTGTAAGTGTGCGGCAGGGTGGGGGAGGGGAGGTCTCCTCACCTCCGCGCTAACTGGCCGGGAGGACCCGTGGGGAGAGAGGCCTTGAGTCAGTCAAACTCATCATTTCTATTCACGCTGGAAGGGAATTTATTTTTAGACCAAATTCGAGCTGAATATGCCTTAGGACAAAGTAAGGTTTCTGACCTTCTTCACTGGTCTCAGTCCCTCTGCTCCGGGTTTTATAAAATCACAGCTCGGTCCAATCCCAGAGTCTCAAGTAGGAAGAATGAAGCTTAAAGAACGGACCCCAGGCTGCGGCTGGGTAGGTTTTCCATGAATTCAGAGCAGGAGTGGCTACCGGCCAGGCCTCGGCTCCCGGGCCCGACAGGGAGTGCGGCAGACAGACCCCTCGGTCCAGGAGTCAGGGAGCAGGCGCTCGGCAGGAAATCTCTTCCCTTCTTGGATAGTCAGATCCTTCATCTACAGAGCAGAGCCCTGTAGGCCGTGGGCTGTGAAGGCCGCGGGGGTGAGTGTCGTGTGCGCTCCGGAGCCAGCACACCTGGGCTCGAGGGCCGACGCTGCTCTTTACTGGCTCTATCGCTTGGGCAAGTGACTCACCTCTCCGGCTTTAATTTCTTCAACTACAAAAGGGGAAAAGTAACCTTCAGTTGCCTTAAAGGGTAATCCTCGTGAGGGTTCAATGAGATGACCCAAGTGAGCGCTTGGCCTGGTGCCTGGCGTCATAGATGATCAGTAGATGTCAACGGTTACCGTGGGGACGAAGCTGGGTCCGAGGGGAGAGGCTCTGAGTCTGTGGGGACAGCAGAAGAGGGAGCCCCTGTGTGGAAGAAGAGGACATAGGGTCCTTGCCCTCGGTTCATCCTTTCTGTCACGGCTTGTTGGATGATCTCTCGCTTATCACATTGAGCGGGGCAGTCGGAGGGACAGAGATGGCCAGTCTCGGCGGGGGGACACCCAGCCAAACTTTTCAGGACACGGCGCATCTCTTAAAATCCAGTCCGGAGGTGCCAGCGGCACGCTTGGGTTATCTGAGGATGGGCTGTGCGGTCACAGCCACCGGCACCCTCTTTGTCTTCTGCCCGAGCTGCTGGCTGTGTTCCTGTGTGTAGCTCTGGTCAAAGGCTTGGTCGGGGAGGAAGCCGCAGCCGTGAACTAGAGGGATGTTTAAGAATCACAGGGCTCTGGCGGCCCGTGATGGGGGCGCCCAAGTTGGCTGGGTTCCCACACAGGCCTTCTGTTCAGGTCACCAGGTATCGTAAGGGGCAGTCCGTGGGTCAGGTGGAAAGAGTACCGAACCACGGAGACGTGGGTTCTAGTGCAGGCCTTGGCTTGTTGTGTCATCCAGAACCGGGACTCAGTGTCCTCACCCAGAGCAGGAAGATTTATACCTGATGTTCTCTTAGTGCCACCTACTTATGGTTCTGAGACGCCCACGTGACCTTGAGCAAGCCATTTAACTTCTTTGGGTCTTGATCCTTCACCTGTTAAGTGAGGGCCCCGGCCAAGCCCGGGGCCCAGCGTGTCACAGGTGGTGGCAGTGCGGAAAGGCGGTAGTGGTGGCTGTTACCATCCGCGGCGCCTTTTCACAAACAAGACAGGGTCAGCGATGAACACTGCAGGGTCCTGAGGAGACGTTTAGTGGCACCACAGGCAGCGCACGACAGGGACGGAAGACCAGTTCCCCAGCCGTCCCTGTGCCGTCCCACCGAGGGGAGGCTCCACAGCAGGTTGTTAGTAACCGGCGTGTTCTGGGGAAGGGGTTCTGGAAAGTTATGACAGGGACCATTAGGGAAATCTGCAGACGCCTTCGGGTGAAGGCATTTAGGAACTGTGTCCCCAAAGGGCTCATCTATAGGGGTTTTCCCTACGGGAATTGCAGTTCTGTATTTATTCAATGGATATTTTCAAACGAATAAAAATCCACATTTGAACGTGTGAACTGATATGGCTTTAAGAAAATTCTAACAGAAACAGAAAACAAGGCCCAAACGGGTTGGGGACTCTGGAGAAGGGAAAGGGGCCCCGTGGAGCGGGTGAAGCATGGCTGTCAGTGTGGCAGGAAGCCCCGCTCTCTGTCTGCAGGCAGGAAAACGCAGGCTTAGTGAGTTCACGTGCCCAGTGGTGCCCTGATCCTGGTGCCACTGGGGCACATCTTCCCACAGGCCGGAGACCCTGGGGTCTTGCTGCCTTCAGCCTTGCTTACTTGGGACTTTGTATTGTATAAAAGCCTAAACGATTATCTTCTTCCAAAACAGGGCTCGGTAGTCTCTTTTTGGAATTCGAAAATCTTTTTTCTCTGGGCAATCATGAGATGAGCCTTAGGATGTCTGCCAGAGTCAGGCCAACGTGGTGGTGGAGAGGGGCGGGGTGGGAGAAGTGGTTTGGGGACACGACCCTCGTTGTCAGGAAATCAAGGAAATATAAATCAAGTCAGAATGCATTTTTGCAAAGAGAGGCAAGTTCCAAAACATCTAAGGCCCATTTCTTTCCCCACTTTTCTGCTGCAGCTGTGACTTCAACTGGCACATGTTTTTAATCAGTCACATGAAAACCGATTGTGGTCTGAAAATCAAAGCAGTCCTGTAAATAGTGAGACAAAGTCCTGCTAATCATTTCTCGTGGTCTTGCCTGGTCCTCATTGTCCTGGACGGGCCACTGTAAATACTGACTCATCTGAGGTTACTCTCCTCGTGTCAGAGGAGTCAACCTTAAAATAGGATCTCTACAAAGAGACCTGCGTCTACTCCAATGCCCTTCACCCCAAACCCTCCAAAGGCCCCTGTGAAGTCTGCCCATCCGACTCCGGGAGCCTTGGTGGGCAAGTGACTGGCACAATGGAAGCTTATTTTGTAGCTGCGCCCCAGGCGATGTCCGCCTGGCTCTCTGGCGTGGGCTCTAGGAACAAACAAGTGGTTGTAACTGGTTCACACAATCTCCCTAAATGTGTCGATCCTTGAGCACGGCTGCTTCGTTTTTAGGGGGTCCGAACTTGCAAAACAAGAAAATCAACACGCTTGAGATGCAAAGGCTTGATATCTTGCTGGGAACACAGAATCACGAGCTCACAGCTTCGGGCGGCAGCCCCCACCCCCAGCTGGAAGCAATCTCCCCTCCGCTGGATTCCACGGCACACCGGGCCTCCAACCTCAGGCCCAGCCATGGTCTGACTCGAGTCTGGAATGTTTAGATTGGTGTCTAGACGATGTCTTGTGCAGCTCGGGCTCCTCGCCTGTGAGACTGCCGACGGGCTGAGACTGTAGTCTCAGTATGTGTTGAATTAAATCAAATGCTGTTTTAGGAGGACTTCAACAACCAACCAACCGAGATCCATTTCTAGACATCAAAGTATTGGGATGGAATCTGGCTCCTTCTAAATCACAGGGTATTTTTAAATGCTTACTAAAATGATCAAAATTACCTAGTGGTTCTCTCTCCTTCTGAGGCCCTCCAAGGAGGCCCTCTGGAGCCTGGCCAGTTCCTTTGGGCTACAGAAGCTTGCAGCCAGCTTCTGCAACTGCAGGAGTGAGGCCTTGTCCCCAGGGCTGCAGGTATGTCTGCCCCCTTGGAACCCTCTGGCACAGTGCATGAGAAGGCGGCCAAGGAGGACAGCAGAGGCCAGCTGGCCAAACGAGAGGGAGGGACGGGTAGTCCTTATGGGCTCCTGAGCCTCCCCCAGCCACAGGGCTCCCATCCTCCACTGGGCCCCATCTCTGGGGGCACACATCCGTCACATTCCAACCGTTCTTCCATAGCCACCACACACTCCTCGACAGCAAGATGGTCATATTCAACCGCCTTGGCATCCCAGGTTTGGTGTGGGGCTCAACACACAACAATGCAATAAATATTTCTAATGAATGTAGACCTTTGGCTTAAAGACGTACTTTAGAATTATAACATTTTGGAACAAAAGGAAATCTCAGAGGTCATATAGTCCAATCACTACAGGGAAGGGAAAACTGAGAGCCGGAGAAAACGGTGGCTCCTCTAACACAGCACACGACAGTCATGGCTGTTAGTATAGGTTTTCTCTGTAAGTCTCTGGACAGCAGAATTTAGGGATGGTTCGTCCTTACTGCCCAGTAGTGCTCACCTTCCTTCGGGCCTCACAGCAAGTGAATGCTAACTTGGTGCATGAGTGAAGAAGTGCCCACGGCCAGCTGGAGGCCCTGGAGCTAGGGGCAGTGCTCGCATTCCTCTCAGCCTGATGCTGTTTGCATCCTGAACCTATTCGATGAGAGGCTGGGAGGAGGGGGTACCTTGTGGCCACTGAGAAAGGCCTGGCCTCTGGGTGGGGAGGGGGCTGAGATGAAGGGGTGCACCTGGTTGGGCTGAAGCTGAACAGCGGGTGTTGGGGGCGGTGGGGGGGCTAGGGAGTGTGGCACTGCCTGGGGACCCAGAGCAGAGCCACAGTCCTGTGCTCATCCTGTTTTCCCTCACTGTGCCTCAGATGGCAGGTGCCTCGGTGGCGGGCACCGGTCTTCTGCTCCCTCTGCCCAGGGCTGCATGAATAGGAGCTGAGCACTGCTCCCGCGGATGGCTGTGTGGATGCCCGTGAAGGGTGTCGGGATCCCTCCACAGGCCTGGCCAGGACGAGAGCTACTCCTACGCTCACCTGTGCTGGGGAGACGCTGACCGCCCATCTGATGGCAGTGAGTCACTGCCAAGGTCACAGATTACTCTCCCCTTCTTAGTCAGCCAAGGGGGAAAAACCAAAGGATAGACCTCGAAGAGGAAGTGCTCAGGGTCCCAGCTGAGCTGGCCATGTGGAGTGGGAGTGTGTGTCCGAGGCCCCAAGTCACATTCCAGTGGGGATTGTGCCTCAAGGCTCCCGCTCAGCACTGCCAGGCATCAGCCTCCGCAGGAGAGTGCCAGACCCCCACAGTGCCAGGGAAACACTTAGGAGATGGGACTCTTTGGGGCAGAAACCATCCTGTCCTCCCTAGAGAGTCTCCCTGGAGCTTTAAAGTGGTGTTTGCCTGGCTGTGAATTTGGGTTCTCCACTTAGACTCGGCATCTGGAGGCTGCAGCTCATGTCTTCCGTGGATGCCCGGGCCCCTGCCTGCTGCTTCTGGGCCCAGCTTTTCGTCGCTCCAGCTCTCTGAGTATTCGCGCCCCCTCCCCCCCCAAGCTGGGTGGGTTCACAGGTACCCCTTGCAGACCGAGGGGAGGGGCAGCAAGGATGGCCAGGGTCCCTCTTCTTTCTATTCTAATCCCTCTGCCTGGCAGCTGAAATAAGATCCGCAGACATCTGGCTCTCGGGGCTCACAGATGGGAGAGCAGCGATGCCAAAGGAAGGACCTATTCAGTGGGAGAGGCTGCCCGAGACCCACCCTCCCTGCTGGGCTCCAGGGGCCTTGACAGAAACTTCAGGTGGGCTATGCTGGGCTGGGAGTGTAGCGAACTTCTCCAGCAGGCTGGCAGGAGGCAGAACCGTGGCAGGTGGGGAGCCTTATGGGTCCTCTCAATCATTCTGAGGGGCACCGCGGAGGGTGGGGAGGAGCACAGGGGAAGAGCCCACCTGCTCCTTAGGGCTCTTTGCACCCTGCACCAAGCCCGGGGCCCTGTGCATGCTGTGCACAGGCAGCTCTGGCCCCGTGTGCCAGATACAGAGAGCCAGGGCTGGAAGGAAATGAAGGACACACAACGTGGGTAAATGAGAGCCACACGTGGTATCAAACGGGCTGGTTCAAATGATTGGTATCACGGTTGCAGTGCGTTGCGAAATCAATTTAGTGGGTCCCAAGCAGCATTAACATGAAACAAAATAAAGTCAGAGTGTATCACATGTGGCGAGGGGAAACAGTTTTTCACGAAACTTTTGTTTTAGTTATAAAGACAGAATTAGGTTATAAAATAAATATCTTCCCGTGGATTGCGGTTAGGAAAAAAAAACAAAAACAAAAAACCTGGAAGCCATAAGTATAAAGGAGGGAGGGTGCCTGCTACGTGCTAGACTTCATGCTATTTGTTTCCATCTATATTATTTACATTTACTTCTCCTGATGGGCCTACTGCCGGGGAGGTATTATTATCTCTGTTTCTGCCAATGAGAAATCTATGATTCAGAGACGCAAAGCAGCTTTCTAAGATCACGCAGGTAACTGGTGGCAATGCTATTTATAAATCCAGAGCTGCTAGCTGCTGGACTCCAAAGGACACGTTTTTTCCACACCGCCATGGTTTCCAGAGGAGAGAGAGCTGGAGATGCCGTGTGGAGGCCGGGGCCCTACCTCTGGGGCTGCCGTGTGACACCGAGTCACTCGGACTCCTCTTTGCGTTCGGGGATTTCTCCAGTGCTCTGCTTTGGCGATCCTCCCCTCCCAAGCACCAGGTTAGCTACATTTGGGTCTCCTCCATTAACACCGAACGGCCGACAGCCCGGGAACGAATTCAGAGAGTTACTTACTGCCAGCTCACATTCATTCTTACAAACCCCTGCTAAATGGCCCTCCCTCTTGTAGGTTTATGTGTCTAGAGGTGTTGACTGGTATCTTTAGTCCCCCTCTAGGGACCTGCATCGGGTGGCTTTTCAGTAGAATCATGACTGCAATGACAAGGGACAAAGGGATGAGCTTGGCCTCCCTCTCGCTTGTCCCTCGGGTTCCCGGAAGTACTAAAGCACCTGCGTGAAGAAGGAGGCCTACTCTGAATGTCCGCGAGAAGGAAAAGAAAGTACGGGGAGGACATGTGCAATCTACCCAGGTGCGCATAAGAGGCATCATAAATGTTCTCCAAATAATGAGCCCCAGAAGAGCAGAGGGCAGAAGGTCCTTTAATAGTAAGGTCATTTGGGATCTTAAAATCTCCAGGGTTGTTGAGAAGTACGATGTCTGGAAAGTGCTATAAAATGGGAGGTATTATTATCTTGACATAATTGAGCTGTAGACTAGGAATGGGGAGGCCTGAAGTGTGATCCTGGCTCTGCTTCTTACTGGCTATGCGACTTGGGATGGGCCACCTCACCTCTCTGCACCCCACACTGCCTCATCTGGAAAGTGAAGGGATGGCTTCTGAGTTCACTTCCAGGTCTAAAACACTACTATCCACTTATTATTATTATTATTATTATTATTATTATTATTATTATTACTTTGGTAGCAATCCAACCACTTTAGCCAGAGACAGTGGCTTACGTGGAAACAGTAATTAATGAATGACCTCTCCCTGTGCTTTGCTAGAGGGGTTCTCTCAAAGCCTTAATAAGTATTGTCAGGGATATCACACATGTCTGAGGTTTCTAGATCTCTCCCTTTGTCTCTAGATCTGACATAGGACCCCGACACTGGGTGGCCAGCATCTATCCTGGCCACCTTCCTTCCATCCTTCAGACCAGTAGACAAGCAAACACTCACTCAGTCATGGATAGCTCCTGCTCTAGTAACAGGCCGGATCCTGCGGCGATCAGGGAATGAATCTGAGCAGGGCCCTGGTCCTCGGAGGTACACAGACACTTGACTCTTAGAGCAGAGAGCTGCATGCTAATTCTGGTCAGGGTTGGATGGCTTCACTTTCGCAGTCGTGGGCCAAGCCCTCCTTGACCTGCTCCTCCTCACTTCTAGCGCTCTGGAGCAACCAGAGCAAATGTTCTGCAGGGAGTTTGCTTTCTTTTCTTCTCAGAGCTATACCAGGGCATTAGCCAGCAGGCCAGACGTCTAGCACCTTTAATGACAATAATAATAATTTGCATTTATACAAGGTCTTTCATCGGGGAATCTTAAAGTGTATCACAAACAATAATTAATTCCCCTTTGCAACTCTGGGAGCCAGTTAAGTAGGAGTGCATTTGCTTTGCAGGTACAGGGAACTTTCCTGGACGCTGCAACATGCTGGAGCCCTCCCTTCCTACCCAAACCTACCCACCTGCCCTCAAGGCCTGGCATAAGCATCAGGCCCTCCACAAAGCCTGCCGCTGCCACCCCCAGCCACGCCATGTGTCCGGTCTCTAAAGCTCCAACTGTGGAGCCGCTCATTCGGTACTAACCAGAGACACAGTGGAGGAGATCTTAGGATCCTGCGCAAGGCAGGGCTTGCCCTAACAGTACTTCTGAGGGGGTGACCCTCTAGTGCTGGCCTGAATACCTTTCATGAGGGAGAGCACATTACCTAAAGGCATGTCTAATAGTTACAGTGTTTTGCCTTATTCTAAACTGAAATCTACCCCCTGGGAACCCCCGCCCATGGGTGCTACTTGTGTCTTCTGGAACAAAACACCCTACCTAAACTGTGTTGGGGTTGCAGGGTGATGTCTCTTGTAGCCATGTCATTGTCTGCCTCTGCGATCACTCTCAGGGGGAGGAGATGTTTGAGGCCTTGTGAACTGAATGGTGGGGGCAGCCGAGGCCTCTACCACGTGCCCCGGACCCCAAGGTCAGGCTGCCTTCCTGAGCACTGCGGGCAGGAGTTCTCTGGTGTTGCTGGCTCTGGAGCCCTGGGTCTGCCCAGCTTTGAACGCAGCCTTGTAGATTCCCTATCCTTCTGACGATCCACCCCACCTGGATGCCTCTGTGTTCATTTTTGGGAGCTGTACCTCAGTAGCACAGAAATACTCTCATTTTCTGTCAAATGCTTGACCATCAACAAAGGTCCTTTTTTCCTACACCTATTAAGTCTAGGAAATAACTGCCAATTGCAGGGACTGGTTTTTGGAAACCAAGCCAAACAGTAACCTCACTAGTTTTGTTTTGTTTTGTTTTGTTTTGTTTTACCAATTCTTTATCAGAATAAATAGCTGGTGCTAAACTTGAGAAAAGGATGCCTCAGTTGCTGAGCTGGTAACCTACATAAGGACAAAAGTTCCATGATCTCCCTCCCCTCCAAGGTGTTAGAGGCAAGACAGGCCTCAGGATGGAGGCCAATGGAATCCTTTGCTAAGTTTATTTCCAAAAGCTAGATCCCCTGGGGAAATCAACAACTCCCTTCAGTGATTTCTGGGTCCTTGCTGGTAGCTTTATGCCTGAAAAGACACCCACCGTCCCTTTGCCAAGAGTACGTTGTTTGGGTGAGAGTTGCCTCCTGGGGCCTCACCATTGAAGGAATCCTGAGCAGGCATCAAAGGCTATTGTTTTCCTAAGACCTGTGCCCTTGTGAACATGAGGTTTTGGCCTGTGGTCGCAGAGCCTCACCCTGCTTTGCTTTCACACGAGTCCCACTTTCTGGCCTAGAGGCAAGAGTGACCATTTTTGGCTAGGATCTGGCCTGAGTCATTGATCTGGGGGCTATTTGGAAGAAGGAAAATCAGAGAGGTTAGAGAGGGAACAGGCTGGTCTCATTCTGTGGCAAGAAGAGCACTCTGCAACCACTCTTACTGCCCCGAGGGAAGAGGTAGATTTTGGAGTCAGAACTGAGTTTAAATATGCATCTGTCACTTAGTACCTGTGTGTCTCTGGGGAAGCTACTTAACCATCCTGGGTCTCCATGGAGTTCCCATAGGACTCACGTGGCTGTTGTGAGGAACCCGTGCCAGGCACGTGGTAAGAACTCAAACCATCTTAGTTTCCTTTCCACCTGCCCTCTGCTCCCACCACACGGCTGCATGAACACACTCCAGGCAACTCCTGCTTCACTTTAATTCAAGAAACATCGATAGGGGCGCCTGGGTGGCTCAGTCGGTTAAGCGTCTCACTTTGGCTCAGGTCATGATCTCGCGGTTTTTGAGTTCGAGCCCCGCGTCGGGCTCTGTGCCAACGGCACAAGGCCTGGAGCCTCCTTCAGATTCTGTGTCTCCTCCTCTCTCTACCCCTCCCATGCTCATGCTCTGTCTCTCAATAGTAAATGTTAAAAAGATAAAAATAAAAAAAAAGAAACATCAATGGAACAGCTTCTGTTTATAAGAGGGTCTGGAATACCTGGGACTATTGACTACATAGTGCCTGTACCTAGTAGGCATTTAATATTTGTTGAATAAATGATAGAACTAACTTGATGCTTGGTATTTTCTAGTTTATAATATGCTTTTAAAATAACCTCATTTTGGGTGCCTGGGTGGTTCAGTCGGTTAAGTGTCTGACTCTTGATTTCGGCTCAGGTCACGATCTTGTGGTTTGTGGGATTGAGCCCCGCGTCAGGATCTGCGCTGACCTGCTTGGGATTCTCCCCCTCTCTGCCCAACCCTGCTCACGCTGTCTTTCTCTCAAAACTAACTAAATAAACATTAAAAAAAAGAACCCTTCATTTTAATGCAAGCAACAATCAAGTGTATGAAAATAGATACCACTGCTCTCCTGCCACTGGATACATGAAGAAACAGACTTGGAGAGAACAGGTAGCTGGCCCAAGGTCAGCTGTGTGGTCAAGGCGGAGGGGGATGTGGACACAAGCTAGTGCCCTGTGGCAGCGCAGCACTTTCCCTGGGAGGTCTCCTGCGCTTTGTGTGCCCACAGGCTTGGAGCAGGATGGCCACGGCTCTGAGGCACTCACAGTCCACTGGAAGGGCCCTATGTTTACCCACAGCATCTGTAGCGAAAAGTGAGGGGCATCATCGTGTGCCTGGTGATTTGAAGCAGTATGTTTTAAAAATCAAAAACATTTGCTAACTGCCAGCTTTCTTCTTCTCAGTTCCCAGGCCTCTGGTCCCAAGGTAACTACAGGGCTCTTCCCCAGTGCCGGCTTCACTGGGCTACCATCACCCTTCCCCGCAAGGAGTGGTGGCACTGATGCCCACACCCCACCCTTTTCCTCCCTAGGGCATCTTTCTAGGGCACAGAGAGAAGTGCCCTTGTACGCAGGCCTCTGCTCCTTAGCACGGTGCTCTGCACGCTTTAGGGGCTCAGAACACTGACAAACTACATTTCCTCTTGTTCCCAGTGGCCTTTCAGAACCAAGAAAGGGGGCAGGAAGTAGATATTAAGTTCTTGGCTACTGTGGGCTCCCAGCCTCTCTTTCTTCCCAATCCTCCAGCCTCCAAACTGCTGGGGGCCGCTGCTAGATATGAAATGAAAAGGGTAGGTTAGGAATCTTTCAAAATTTGCCCACACAGCTGGCCCAAATGCAATTCCCACTGTGAGCTGAGAGCTGGAAATCGTATCTGACCACAAAGCCGTCTCACCCATGGGGAGTTCATAACAGCCTACTGAAAACCACTCTGACAGCACACCCTCTGCAGGAGGGGTGTCCCGGAACGGCGTCACTGCGCACACTGGGCAACGCGTAACCCAATGCCTCGGGAGTGAGGTCAGCTCCCACCACTGTGAGCTTGTCTATTCTGGACCGCCTCACCCATTTGTGCTGCTGGCGTATCACCTGTGAGCTATAGCTCTGGAAAATCATGTGCATTCCTGAAGTTGACGGCCAGTTTCGGGTCAGAAATTGCCAAAGAGGAGCCAGGACGTGGGCTCTCCAAAAGCAGCGCCTAACATAGATCAGGGTCTCTGGTGTCTGTTGGGAGGAGACCAAGTCTTAGTGCCTCTGGCCGTGGGGCGCCCCTCTGCCAGCTCCGAGACTCTGAACCACCCTTGGCCTGGGCACTGCTGACAGGGACAGGTATTAATGGGCAGGCTAGGGGCCAGCTGAGGCCGCTGTGGTCTCAGAAACCAACGCCAAGCAGCATGAATGTGTCACTGGCCAGCAAGGCCCCTGGGAGAAGACCCCGCAGACTTCTAGGATACCAGGGATCAGGAGTGGCTGATGCATTTGGGAGTACAGCTTCTACTCTGCATAAAGGCATCTAGCAGAGCGAGCAAGTGGGGACTGGAAGTTCACTCCTGCTCTACTTGTAAGCTGTGTGCTCCAGGGGCTATGTGCCCAGAGAAACAGACTGCTGTGGGGTTTTTTTTTTTGTTTGTCTGTTTGTTTTTAACTCAAAGCTATTAGTCGAACTCTGCTCTGAACCAACGCAAAGGGGACACCTTTTCTAGTCTGCACAAAAGTTCTTTATAGACCAGAGTGGCCCTGAGAAGAGAACCATTCATTTCTGTACTTTGGGTTCTCTCTTGTGCATCTGGCACGTGCATAGGGGATGCATGTCACTGGGACACAAATTTTATAAATTAGGATCTTGGGGCGCCTGGGTGGCTCCAGTCGGTTAAGCATCCAACTCTTTTTTTTTTTTTTTTTTTTTTATAAATTTTTTTTCAACGTTTATTTTTTTTATTTTTGGGACAGAGAGAGACAGAGCATGAACGGGCGAGGGGCAGAGAGAGAGGGAGACACAGAATCGGAAACAGGCTCCAGGCTCTGAGCCATCAGCCCGGAGCCCGACGCGGGGCTCGAACTCCCGGACCGCGAGATCGTGACCTGGCTGAAGTCGGCCGCTTCACCGACTGCGCCACCCAGGCGCCCCAAGCATCCAACTCTTGATTTCGGCTCAGGTCATGATCTCACGGTTTGGGAGTTTGAGCCATGTACCAGGCTCTTTGCTGACAGCATGGAGCCTGCTTGGGATTCTGTGTCTCCCTCTCTCTCTGCCCCTCCCCTGCTTACGTGCTCTCTTTCTCTCAAAAATAAATCAACATAAAAAAAAAGGGAATCTTGTTTGGACGGCTAATGGGGGAAGAAGATGTAGTTCTCCCCTGGTCTCCGAATTTTTTAAGGCATCTTCAGGACTCATTTCCGTTTTTCTTACCACAGCCACCAACCTACCCCACCACTCCGGGCTATTCCCACCCCATCCTACAGCTCAGACTCAGGGACAGAACACAGGTGGGTGGGTTTGGGCAGCCACACAGGCTCTCAAGGCAGTGTCTGGCTCCCTTTTTCTGTCATGGTTATCAAGTTGACGAATCTGTGTTCCTTTCCATGGGGTACAGATGGCCCACCTTGAACCATGCCACTGAATGCAGTCAGACCTGCAGCTGGGTGTCTTTTTCCAAAATTGGTGAACACCGTGGGTGCCAGAGACATCAGACCAATAAGCAAACTCAGACATACAGCAAAATAAACTGTAAAAATAAACAGAATGAGTCCCCACCCGTTGTAGATTTCAACAATCTCAAAACATGCTTTTAACTACTAGAGGGAAGAGAGAGTTAAGACCCTTATTAGTTACTTCAGCAGCTCATGCTATAAAAGCACTGCCTGCCACAAGTTCAAAAGTCATAGGGAGTTGGATTTGAAAACCCTAAAGATCGTCTAGTCCAGGGACCAGCAAACTCTTCCTGTAAAGGGCCAGATAGTAAAAAGTTTGTTTTGCAGGCCATATGCTCTGTTTCTACAATCTGCCTCTGCCCTTGTAGCGATAGGAGCCCCGGACGATATGTAAATGAATGGGTGTGGCTGTGTTCCAATAAAACTTTATTTGTAAAAACAGGCAGCTGGCTGTCGTCTGCTAATTCTTGTTCTAGTCCCACCCCTGTATTTTCAGAGGAGGAGTGACGTGACTCCTTCACAGTCACAGGACCTACCCAAGACCATCCAAGACCAAGACCTGCACGGTTTGTGGGGAGGAACAGAGATGCTCCTGCAGGCCTTAGAGTCACCAGTGTGAAAGGACAAACTAGCCCCTGGGGTAACTGGAGAGTCTGACTCTCACATTTAACTCCAAAGAGGACCAAAATGCAAGTGGAAAATCACAGGTTAAAGTCTAATAGGACTGGGAAACACAACCCACATATCAAGCTCGGCTTGCAGACAGGTAACCATTGGTTATATCCTCATAAGTATATGCTGCTAAGGTTCATTCGTCAGTGAGACTCAGGCACAGTTTTAAAATGTCTCTGGTGAAGGGCTGGAAAAAAAGGGGAAAAAAGGACCCGTGAAGCCACTGGCACTTGTCTGTGAACAATACGAGAAGAAAACAGCATATTCATTTTTTCCAGGCAGCAGCTAGTCAAACCTCTAACAGTACATAAATGGTCAGAGAGGGCAAACCCTCTGGTCCAGGGCTTGGGAACAGGTTGTTTTGGCTGTCAAGCATTTTCAAAACAAGTTTTCTTGGTCTCATGACAGGTTGTGGCAAGAACAAGAAAATAAAAAGAGTGGAAGATCCCATGATCGCTGCTCCCAGCTTCCACGTGGGCAAGCTCAGCCTGCACGGTCAGGTTTGCTTTTAGAGTGTGCAGATAAAGCTGGTCTTAGGGCTAATACCACTTCACCAGTGACACCATTTAATAAAGTGATTCCTCTAAGAACTCTCTGGCAGCTGGATAATCATTCTAGTCTGGGAGGAATAGGTCAAAGTCACTCTTAAGCCCAAGGGTGCTGTTCTGCTCAAACCTACGCCCCGCGTTGTTTTAAATTTCACCTCATGTTCCGTGGACAAATTCTTCTTCTGAAACGGAGGTTAAAAGCCATCTGCTCTAAGGTGGATTTTTCCATCTCAACCACAGAACACTTGGCAAGGGTGGGGCAAAGAGATCAGCAAGGAGGCACCAACGGGGAGGGCCAAGATCAAACTGGCCTAAGATAGTGCCACCAACTCCCTACCAGTGGTGATCTTGCTCTTAGGGGCTTAACAAACTCTGTCTCGAGGAGAGAATGAGTCAAGCATAAAGCTGGCTTTGGCAGCACCAAAGGACACACAGCCAGATGGAGACCTGGAGACGACTGTGATCAAGTACCCAGAGCGAATGTTCAACTAAACAAGTCTGCTGGGAATTTCACATCCCCTAAATTATTCCTGAAGAGCCCAGGAGCACAGACCCAGACTTAAGTTTAGACTCAAATTCTGAATATTTGTGTGACCTTGGGCTTCCTTTCTTGGGTCTTCCTTGCTTCACTTTCAAAGCCAGGCAGCTGGATTGCCTTCCAGCTCCAATGCTGTGGTCCTCAGACTCACCAGAGCAGGGAGTATTTGGTCAGTTACCATCACACATGCCAGGGCCATCTCAAGTCACACCACAAGGGACAGCTGAAGTTCCCACTTTTAGCAATGCTCCTGGAAGAAAAACTCTCTAAAAGAGGGCTTGCTCTTACTTGGTGAGACAAGTTCTCAGACCACGGAGGCAGTCTTCATTCTGCCAACTGTCCTCGAGAATGTTCTGAAGAAAGAGGGTGGGAATATGAGAAGACTGGTCCAAGACACCTTTCCCCACATCACCCCTACTCCCACCCCCGAACACACACAGGGACACCTGCCAACATTTAACATCTCTACCCAGGAAGCGACTTGAAGGCACTGCCTACAGCCTGCTGCGCAAGCCTACGCTACCCAAGAGAGAAGCCTAGAAGACCAGTGGATTCCCTTTCCCCAATAAGGCACACAGCCTGTCCTGACTGGTTCTTGGGCTGTCCCTCCACACAGGATGGCCAATGGGATTTAAATTTCAGATAAGCAACAAATAACTTTTTAGTATAAGTGTGTCCTAAATACTGCACAGGATCCACTTAACACTAAATTATTTGGTCTCTGAAATCCCTGGGCGCTGAAGTGGCAAAGAAGGGGTGCAAAGACCCAAGACAAACATTCCTCTACTGTGTTCCTCCAACGTGACCATAGAGCTTAGGGTCTACTGCCTTTGTTATTGTTTCCAAGACCAAGAAGGTTCTATTATGACTTCTACATCTACACCAAGGCAGACCACTGTACAAAGAGTTACCTGTCTTAGGGTGGTTAATAACAACGGTTATCATTAGGTGAACACCAACAATATTCCAGCCATTCTATAATTGGGCTCCCGTTTAACATTCACATTCCTCTGTGAGAGAGAACTGTTAACCTTAATGTACAGATGAGAAAACCATCTACAGCGGTAAGAAAATACTACTACAATGTGGTAGAACCAGGATTTGAATCCTGGTGGGTCTGATTCCAGAGCACATGTTCCCTCCACCCTGCAGAACTCTGCCTCTTTTCTTTCTTTCTTTCTTTCTCTCCTGCCTCATCTACTGCTACCCTCTTCTGTGTATACAGTGTATATGGGGTGTACCGGTGTGTATGGTGCTACGTGCTACCCCGAACCCGCCTGCTTCCTGGCCTCTGGCAAGTCTGTTCCCTCTGGCAGGAACGTCCTCCCTTTGTCGCACTGTTACCCATACTCCAATGTCAGCCTCCTCGATCTTGGGCAACAGAAATCCTTCCCTCTCCTACTGCATTCCACCTGCACATTGCACGTGTTGCTGCCTTATAAGACAGCTATTTATGTAGAATTTCCACCTTACCTCGGTTCAGTGAAGGCAGGGATTGAGTCCCACACATCACTTATCAAGGTGCATGATACCTACTTTGAGTTCAGTAAATATTTGCTGGATGAGTGAATGAATGAATCAAAGGGCACCGGTGATCTGGAGAGAACCGAATCAGACCATCTGCCACTATAAATCCACACTGGGGCATACCGAACCTGAGCGTCAACCAAGGCTGACAGCCTAGAGACTCTACAGTTCTAAACAGAATGCTGAGCTCAGCTGCCTGGCAGATTTGGGATAACTCAGGCAGTCAATCTGAGGAAGAGAGGCAGGGTAGTATTAGAGGCCAGAATGTAGTCGAAAAGTCAGGAAACCCGAGGTGAAGTCTCAGTTCCCATACCATGTTACCCTGTGACCTTGGATGAGTCATTTTCACGTTGCAGGGCCTCAGCTTCATAATCTATCAACTAGGTATAATGGCAGTATTGATCTCATAGGGTTGTTAAGAGAATTATAGGAATTAACATATATGAAGCATTTGGAGTTATGCTGGTACAGTGTAGGCAGCCAGTACACATTTATCCTCCTCCTCATCATCTATAAGATGGTCAGAAGAAACTGCGTGATCCGCTATCATTTATGCTGAGACAACAACAGTCATGCGTTTACATGTATGTTCTTGTAAATTTCACTTTTTTTTGGACGACAAGAATAATGACCATTTAAAGATGATATGCTCCTTAAAATGATCAATAATGGAACATCCTGGTCTCCTAAATTTTGACTTTTGATTTGTAGAAGAGCGACAGAGCTTCCTGCTTTGCAATTCTGACTCCTACTCAGTGTGCTAAGTAGTTAATGCCACGGGTGGCCCCACTGCCAGAATGGAATCTCAACCGGTGACGAACCGCTCCAAGATTGATCAGCAGGCTTTGTAGTTGGGGCTCTTCAAACTGGGTGTGTTGTGTGTCTCTTGTGCTTTGCACGTACTCTGTATGTCACATATATAGCTCCTAAGTGTTTTCCAAATGAAGTACCAGCAATAACTTAACGGCAGAAACCACCGTTACGCTGGGTTCTTACAATCATGGCTACTCTGAAGCCTGCTCTCCTGACAGCCACAGCTTCTCCACCTGGAAGCCCAGCCCTGACCATCCAGGGCACACAAGGAGACGAGCCCCTTTTTCTCCTCAGAAGCGACTCTGGATTAAGGGCGACCCTCGATCACTCCAGCTTCGCTTCTGCTTTCTTGGCTTCCATTTTCCATTAGGCATGACTAAGTGCCAGCAGTTCTGTCTGTCTGGGAAGATAAGAGTCACTGGAATTTTTCATCCTCTTCTCCATGTGCAGCCTTCCTGCTAGTTTGGAGGCCAAGAAGCAGCATCTATTCTTTGGCCCGCTCCATTAAGACACCCCCCTTTCTTCTTTCGTCCACTGATTCTCGTGATATGTTTGGCCACAGGCATATTTAGTTCCCTTAAAGGTACTCAGTGCCAGGTCTTTATCCTCCCAGAAGAACTATTTCTGCTCAAGAATACCCTGGGCTTTCTGGAGCACTTGGGTGGCTCAGTCGGTTAAGCGTCCAACAGCGGCTCAGGTCATGATCTCGTGGTTCATGAGTTTGGGCCCCACATTGGGCTGTGTGCTGACAGCTCAGAGCCTGGAGCCTGCTTTGGATTCTGTGTCTCCCTCTCTCTCTGCCCCTCCCCTGCTCATGCTCTGTCTCTCTCTCTATCTCTCAAAACTAAGTAAACCTTAAAAAAAAAAAAAACAAAACCCAGAAAAAGAATACCCTAGGCTTTCCCCATGGCCACAGCATCTCTCAGCCCCCAAGTGAGCCGTGAGGAAGAAGGCCAGGCCACACACAGGGTAGGTGGCTGGGTGTGTGCATGCAGGCACGTTAACCTCCAGCCCTTGATGTCACTATACGGCTCCTGTGAGCAAGGAAGCAGGAAACAGACTGAGTAAAGGTGAGAGGTCAGAGGTGGCTTGGGGCACAGCGTTCTAATCATGGTACTGTATGGTCTTGAACAACTGCTTCCAGGAAATGAGAAAGATGAACTGAACTGCCAAGTCCATGCCCACTGCTGTGCCAAGCGTTTTATGCCAATTATTTCATTTAATTCCCAGCACAGTGGTTAATGCCTACTATACTCAACCTTAGCTGTACGAGATGGTTTCTAAGGTTCCTTCCAAGCTCCGTGTGCCGAGACTGGTCCCCACTGTCACACCTACCTTCCTGGATACACTTCTGCTTGGCTGCCCAACTTTGCTCCACTCTTGGCAATTTTGCCAGTCTCGGAGCAGTGGTGACTGCCCCAATATCTGCTCCTTGTTTCTGCTCACCTCTATAAATCTGCTACTTCAACAAGTCATGAGTCTTATTTTCACAGGTGGCCCCCGTCCAGAATGATCTGACAACAGACAAGACAGAATCCCACTTCTGAAGAAACAAGGCCTCTGCTTGTCATTAACGATGTGCCCAGAATGGATGGTCCTGACTGTTCTTTGCTGCTTCCTTTTTTTTTTTTCTAGAACTCATGCCTTAATGTGAAGTGATAGAAACAAGCAGCTTGGCCCTCCTGCCTTGGCTGGACTCCACATCACACGTGACAGCCCTGAGAGGCCCTGGCGGCACCTGTCAGAAACCAACACACACATCTGAACAGTCAGGCCTAATTCCCAAGAAGCTGTTTTAACTTGACATCCGAAAATGTATTACATCTAGAAGTATTTTACTGGGTGTGTGTTCAGGGCATATGTGTGCACGTTCTGCAACTGAGGTGTTCTATAAATACCAGATATGGGTTGTAGAAAAAAGCATCACGTACAGAGCGTACTTAATTCCATTTAGTAATGTTTTCAATTTGTGTCTGACCTTTGGCAACAGAGGTGGAATTTCTCAACATGAATAAAAAAGTATGCTAAGCACATAATTTACACACAATTTTCACTTAAAATCCCAAAAATATGCTGGAACTTGGTGACCATCAGTTACCAGCCCAGTGCTTTTAGATGAGGGTACTGAGGCCAAGGTGAAGTTTTCTTCCCAAGATCACATGGACAATTGATGAGAGTGCCCAGATCAGACCCAGGTCTCCTAGCTCCCAGGCCACTCTTTTTTTGCATGGTCTTTACTTACTGTTACATTTCTTCTTCCAACAGTTCAAAGGCAACTCTGCTTCCAGTGCTAAGTGTATGTTTCTACTTTGATATTCTATAAAAATCCCAAACCAATTCTCCTATCCTTTGCTTTCAGCTCTGTAAGACATCTATTTTTCCAAGGAAGAAAAATACGTGACCATAACTCACAAACAAGGAGGTAGCTGTCCTTGGTTATCAGATTTTCACAATGGCTGGGTGGGATCATCAGAATCCTCGCCTGAGCGCTTGGTAGCATTCGAACAGTATAACAAAGTTCACGTCCATGACAAAGATGAACTGATCTTCCAGCTCTTCTTCTCATGTGCAGTTTCTTCTGGCTTACACGATGAGACCAGAAAGTAAACCCTAACCCTGTTTTCCACTGAGAAAGCAGGATGGAAGGACGGATCCGAAGGGGGTGGGGTGGGGTGGGGTTCAGTCCTTAAAGCAGACCTCAGAAGGGCCAAAGAGTGGAATCAAAAGAAGCCAGGGACACAGATGCAGGGCCTGTAAAAGATGGCCTGAGGGGTCCTGCCCAAGGGGAGTAAGGAGGCTGAGCTGGGCTGTAATTGCTCTGTTCCTGGTACGGCCTGGTTCGTGAAGGCTGGAAGGATGGTAAAACAGCTCCGTCGGGATGAGGGCTGTATTAGCAGTAATTGATGGCCAGGATTTTTAAGGGAGCTTATCATTTCACAGCAACAGATGTCAGGTTCTAATAAATAACATGTTCTCTCTGACCTACGCAATTTGGAGAGGATGCCTGGACGTCAGGCAGATCTGGATTCCTCTCCATCTCCGTTGCTCTCTCTTCTGAAAGGAAAAACAAACCAAATCCCTTGAAGATACTTTTCAAAATGATTCTCTCTGAGAGTTCAAGGATCCAATAATTCCATGTTATTTATTTGCTTTACTTCTCTCTTCACAGCGTCTGCGTTTCTAAACCCCTGGAGGGAAAGGCGTGCTTGCCCACGCAGGAACCCAGGGCATGTGGGTGAGGGGAAGGCTCGGGGACCTCGGCCTTCCTCAGTTCCAGCCTGGTTCTGTTCCTGTCTTCCCAGGGCACTCTGATGGCCCAAGCTGTGCTGGCTGGACCAGAAAATTCCCTCTTCTCTTCAGAGGAGAGTTCAGCTAAGATGAGACTGGGTTTGGGATTTTTTTAAAGGGAATTCTTCCAAGGGAACTTAAGGCAAAATAAAAGAATAAAGAAAACCCATGAATCATAGCAACATTGGAACTACAGGTTCTATCACTGTGGCACAGCACCCTGAGAGGCCGAACCTGGTAGCTTTGCCTGCCTCGGTGCCCTCCCTTCTGCCAATGACTCTTTCGGCCCAGAGCAGCTCGCTTCTGTAGCTGCTCCCCCTTGCAGAAGGGCTGTGGGGGTGAGCAATCACAATTGGGCACAACCCTTACCGTTCTGGTCATCTCCCTACCCTTGGGTGCAGATGGGGGTTCCAGAAATATGGCTATAAACAGGAGGAGGGATGGGGCCCAGGGAGGTAGGGGGGAGAAAGGGAGGTAGTGGTCCAGGGAGAGGGAGGGTGGCAATGTCCCCATCAGGGTTTTCTGTAACACTGATGGGTGTCACACATGTCAGGGTGTCCCTCTGGCCAGACGACCAAGCACGGGGACTGCAGAGAGAGGCCTGACTCTGCAATGAAATCTCAATAGGAACAAAGCATAATTTGAGCTGCCTTAAGGAGCTACCCACAAGGAAGCAAAGAAGTAAGTGATTAATTTCTGGAAAGACAAACACATATAACAGGCTGACATTATAACCACTTACACTTCACCAACACCCCTCCCTGAGTCTTCCCCTAGTCCCAAAGAATTCTCAGGCCTCAGGGCTCCTGCGACCACACCATGTACTAACCTCTTTGAACTGGGGTTTCCACACTGAGTTCCATAGCATCTGAGGGACCCGAAGGGGCCTCGAGCCACAGTAAGGGTGGGGATGGGCAGCAAATCAGGTGGGGACATCTAACCCCCTTCTCTTGAATCAAGGAGAGGAGATCTATTTTTATTGGGTGTATTTAGAGGACGGATGCCCAAGACTGATTGAAGCATTTGGCAGCTAATGACAAGTATGGAGAAAACTGTGTCTTTGGGAATATATAGGTATTAACAGTGAAAGATTCCTGAAATAGTCCAGAATGTACAATCTTTTAAAAACCCTTGAAAGAGAAAATTATTCTGCAAAGACAACTGGATGACAAATTATAAAAGTGTGCATGGCGAAGAACATATGGTGAATTACGGACTGCTTTGGGACCATTTGGATAGGTTTCTAAATAAGAAAATAACAACTCTCTGACCTTGAGGCAAGAAGGGAAACAACAAATGGTTTTAGGAGGTTCATGAATTACTCCCATGTGTTGACTGAGAAGCTATTTTTTGAAATATTCTTTAAGTGATTCCATTTATATAACGGGTTTTATTTGTGACAAGCCATTGCAGTGAGTGGTTTGGGGTTAAATCCTATTCTCAGATACTACTTAGGCCTCTAGAATCAACCTGATGTTTTACACAATGAAGCTCATGGAAAACTCACTCCATCTACTCACAGATTTATCAGACTAGAAAGGATTACAAAAAAAAATCATCTGATTCATTCATCTAGACAGATCTAAAGCTGTATACAAGATACCAATGTAGGTAACTAGTAAGTTCAGTTTGTTTGTTTTTTTTTAAAGTGACAGTTGGTTTTATGTAGATTAAACAACTGAAGTATGGATTTTGCCAACTTTCTAAGCTGGCCTGGCTGGCACCAAGAAGATACAGCCATAGGTGATGGTGTGCATAGACGGGGCAGCCTAGAATCTAAGAATCTCTGCCCAAGTCACTGAGGCCAGGGGACTGTTTAGTTGGGTGCAGTGCTGACTCTGCTATCCTTTAATTAAAAATCTTTTTCCCTACAGGGATAGTGACATTAATAGTGAACATCGACTGAATGCTCATGACATGCCAGACCCTACGCTGGACAACTCACCTACACTACCCTGTGTGGGAAGCAGAATTCTAAGATGGCCCCTGAGATTTCTCACCCCTTGTATAATAATCCCCAGGACTATGAAAATGTTGGATTTCATTTCTATGGTTTCATGTTATGCTACATGAAACAGATGACTTTAAGAAAGGGAGATTAACAGTAGGACTGACCTAATCGAATGAACCCTTCGAATGATCTGAGTCCAGAAGTCAGTGACACCAAAGTCAGAGATTAGAAACAGCAGGAGTTGATGCACCACTGCTGGCTTGATGATGTGGAGGGGCCACATGGCAGGAAATGGCCTCCAGCTGACAGCCTGTAAAGCAACCAGCACCTCAGTCCTACAACCACAAGGAACTAAACTCTGCCAGCAACCTGAATGTGCTTAGAAGAGGCCCTGGGCCTCAGATGAGAAAGCAGCCCCAGCCAACACCTTGACTTTAGTCATTTGGGACCCTGAAAAGAGACCCAGGAAGGTTGTACCAGACTCCTAATCCATAGAAACTATGAGATAATAATTTGTGCTGTTCTAAGTTGTTAAGTGTGTGGTAATCTCTTAGTTAATAATGGAACGCCATACACACCATTTGATACTCATAATCACCCTCTAAAACTAGATTCCCCATTTAATAGATAAGGGGACAGACTTCAGGGAGATAATGAATTTGCCCAAAGTCACACAGATAGTGAGTGGCAGAGACAGGTTTCAACCCAGCTGTCCTGACTTCAGGGTCAGTGCTCTTAATTGCCACATGCATTTCCTCTCTGTATTTATGTTATCCAAGTGCCAGGCCTTGTTGAGTCAGACAAGTGGTAAAGAGAAAGGGGAACTGTATCTGTCTGCCTGGGGACAGATGTACAGAAAGTCAGAGGCCCTGTGTTGAACCCTGACTCTATTAGAAGCTAGCTGTGTGCCCTCAGGAAAGACACTTAATCACTCTGAGCCTAAGTTTCTTTATCTGCATGAAGGACAGTGAGGATTTCTACACCGTACCCGCCCCCCGCAAGGGGCTGCTGAGATGATCCCATGAAGGTGTGTGAGGGTGCACTGAGAATGGTGAGGTCCACAGGGCAGGCAAAGGTGCCTGGATGGCATATGCAGGCACAGCTTTGACTTCAGCTTCCATCTTAAGAAGCTTGGAAAAGGAGAACAAATTAAACTGAAAATAAATAGTAGAAGTAACCAAGAGAAAAGCATAGATTAATAAAATAAATAGCTTTCTTTGTAAAGATCAGTAAAAATGATAAATCCCTAGCTAGACTGTTCTAAGAAAAGGGGAGAGAAAAGAATAGAAACTTTCACTATAAGGACTGAAAGAAGTTCTATCACTAGAGCCCACAGATATTAAAAGAAAAATGAGGGAATATTATCAACAATCTCACGCCAATCATTTCAACAACTCAGACAACTTACTTAAAGGAAACACTACTTGCTAAAACCAACACAAGAAAAAATGGTGAATATCCCTGTATTTAGTAAGGATTTCTTTGAATTTCTTCCCATAAATAAAACTCTATCAAACATTAAAAAACAAAACAAAACAAAACAAAACAGTGCCAAACCTACACAGACTCTTTCAGCAAACAAAGGTGGAAGGAAAAATTGCCAGTTCATTTTATGAAGCCAGCATGGTGCTTTTATCAAAATCTGACAAGGACAACAGAAGAAATTTCAAATCAGTATCACTCACGAACATGTAAAAAATTTTAACACACTGTTAGCAAATCAAATCTAATAATCTAAAAAAGGATAAAATATCATGACTGAGAAGGCTTATTTACCCCTGGAATGCAAGGTTGGTCCAATATTCAAAAACTAATTAAGGTAATTTATCACTTTAATAGAATAAAGCAAAACCATAGGATCAGGCCAATAGATACAGAAAAAGCATTCTACAGAATTCAACACCCCATTCATGATAAAAACTCTTAGCAAAGTGGGAATATAAGAGGACTTCTTCGTGTGATAGAGACATCTATATAAAACTTACTGCTAACATCAGCCCTAATGTGGAGACATAAGGCCAGATATCTGATCTTACCTCTGTGTACTAAACTGCAGATCCCAGCCAGTGCAATTAGGTAAGGAAAAGAAATTTAAAGCCATAAAAATTATAAAGATTGAAAATAAAAAGTAAAGCTGTAAGAAGTGATATGATTGTTTATGTAAAAAATGCTAAGAAAACTACAAAAAAGCTACTAGAATTTAGTACTAATTGTGAATTTAGCAATGTGACAGGACACCAGGTCAACACAGAAAAATTGTCTGTATTCCTATATACTAGCAGTAAGACAGAAATAAAATCTAAAAAAACTATCATTTGCAATAAAAGTAAAATCACTAAAAAAATACACAAGCTTTCTACACTGAAATCTCAAAACACTTTTCAGAAAAATTAAAGGAGACCTAAATAAAACCCTATTCATTGACTGGAAGATTCAATATTGCTAAAACGCCAATTTTCCCCTGGTTGATCTATAGATTTAACACCATCTCAACCAAAATCTCAGTGGTTTTTTTTTTTTTTTTTGAGGGGAAAATGGAGTTGGAATTGGCAAACTAATTTTAAAATGTATGTGGAAATGCAAAGAACCCAGAATAGCCAAAACAATCTTCGAAAAGAACAAAGTTGAAGAATTTACGTTTCCTGATTTTAAGAAATATTGGTATTGGTATCCAAACAGAAAAACAGACCAATGAAACAGAACAGAGTATCCAGAAATAGACCCACTCATATGTAGTCAATTTATTTTGACAAAAGCATGAAGGTGATTCAATAGAGAAAGAAAAGTTTTTTTCAACACATGTTGCTGGAATACCTGGATATATATAAACAATTAACTTCAGCCTTTACCTCATACCATACACAGAACTTAATTTGGGATGAGATGGATCAGAGACCTCAATATCAAGCCAAAATGAAAGCTTCTAAGAAAAAAATGTTGAAGAATCTTTTCATGACCTCATGGTAGACAAATAATTATGAGGCTAGGAAAAGCATTAACATAAAAAGAAAACACTAATAAAATAAATTTCATTAAAAATAAAACCTTTCTTGTCATCAAAAGACATCATTAAGAAAATGAAAAGGCAAGCTACAGATTGGGAGAAAATACTTGTAATACATAAATCTGACAAATATATAAATAACTCCTAAAACTCAATAATAAAAAGACCAACAACCCTATTAAATATAGGCAAAATTTGAACAGATGCTACTTAAAAGAAGGCATACCGATAAGCACATGAAAAGATGATCAACATCATTAATCATCAGGAAATCAAGATTAAAAAAACACAATGAAATCTCATTTCATCCCCTCTGGAATAGCCAAAAATAAAAAGACTGACAATACCAAGTGTTGGAGAGAATATGGAACAAATGGAACCCTGTATATTGCCCATGGGAGTGTAAAGTGGTATAAAGACTTCATAAAAAATTTGTCAGTTTCTTATAAAGTTAGTCATACACATACTCCCAATCCCAGTTATTTACTCAAGAATTGAAACCGTATGTCTATGAAAAAGGCTTATATAAGAATGTTCTTTAGCAGCTTAATTCATAAAGTCCCCAAACTGGAAACAACCCAAATATATATATGCAGACGAATGGATTAACAAATTATGATATATTTCTATAATGGAAATTCCTCAGCAGTAAAAAAGGAATGCCATAACCGATAATTTTAAAATAATTATGCTAAATACAAAAAAACACACAAAAGAGTATGATCTGTACTATTCCATTTATAAGAAGTATCTAGAAAAGAAAAAACTAAGACGTGATAGAAATCAGACAGTGTCTGTCCTGGCGATGAGGAGACTAATTGGAAAGGATAGAAGGTAACTTTGTCAAAACTCCATCAAAAGACAGTCTTAAACCTGTCCACTTCGTTGCATGTACATGACACTGTATGTAAATTACACTGCAATAAATATCTTTCAAAAGATATATACGCAAAGCCCCTGCCTTCAAGGAATTCACAATTTAAGGAAATGAAACAATATAAAGATGTGAAAAATCAAAGGATAATACAAAAGAGATTTCACAGCAGTACACCTGGTCCCTGACTTACAATGGTTCCACTTAACAATCTTTTGACTTTACGATGGTGCAAAAGCAACATGCATTCAGTAGAAACCGTACTTTTGAGTTCTGAATTTTGATCTCTTCCCAGGCTAGTGACAGGTGGTAGGATTCTTGTGATGCTGGGCAGAGGCAGTGAGCTGTAGCACCGAGTCCACCCCTCGATCACGAAGGTGAACAACTGATACACTTATACGAGCATTCTGTCCTCACACAACCATATTGTCTTTCACTTTCAGTACAGTATTCAGTAAATTATGTGATATATTCAACACTATATTATGAAATAAGCTTTGCGTTCAATGATCTTGCCCAACCATGGCTAATATAAGTGTCCTGAGCACATTGAAGGAAGTGCAGGGCTAAGCTAGGATGTTGGGTAGGTTAGGCGTAGTAAATGCATTTTCTATTTACGAATGATATTTTCAACTAGAACGATGGGTTTATAGGGACATGACCCTTTCGTAAGTTAAGGAAGATCTGTACATGACCAACAGTCAACTGAGACTAGGAAGAGTAGAAGAAGCTGCCTGTGTATTAGCATGGATGGGGAAAACCATAGGGAAGAACACTGAAGGATCTGAAGGAGAAGAAAGAGGGCGAGGGGAAGGGGTGAGCAAAGGCACCAGTGGGACAAAGCAGAAGCTAAACACAAGAGTCTTTCATATGTCCACTCGTTGACTGACCCTTCATATCAAGTCCATCCAATAGGGAGGAGTACAGTCTTGTTTTACAGGATGAAGTTCAGAAAGATTAATGGCCCTGCCCAAGGCCGCAGAGCTTATTCGATTAGAACCTGTGATAGGAGCTGGGCATGCGTGACCCCAGAGCCTGTGCGCCGTCATTAGAGGGCATTTTTCTTGTGAGGACAGAATTTGCCGGACAGCCATGCGCAAGAAGCACATGTCATAGGAAAAGCTCGGATCAGTGCCAGAAAGCGTCCTTTCTGAGTTCACATGTTTAGAACTTTGCTCTACAGGAGGGAATAAACAGCTGACTCCACTCAGAGAGCTCTACTGCTGTTCATAAACCGTGAGAGTGTTTATGTCATGGGCAGAGCTCTCCAAGTGAATTATAGCCTTTTACGCACTGAGCACATACAACATTTTCAGAGGACAAAGAAACAGGGCGTGGAAGGAATGCTACAGTTGACCTTTCTCTCTTTCTGTCCTTTCTCTCCAACCTTCTCCAGCAATCTTAAGCCTATCCTGCATGGACAGTTCTCTGATTGTGTTTATCCATTACCTGCCTTTCTGACACAACCCAGGAAAGTTACTCACTTCAATTTAAAAAGCGAGCTTTTAAACTATTTCTTCTTCCTAGGATGAGTGGCTGGCTTTCTCTTTTATTACATTTAAAATGAATCCATCTTCCCTACAGTAGAAAGCAGATTTTTTTAACGTTACTTCAGATGTTTTCTTTAGACTGGTGTTAACATAAAGCAAATGTCTCTTGCATCTCTGAACCAATCTGTTAAGATAAACAGGCTTCACTTACGATATTCCTATACTGAAATCGTAGGCTCGTGGTCTGCGACTCCTTAAAGACTCAATTCATACATGCTAAAAGGTCTAGTTCAGAAACACACACACACACACACACACACACACACACACACACACACACAGCTTTGCCATGGAAACCACAAGGACATGTCTGGTTCAGAGTCCATAGCACGTACCACAAATAACAGCCCATCTTCTAAGGGCAGATCTTGTATATACACAGGGAAAGCCCAGACAATTAAACAACTGCAATACCTCAAACATAAAGCTTACTTTTTAATCCCTTTCTTCAAGTCTATTTCAAGATACCAAAGTCTCAATGATTGTTCTTAGGTACATTTGATTATGTCTGTTGTTTTTCTTAAACACAATTTCAGACTTGGACATCATGGATAAAAAAGGGAAAATACAGGGAGAAAGGGCACACTGAAGTTTCAGATAACAACAATTCTGGATTCCACATGAGTCTGGGAAGGTGTGTGTCTCTACAGAAAGCAGCCCTGTCATTATTTAACAGAGCCCCAATCCTGATTAGGTGGAGGCTTTGTACTACAGAAAGTACAGGGGATGCCAGTAGGCACCCTGGGGAGGGTGTCAGGGAGGGGAAGCAAGAGCGACAAGTCCTACTAATCGGGAACATTCTAGGTCTGGAAGGCCAGGTTTTGTCAGTACTTAAAACTGTCAGAAGTTTGGTATGATAAAGACTTTGATCTCTCTTGCTGGGCTACAAATTCCATGAAGACGTGGACAACTTTCAATTTGTTTATCGCTGTATCCCCAGCATGGAGCTCACTGCCATGGGGGATGCTCAATAAACAGAGAAGGAGTGAAGGAAAAGGATGCTTAATAAGTATTCTTCATTTGTGTGATTCTGTGAATTTCATCATCCTTCAGCTGGGCTCACAGGTATGATCATATGGTGGTTCAGAGTGAGTGATAAAGTAATAGCCACCTGCCACTCTAACCATGATTGATTCTTGGAAACTATGATTTTAAGCCACTGTTGCTTCAGTCTAGGAGGCCATGGTTCAACAAGACTGGGGTTCCAGACACTGAAGTCTTATCCACAAGGAACACTCAACATACTTTTACATTTACGTATTCCATATGACTCGTGAATGCTTTCCACAGATAGGTTCATGTGCAGTACTTAAATCCCTAAACTCCAAACTCTAGCTAACTTCAACCTCTATCGAATTTCCAACTTACTTCCATCCCTGTGGATTCTTTTTTTTTTTTTTTCAACGTTTATTTATTTTTGGGACACAGAGAGACAGAGCATGAACGGGGGAGGAGCAGAGAGAGAGGGAGACACAGAATCGGAAACAGGCTCCAGGCTCTGAGCCATCAGCCCAGAGCCTGATGCGGGGCTCGAACTCACGGACCGCGAGATCGTGACCTGGCTGAAGTCGGACGCTTAACCGACTGCGCCACCCAGGCGCCCCTATCCCTGTGGATTCTAATAGTTCTAAGCTATTTGTGTAGCCATTTATTGAGTCGAGGAACACACAGGCCCTATTTTGGGCAATGGCTGTAGAGACACAATGAGGTATATAATCACTTTGTTCCTTCAGACATTATAGTTCCACGTGAAAAACTCAGTATTGGATTCATGTATTCACTGCAAAAATCCTATTTGTTTACCATCAGGTGAATTTTTCCATTTAAAAAAAAATATATGAAAGTAGTTGCTAACATTTTCATCATCGACATCATTTATCCGCTATTCTAACTTCTATCTAGTACTTTTTCTCCAATCTAAACAGACAGATTTCAGAAACATCCTGTAACCCATTAAAAAAAAGAAAAACAATCTACCTGATGAGGCTAGATAAGGGGTTGGCAAACTTTTTCTGTAAAGGGACAAATAGCAAATACTTTTTGCTTTGCAGGTCCTATGTGATCTGTTGTAATTTCTCACTCTGCCACGTTAGCAGCCATGCGAACAGCCACGCAAAAATAAGTAAAGAAATGGGCATGGCAATGTTTCAATAAAACTTTATTTACAAAAACAGGCATAGGACAGAATTTAGCCTGTAAGCAATAGTTTGCCAACCCCTGGACTAGATAAACAAAATGCTCCTATTTATAGGAAATAGCAACGGATTCACTTACTTTGCTCTTTTGGCCATCTCATTTCCATCCCATCTGGGGCTGTATGGATAATTTTTTTGGGCCTGGGAATAAAGCTGTCCACTGTTGGTAAAGTGATAGACAGACTGGAATGTGAGAGTCGGCTGGTCTCGAGGGAAAAACAGGGGCAGGTCGACTGCAAAGACAAAAGAAAGGAAAACAAGTTATGGTTTCAACGTATGGGTTAAACTTGAATGTTGGGTACAGGACTCTATCTGAACTACAAACGGTTTGAGATTTAGGTAAAACATATGGAGGGAGGGGCCAAGAAATACCAAAGTGCCTTCCCTGACTTCAAGGAGTTTACAATCTAGGCACATAAGTGAAAATCACACATAAAAATAAATTTCACCAATATGAGGCATGATGTGTGGCTGCTGCTATGAAATGGTCACAGAAGCTGGGCACTCCCAGCCATGTGAATTCCTCCTATGGCATTTACCTTGTCTAGTATTTAGTAGGGAAGTTAGTTGATTATTTTTTTAAAGTCTCTATTAAATCACAAACTCTTCAAAGGTCAGGCAGCATCTTCCTCATCTAGAATTTGATGGAGGGGGTGGGATGGAGGCTGTCCTTAAAAAATGGATTTGGGGGGCCCCTGGGTGGCTCAGTCGGTTGAGCGTCCGACTTCAGCTCAGGTCACGATCTCGCGGTCCGCGGGTTCGAGCCCCGCGTCAGGCTCTGGGCTGATGGCTCAGAGCCTGGAGCCTGCTTCCGATTCTGTGTCTCCCTCTCTCTCTGCCCCTCCCCCATTCATGCTGTGTCTCTCTCTGTCTAAAAATAAATAAATGTTAAAAAAAAAATTAAAAAAAAATAAAAATAAAAAAAAATGGATTTGGAATGGGGAGCAGGAGGGGCAGGTGATAATCTTTATATTTTATAGGATACGGCCACTGGACTACCAGAAAAAATAAAGTTATCACTTTACTTCCAATCAAGCAGTGAATTCTGCTACTCAGCAGTTTGAAGCATCTCCAGATGTGTTACCACATATAGTTCCTAAACCAGTGGGGGCTCCTTAATGGAACGCAACAGGGACTAATCTGAACACTGCATATGTCTACTGAGGGTAGCCTGATTCCAGTGTTTGCTGCTAACAAGTATTATGTGCTTTGTCTGTTCATTTTAGGGTCCTTTAACTCAATTTTTAAAAATAAAATGACTCCTTTTTAGTTTGAGGCAAAGCAACATTATAAACACAGACTGTTTCAGCAGCTCATTCCTCAAGGCATATAATGTGTATTTGTATGAATGTTACCACTTCTAGGGCAAAGAACAGACAGGGACATCAACTTAGGAAAATACGATAATGAGAAAAAATGTGTATAGAATTTCCTAGCTTTACAGAGTACTTTTATATACTTTATCTCATTTGAGAGTTATAATTCCATGTAGGAGACATTATTTTTACCATGTGCATTTAGCAGACAGACAAACTTGAGACTCCAAGAGGTTTATTAACTTGCTCACGCCCCAGCTAGGTGGAGGTGGGGCTCGAATCTAGTCCCATGGTGTAAATCCTGAGCTCTCTCTACTGGGCCCCATTGCCTCCTGCTCTTAATGACACTGGTACGACCTGCTCACAACACATTCATTGTGTCACGGTTACCATTCTCTGAAGTCTCTACTGTGAAGAACGTACAAGATTCATCTTTCTGGCTACACGAGGCAAATATATGAAAAGAAAACACATACTAGATAGCTACACATCTGTCACCATGCCGGTGTAGGGTGACATTTGACTTGGGCTAGGCCCTCTAAGCATCCAAAATGATTTCATGAAGGAAAAGTCAGGTTTGCAGCAAACTTTTTAAAAAACCCAGAAAACAAGAAACAAAAAAAAAAAAATTGTTCAGTGTCTTAGACCACTGCATATATTTGACTCTGACTCAGTGCTGCAGGGGGTTTCTACATATGAATCACCACAACCCAAGAAAAGTGGCAAGACTTTGAATGTCCACTCGTTAGTCACATTTTCCATGGGCCTACGTGTGGTGCCAGCACATGCCTGTTTGTGCCAAAGCAGAGATTTAGTAACATATAGGAAACAATACAAAATAGGAAAAACAAACTTAAATTATAAATAATTTGATTCAGAAAGCCCCTTTGAGTCCCTTTATATTACAAAGCACGATTTGTAACATCTTCAGTCATTTTGAATAAATATTGCTTTCTAAAATTAAGTTTATATCTTTTCTGATTACTCATTTCATCTCCTCTAATTTTAGAAAGCATGCCTATTTACACATAGTTTAATTTGGCTTCAATTGTTTATATTACATATACATTTCCAAGTATAAAACAAGATTCACATTAACCCCCAAAGCAATCACCAACAGCACCGGTGAAAAGTATTTAACATGCATGAGCCTCCCTTAAGAAATGCAGTGATTGTGAATAACCGAATTCAATGGCAATAATTTACCAATTTAAAGTAAGTATAGTCATATTTCGTATCAAAGTAATACAGAGAATACCACAGGCTTCATGATTGTCAAGCTATCAGCTTACTGGGCTTTGGAAAACGTTATATTTTTTGTTCCTGTTATTTTGTTTTGTAGAAAATGAGTTGCTGGTATTTTGACATGCTGAAAAATGATTTTCCCACCTAGTTCTGAACCATCCACTTTGACCCCCTAAATGCCCAATTAAGATCAGAAACAATTCAAAATGTGAATGTAAATTTATCTACCCAGGCAAGTGAATTGTTCTGATTTAAAAAAAAAAAAATTTCCAGCCAGCTATATGCTGATATGTACCGCGATTCCCAGAAAAAACAACACTGATTGCATGATTATTTCTCCATGGAGCTTTTCCTAAAAAAGTATAGTTGAAGCCAATATTGAAATCTGAACACAGCAGCTAGATGAACAGTGAAGCAGGAATGGTCAGAGTACTTGAGACATAAAATCGATAATCCACATGAGAAAATAAAATTCAAAAAATATAATTATCTTGCTCAACTGAACTAAACCATACCCTGCCTGTATCGGTCAGGAATCAATAAAAGGATGGATTCTTTGAAAATGTTCTATGCATAAGAAGGAGTTAATAACTAAAATATTTATGAGAAATGCTTTGCATTTTTCTTGAAAGAATGTTTCGGATGGTACAAATCAGTCAGAATTAAAAAAAAACACAACAAAGTTTGTTTTCCTTATCTCCAAATGTTCTTCTCACTTAACACTTGCCTATAGGCTAACTCATGGTTTTTTAAAGATTTCACGTTTAAGTAATCTCCGCACCCAACGTGGGGCTTGAACTCACAACCCTGAGATCAAGAGTCACATGCTCTACTGACTGAGCCAGGCAGGCACCCCTCACTCGTGATTTTCTGACGCATAGTAAAATAATGACGGCAGGCCTTCGCACAGCTAACTTGTTCTGAAGGTACTCCCAGGGCTCTACGCAGTTTGGGCTCATATTAGCTATATCGGAATTGAATATTTTAACTATTGGCTTCCTTTGAACCCAACCCACCTACCGGCTCAAGTTTGATTCCCAGGGTAGAACCCCTCCATTTGGTTCAGTTACTCGTCAGTATTAGTTGGACAACTGCTGCCTATATTTCCTTCTTCCCGTATACAGAGACTGAATTTTGGTCAGCTCTCTAACCACGGAAAGGATGGCCCTCGCTTGTTCAGTATAATGTCAATAACCACTTTCCAAAGCATTGCTTTCTTCAAGAACTTGTTGAAACAAGTCACTGCCAAACACTTCCAATTCTGTACAACCTGGGCATTTCACAGGATTCATTCACAGGGCACCCCCTGCCAGAGCGCAGGAAGGCACCATGAGGCTCTGTGCCAGCTTGCTTCATGGTGGATAGTCACTGCCGTGATGAGCTCCACTGCATACAGTCCCAGAGCTAGTGGTGTTCTCCAAGCGCCCAGCAGCCATGCGGCGTGGAGAGGGAGCTGAATATGCATCAGTAAATTTTTTGCTGCCTCTCTCCAAACCATGCTGGGGTTCACACGGGACAGATGCAGTTTCGCTTTCCCTAGTAAACAAGCGTTAAGTGTCCCCAAGTGCTCATCCTTTCACATAAGATGACTTCACTAAAGTTGCATCTGAATTCCTAAGCCTCTCTAGAAATCTGTCACTTCTCCAAAGACCTCCACGATGGAAGAATGACCTTGAACGGCCAAAGCGACGCCACACCATGTATGGGATCCATAAGACAGCTGCCAGATACTCATTCAGAACATTTCAGGCATAGTTCTAACAAGTTTGATTATATGACCTTTCCAGAAAAAAAAACCCTAATTATGGCAAGATTAGGACAAGGTATACTGACAGCAAGTAATGATAACTAGCAGTCTGGCACGAAGGAAGGAGAGAGAATAATAAATATAAACAGACTTAGAAAATAAAAAATAATCCCAGCCTGGGGCCATTCAGCATAGAACAAAAAGCCCAGCCATCCCTCAAGCTATTACCATACTGTCAGTGACGTTCACTCCCCATCTTGGTAACCTGGCAGACACTCTTGGTTCCCTACCAACAGCCATTCTCCATGGGCAGGGCCCTCCTCCCACTCTAGAGCCCAAAAGTGCTGGGTATTTGCTCTCTCAGCCTTCCATGAGACCAAGGCATAGAAATGTGACTCAGTCCTGCCAATGAGGCCCAAGGGGGAAGTTGGCTAGGGGTCTTCTGAGAAATATTTTCCTCTCTGAGTAAAGACACGTGTAAGGAGAAGCCCCCGTTGCATTCGTGCCTAGATCTTATCATGTGAGATCTCGAGGCTTGGAGCTGTGCACCCCACCTTGTGACCATAAGGGGAAAGTCAGCCTGGCAACACTGAGCTGTTGAATTCATCAGCCCTGGAATGCCCAGCTCTGGAGTCCTTGCTATGTGAGACCGTTACAGGTCCTAACTACTTAAACTTCTTTTAATCAGGTCTCCTCAGACTTGCACTCAGAGGTATCTAAAGAAATGTTATTTCTTGCAGCTTCTGTTCAAGAAGGCAGGATAATTGGATAACCAATTTCAGAAGTATTTCCACCAAGCATGGGTGAAAACATTCAAGGCACATAAATAGGAAAGTTTTAGTTGTCAGGAAAATTCAGTTATGTGGGACAGTTCAATCCTTGAAAATGCCAAACAAATGAGGGGTTAACCATAATTGCTTCTCTGGGAGTCACATCATCAGATATTTTCATCCTTATTCACCAGTCAGCCATTACTTCATTTCTCCGAACCTTCCAAACGATACATTGCTGTGTCCTTGGGTTAGTAGGGAAGATACTCACGCCTTGGCTTCGTGGTGGTTACAGTTGTGTTTCCATTTTCAGTCCTCTGCAGACTCTCCAGTTCCTAGAAGCCTTATTAGCAGAGAGTCTTAACTCCATGTCGACTTGCTGAAAACTCCCCCTCCAACGATGACTCCATTTGAGGTCAACCCTTCCTAAAAGCATTTTGCTCACATCTCATTCCCAGGCTGCCCCCACAGTGAGCATACCAACCACCTAGGGAAGTCTGCCATTTATTACTGGACCACCCCTTACTTACACCATCTTACTAACTACACACAAAACCCTTGAGACACATGGATTCTAACCACTAGAAAGTGAAACACCACACATCCAAAGGACTTGCCTACAAGAAATATAAAAGCAAAGTTTTCCAATTCAGAAGTACCCCCCTACTTAAGGCGTTAAAAATAGAATGGTATCTCCGCTTACCATCCCTGCCTTACCAGATTTTGTTGAACTGCCTTCAAATTTTCATTGCCTTTTGTAGATCTGACCAGGTAGACAGATTACTTTGGGGGTTTTAATCTTACCAAAATAAAGCCTGGAGATTCTTGAATTTTGCTGTAAATTCTAAACATTCTAACACGGTAGAGGACAGTATGGTATGGTGGAAAAAAGCGCAGCCTTTGGAGTCAGATAAAAATGGGTTTAATTCCCAGCCCCACCATTTATTAGTGGTGAGGCCATAGGCAAAATATTTTAGCTCTGTAAATCCTGATGTTCTCATCTGCAAAATGAGGATAATTTTTAGCTCAGCACTGCTGACAGGACTGGACAAAAACAGAGCAGGTAATAAATAAATATGAATTCCCTTCCCCTTCCTCCTTTCTTCTTTGTTTTGTTTTCAATCTGGCTTTATACACTGTCCCGTATATGCGAAATTTCTAACTAGAGCAGAAATGTTCACAGTGCTTAAGTTTTAACTACTTTGATGAAACCTTCTAAACCTTGCACATACCTTCACATCCCAGTGTATAGTATACTGAAAATAGGCTAGCCTTTTCTTGATGACAGAAAACACACCAAAAACCCATTACACATGACGGCCTCCAGGGTTAAGGAAGATTTAGTTCGCCCTTTCCCAATGCCTCCTACACAAGGGCCACACCTCCTCAACTGTCCACTGGTAAGAGGTGATGTGCTCTTAGAGCGGCACACGGAGGCCCCCAGGACTACCGCGCTATGACATGCTCTCTGCCCCCTGATCGCAAACTTTCTCTACTTTGTTTCCTTTTTCCCCCTTTGCCACTTCTCATCAAGGCCCACTCTCAATGTCCTCTCTCTATCTTCCCTCTTCTCTTTCTTCGTCTACTTCATTCCACGTGTGTTGTGTGTCAGCCTCTGAAAAGTCGGGTCCAGCCGACTATCCATCCTGAGACCAGAACGCGGCACGGGGCAGGGGCTGCACTAACGGGAGGGAGGTGATGTGGTGTGGAGTCCCGGGGTGCCTTCCTCCAGCACCGCTCAGTGAGCATCTCCCCCTCCTTTTGTTTCTGTGTTTGTTTCCTTCCAGGTTTACGGCTGTCCCAGGTAGTTGGGAGTTACAGGAAATCTGGTCTCTGCTTATATTTTGTTTAGCGTTTGCTTTTGAGGTACTTTATAGATACAAATGAATCATTCCAACACCCAGTGAGACATTCACATAAAATTGTAAGAAGAACCTCAGGATGAAAGGGATGCCATAGTGCTGGCCGGCGAAGAGCTGGGCTCTCTCACCCTGCCCACACAGACGAGCCCAGACTGAATACAGTAGGCTTCTCCTCCCACGAGATCAGAGGTTCAGAACTGGAAGTAAGCATCGGCATCACCGTGGAATCACATAGTGCGGCTATGTGAGCCCTGCCTCAGACCTCTCATTTTCGAAAATGCACCTTAAATGATTCTGATAGGTCTCCCCAGGAAAGAATCGCTCAGACTGTAAGCTGCTAAGGGTAGGGGCCAGGGATTAGCTATCTCAGTATTCCTAGTATTCGGAACAGTTTGTGACATAGGAGAGACTCTTAATAGATGCTTGTTGAACTACAGGAAAGGGACATGTAAGGGAACTGCAAATTAAAACCTCAAGGAGATCCCATTTCATACCCATTAGATGGACAAACATTTTAAAACCCAACAAAGCTCAAGTGTTGTCAAGGTGGTGGGAATTCTCATTCACGGATGAGACTATAAATTTCTATAACCTCTTGTACAATAAAAGTAAAGATGTACATACTTCAAGACTCAGCAATTCCACTCCTAAAATATTATCACCTGTGCATGAGAAGACACATAGGAGAAAGTTTGCTACAGCATTCTTTGTGGTAACAGAAACTGGAAACATGTGAAGTGTCCAGCAACACGAGATTAGATCGATACATTGTCCTATGTTCTTCAATGGAATACCCTATAGCATTTACATTCAATTCAGAAAAGCATTTCCTTGGGGCGCCTGGGTGGCTCAGTGGGTTTAAGCGTCCGACTTCAGCTCAGGTCATGATCTTGCAGTTCGTGAGCTCGAGCCCCATGTCGGGCTCTGTGCCGACAGCTCAGAGCTTGGAGCCTGCTTCGGATTCTGTATCTCCCCCTCTCTCTGCCCCTCCCCTGCTCATGCTCTGCCTCTCTCTCTCTCTCTCTCTCAAAAATAAACATTAAGAAAAAAAAAAACAAAACCATTTTCTCAGGCCTGGCTCCTTGTTCAATCCCTCAACTATCTCTTGCTTCTGTGACACAGTCCAAGTCCCCACCTTTTTGCAGGAAGCTTTTCTTGCCTGCTCTGTCCCTCAGTGATTTCTCCATCCTCTGTGGCCACGTAATCGAGTTGTAGCTGAACTGCTAATAATTCAGTGTACTTGTTATTTTATATCCTCCACACGTGTAACACTGGGCTGGACACAGTAGTTAGTTGATATATAACCAGTGACTGACTGGCATAGATCATGAAAGTGAGGAAATGTTGATTGCACTAGATGTATAAAAAAGGAAACATGTTTTTATGAGAGGCAGAAAGAAATCAAGCAACAGAGAACATCAAAAGTAGCATTTAATACTGCTTTAACTTTTTTTTCTCAATTTCTTAAAATGTTTATTTAATTTTGAGGGAGAGAGAGAAGAGGGGAGGGGCAGAGGAGGCCAGCAGAGTATCTGACGCGCAGGCTCTGTGCTGACTGACAGCAGGGAGCCTGATGCGAGCGCAACTGAGCCACCCAGGCGCCCCTGTTTTAACTTCTATCTTTAAAAGAACTTAGTCACAATAAATTCCTGGCCTGGGAGGATTAAAAAAGAAACCTGGCTACATTAGGGAAGAATATGATGAAAAGAATCCTTAAAGAAGTTAAAATGTATTCAAATGCAAAGGTGTTGGCACTTAAAAACTAGGCAAAGTCTTTAAAGACGTTTTAATTTTAATTTTAAAATTAATTGAAAATTCATTTTAATTTTAAAGATTTTTTAAAACCTTTTTATGTTTATTTTTGAGAGAGAGAGCAAGGGAGAGAGAGAGAGTGAGTGCACGTGCATGCACAAGTGGGGTAGAGGCAGAGAGAGAGGGAGACACAGAGTCCGAAGCAGGCTCCAGGCTCTGAGCTGTCGGCACAGAGCCGGACGCGGGGCTTGAACTCATAAACCGTGAGCATGACTAAGCCGAAGTTGGACGTTTAACTGACTGAGCCACCCAGGCACCCCTGTAAGGTTTTAATTTTAAAAACTCACAGACACAGTACCAAATGTAGATGATTAGAAGAAAAAGGATACATTTAAAATAGTTAAAGTAGAGGGACTGACACTGGTCAGTTTAAGTTCCAGTCTTGAAAAATCGGAACATGCTGCCAGGTACGAATCTGCAAGTACTGTGACTGTGCCACAGCGGATGACTCATGTAGTTTTATGAAGAAAAAAAAAGTCTGAAACTAACCTCATGTTATTTCATTTCATAAAAAAGCCAAAGCCAGAGAGAATATGGGGGAGGAGCAGAGAGGGAGAATCCCAAGCAGGCTAGGCACTGTGAGCACAAAGCCCGACCCAGGGCTCAAACCCATGAACTGTGAGATCATGACCTGAACCCAAATCAAGAGTCAGATGCTCAACTGACTGAGCCACCCACGCGCCCCTAATCTCATTTTCTTAAAGGATCTAATTATGAGCTTTATACTCTAGAGAAAACAGCAATAAGTATCCAATTGGACAGGAATTTCTCGAGCATTTACTATGAGCCAGCTCTGGGAGGCCACGGTGACCAAAGCTGGGTCCTCCTTGTGACAGTGGCAGCATGCCCTTGACTCTCACTGTTCTCAGGAAGGGAGATGGTGATGAGAGCTATAGTAGAGGTAGTAACCACCATGGGGTATGTGTTGGAAAGAGAAGCTCTATTCCAGAAGGCTTAGTAGATGGGCAGGGCCTTGAAGGACAAGTGGGATTCTGACAGGCGGGTGCGGCAGGGGGATTTTGACTGGGAGGGGGAACAGAGGGGATGCCAGGCAGAGGGAACAGTATTGAGCAGTCAGAACAGAGAAGAGTGAGGGAATGAGGGGTGGTCAGGGTAAAGGGAAGACAGGCCTGGAGGACAGCATGCCGGTGCAGAGGGGCTCTGGATCAAGATGGCAAACTGTGGAGAGTTGTAAACACAAAGCAAAGAAGTGTGGACACTTTTCTATGAGCAGTGTTAGCCTTGAACATTCCTAGGGGAAATATCCCATACCACTCATTCCAGTGGGTCAGAAGTTTTCCTATAATTTAAATACCCCCAGCATAGGAGGGCCTGGGTGGCTCAGTCTGTTAGGCATCCGACTTTGGCTCGGGTCATGAACTCACAGTTTGTGAGTTCAAGCCCCACGTCAGGCTCGGTGCTGACAGTTCGGAGCCTGCTTGGAATTCTGTGTCTCCTTCTCTCTCTGCCCTCCCCTGCTCACGCTCTGTCTCTTTCTCAAAAAAAAAAAAAAAAAAAAAAAAAAAAAGTACCCCCAGCATAGTATAAATCCTCCAGAATGGAGAGTATAATACACAAATCAAGAATAAATTTTATTTCTTCTTAGAAGAGAGCTGTCATGTACTCCTCAGTATGGGGATTGATTCCTCTTTATAAAACCTCTCTTAAAACTTACTTGTGCATCCTTTATAGTCACAGGAGGCTCTGAAGGAAAAGGCTGATGGTAACGGGCTGTTGGCCATTTATGGGAGTCCTCCATTTTCTCTCAAACAACTCTGACTTCCTATATGGACAATCCATACAGCAGGGCCTAAGATTGGGTACTGGATTTAAGATTGTGATGGGAATAGTTGAAGTCAAGTATCTGACCATGTTGGAAACCATGCCCCTCAAGAGGGGCTATGTGCTTCCTTGTAAGATGGGGCAGAAGCTCGGGTCACCATGTCATTCTGCTCTACAGAAACCTCCACTTGCCTATTTTTATTTGTGTATTGCACTTTCCCAGCATTCTTCACTACAGATTTATATTGTGCTAGGATGTTAAAATTACAGGAGAATGTGTGACCCACTAGATTTGGTGCTATGGGGTATTTTCCCTGGAAATGTTCAAACATAAGCCACTGCATTCTTGGGTTGCTGTTGGTTCAGTTCTGTCTGGTGAGAAGGACAGGAAATTGCTTATCTAGGTGAAGTTGAAGGTTCAGGTGAAGAAGACACGTGTTCTGTATGTGGTGAACCAGCCTCTACTTAGTAGCTGTACAATTCTGGCATATTAACTGGTCCCTCCGAGCCTCTCTCCTTATCTACCAAACAAGAAAAACTCTAACCTCTCGGTTGGAAATAAAGCATGAAGCGCAGTAGCTGGCACATAGGAAGTGCTTGATAAATACAGGTTGGAGCCTAAAAGGAATCAAGAACAGGAAAGTATGCGATCTTTGGAATTTGACAGATCTGGGCTTGATTTCTACTTTCCCAGTTACACCGTGGGTGCCCTCAAGCAATTTACTGAACTCCCTGAGCCTAGGTTTCCTAATCTTTAAAATGGGATAATACCTACCTTGCAAGACTTTTGAGTGGTTTACATGATATAATAAATATATACGGAATACTTGCCACATAGGAGACATCCATAAATGAGACCTATGATTACTCACCTTTTCCTTAGAAGCAATTAAAAAAAACCAAACAAACCTGAGTCTATAGAATTCCTTTTCCAACTGGACTTTCAGCTGAGAAAATACAACCTATAGATTAAAAGTAGCCAAATTCTTTCAGGTAAGCTTCCAACTTAGTTCTGCCACTATTTATATTTGAGGCAAATTCAGGAGTCCTTAGGAACTCTTCATTTTGAATTCCATAATCTCCTTCCTTCAAAAAAAAAAAAAAAATCTGGAGAATCTAAGGTCAAATGGGGTTTTGCAGCAAAAGTTGACCACGGACCAGAGAACAGCGAAAGAGGGAGGAAAGAGGGAGAAAGCCTGAAGAAAACTTGGCCAGACGGTTTTCTTTTGTGCTTGGATACTGAGATACTCTTTATTCTCATAGGTGCTTCCTGTAAGTTAAAGGCTTTTTTATTTTCTTGCTAAACTATTCATGAGTGGTTTTGCTCTTTGGGGAAAAGAAAAAAGATCAGAAATATAACCAGTCTTCATATATTTAGAGATTATATTTGGTCTGTGAATTTCCAAGTTTTTGTTTAGTGGTTATCGTTTTGGGCCCAGCTCCTAGGTCATTATTTCTTCTGTGAGAATTGGTGGGGGAGACAGTAGGGGAACGGAAACAAATTCTTCCTTGATAGCAGTTCTAATTAGGAATTTCATCTGAGAAGAAGGTATGATTGCCATCTAAAACATCTAAAATGATGTTTTTAAGTGGTCCTGTTCTCCTATCTAATGACTTCAAAGAGAGTAACTATGTAAACAGAGGTGATCATGTGGAGGCAAGACCTCAAGTGAGTTGCTTGGACAGTACATTCAAACTTAAAGGAATAAGGTAATTTTCAAGCAAAGGTACTTAGAGCCATGTTACCTAAGGAAGACAAGCATATTCACACTCAAGCTGAGGGTTTTTTCTTGGAAGCTCCAAAACTTTCTTCCTTTTTACTGATTTGATAGGAATCTTTCTAAAGTAGACTTCACATTTACTTCTCTCATATCCCTTTTTAAATGACTCAAAGTGAAAATTATAAATATCAACTCTTAGAGTGGACTGTATATATGGTCATGACATCACACCAGCCCCTACACTAATTGGTATCTGTCACCTGCATTTCTTGGTTCCCTCCACCCCTACCTCCTAGCTCGGGCTATTTCGTTTGTACATCTATATGCTATAGACCGTCTATGGGCAGTTAGGCTGCTAGGGACTTGGGAACTAGCATGCCAGCTTATTACAAGGGATAAGAGCCAGGCCTGGAAGGCTCTTTGTGAGTAAAATACACAGACTTTGTGACCCCTCTTTAGCCAACTCCCTTCCTCTCGGCTATGTTTTGACAGGTGTGCTCACAGGGTAGAGCTGAGCTGCAGATAGGTGAGATACTTACTTTAAAATCTCCATGTCTTGTCAAATAGAGGACACACTCGTTAAACAACAGTACAGAAAGGGGTCTTGGGAATCATCTATGTGGGTGATAACTGAGCAGCCTGCAGTACAGAGGGGTGAACTGCTTGAGCAGCCACACTGAGGACGGACCCCCACATCCAGCAAGCCACACGTTACTGTGTGTGCCACTTACAACCTGGTGCATCTCCCAGCAGGTGCTTTTACAGTAGTTAAGACTTTGGGTTCTTCATTACCCCAGCTCGGAAAAATCTCTTGCTACAGACAACAGTTAGGCGTAGGCAGTCTTTTGTTTTTGTGGTGGTTTTTTGTTTTGTGTCTCATTCTAATAAATAAATAAATAAATAAATAAATAAATAAATAAATAAATAAAAAATTTTTTTAATGTTTATTTATTTTTGAGAGAGAGAGAGAGAGACAGAGCGTGGGGGGGGGGGGGGGGGGGCAGAGAGATAGGGAGACCCAGACCTCGGAGCAGGCT
>NW_024412419.1:23007556-23031822 GCF_014898765.1 Herpailurus yagouaroundi | reverse complement strand
AATTTTTTTAATGTTTATTTATTTTTGAGAGAGAGAGAGACAGACAGCGCGTGGGCGCGCCCCCGCGCAGGGGCAGAGAGATAGGGAGACCCAGACCTCGGAGCAGGCTCCAGGCTCTGAGCTGTCAGCACAGAGCCCGATGTGGGGTTCGAACCCATGAACTGCGAGATCATGACCTGAGTCAAAGTCGGATGCTTAACTGACTGAGCCATCCAGGCATTCCTAAATAAACATATTTATGCTAAGAATGCTAAGAAACAGGAAGGAAATTAACATTTATTGAATGCCTACAATGTGCTGGGTACTTTGTGCCACACGATTCTCTCTTGCCCATTGTCCCCAGGGAACAAGCCTGTCCCTGGGGCAAGCATGAGAACTTGCTTGCAGCCATGAAGAAGACGGGCTACTCCCAGCCCATCTGGGTCTGGAGTCCATGTTTCTTCCACTGCAAAGGCTACAGATTATATTTACTGCTTGTTTCTGACATTCTGGAAGGAGTTTCTCCTCAGGGCCATTTTGGCTCATCTGCCATCTCAGCCAGGGGTGGCTACTGGCAAGTAAGTTCTCTGGCCATTGATCGAGAAAGTGTGCAAGAAAGGAAGACGAGAGACTGGCATGCACAGTCACAACAGACCTAGAGGAGGAATAGGAAGTGTTTGTCTTTCAGACCTTAAGAATTATTCTCAAGGGTACAACGATCTCGGGCTTTCGTGGATTTTTATTTTTGACGTTTCAATCTCCTTGTTTTCTTCCTTTTGACTGGGAAAGCATTTTATGTTCATATCTATGGGGTTTTAATGGCATCTGACATTGTTACTCATTTCTGTTCTTCTCCCATGGTTTCCATAACACTGTATTGATCTGCTACTTCCTTTCCTTTTAAAATGTTTACTGCCTTTTCTCTGTCTGCTTAACAGCCCCTCATTCCCAAAGCTCAACTGAGGGACTTGTTAACCCTGAAGGTGTGGCCCTCAGTTTTCCTCCTTTAGAAAGCTGCAGAAAAGTCTCATTTATTGATACCCTCTGATGACTTCAAAATCTCCATATTGTTCCCTGACTGCTCACCTGCACTTCAGTCTGATAATTCCAGATGCCTACTGGATGTCGGAACAGAAGTTTTATGGCTTAAATATGTTTTCACATATACCGTCTCACGTGTACTTTTTAAGCTGGGCATATAACTCCATTTATAGGTCAGAACACGGCCACTCGGAAACAGAAAGCAGTCTGTTCAGAATAACAGTTATAGGACGGAGCTGGACCTCAAATTCAGGCCTTCAGGTTCCGAACCCAGTGGTCTTGATGCCATTAGGATGTTCTGCTACCGACTGGGGGAGAATCATACCACACATGTGAAACAAAAGCCACTGCATGCTCCCCATTCACTCGCATCCAGGCTGGGTCTGATATTCCACCCACATTCTGTCACCCGAGACTCTTTATTCTGTTTCCATCTCTGGAGAGCCTCGCCGTTGACAGCGTATCCTGTAGAGGACTGTCCACAAGGCACGGTACTATCGAGAGGGGACAGGAGAGGGCCGGGGGCCATGTCTACTCCCAACGTGGACAAACACAAGTGGGCATATATATTAAAAAACAGCACCCCGCTTTGCACAGCTGAATACACTTTGTATTAGGCCTCCCATGCCCACCAATTTAGGTCTGCTGCAAATACTCATCATTCACACCTGAAGTCATTCACTATGCTTTCTCTGCCTCCAGGAATCGCTTTTCTGCCTGTCCTACACAGTGATGCCAGCTTAATTACCTTAATTCCACCCCTTGTTCTAGCCCATGGGGACTAACCAAGGTCTCTTGGATAAAAATAGAATTTTTGAATGCTACTGGGGAGCAGCTCAGATGAGGCCTATCTAGCTGTTCCTCCTAAAGAAGGCATGGGACGGCCATCAGCTTCTGGTTAAAACACTGAGACCTGAAAGTTGAAACTCATATACCCAGAGCATTTAAGAACAGATGAAAAGAATCAGATAGGAATAAAAAAGAGAGGGAAGTTCCAAAGAGCTTTAAAATAAAGTGCCTTACACCTGGTCACACCTCGGCAGAGCCTGACATGGACTCAACAGTCAGCCCCTTCTCGCTGAGCCCGCCTGCTGCCCTTACAATGAAACAGCTCTTCTAACCTGCTCCCCTCTTATTCAGAACCCCTTACCAGCACTCTGTGTGATGGAAAACGCTCTGTTTCTATAAGCCGAGTGGCTCACTTGAGGTATATCATTAATTGGTTCCATGAAAAAACAGGTTTGAGTCTTTAAATGTTCAACTTACTAAGTTATCACTCAACCAATCTTAGCTCGTGGGAAAGTGAAATGGAAATCTGCAAAGGAGTGTGTGAGCAGGCCCCAATATGGCTTCAGAGGAGAGGTGTGGGAATCCCAGGTCTAGACGAATGCTGTAACAAGTGGTGGCGTATCTCGTGTGCGTGTGTGCACACACATGTGCGCGTGCACACATGCACACACACACACACACACACTGCTATCTAAGTTTACACCTTTGTGTATATGTGTATTTGGTTTAAGCAGCAGGACAATTTCAGACTTGTACAAAAAGAGGTGGGAGAGCTTCTTGTCTGAACCTCAGAGACAGTGACCATGAGCATTCTTGACCATGGGACTGGTCCTGGCCAGTGGGAGTTAAGGCATCTTTTAGGATAGTACCACCTATGGCGTTTTAATGATTAAAAAAAAAAAAAATCAGTTATGATTTGGTATGAGAGTAGGACCAAATGCATTATTATGAGTCAAATAAGGAAAGAGTATGTGAGTTTGTACATTGATTTATCAAGTGTCTGAGCTGCCCTAACTCCTATGCTAAGGGAAGGGGATTTCGAGACGAAAGAGAAATAACCTCTGCCCTAAAAAGTTCATCACTGGGAAAGGTCAGTAAACCAAGTATTCACAATACAGTGTGAGAAGTCTGAAGTAGGAGGCTGCATTACATGGTCTGGAGTTCAGATGAAGAGACTCTAGATGAACTACCTGCTACTCAGGCTTTGTTTTCTTTTTGCCTCAAAACGCGCCATCTTTCTTTACCAGACAATAAAAGTAAAGCAAGAGACCGATGGCTTGGCTTTGCTGACATGCATCCCTGCTGAATTGTGCTGAGGTTTCTGGTGGACTAAACCTCAGGTCCAGGGACAACTCGATTTTACCTCTCAAGCTGCCTGTTCACCTGGCCATGGCAGAGAAACAAGGTGCAAACCCTTCAGTGGCTCTGAGGGGCACTCGGGCAGGAGAGTGAGGGGTGCCAGCTCAGTGTATTACTCTTGTCTATATATTTTGCTCATGAGCGGCCAGACTCTATGGCCAAGAAATCCTGTGGTTAAACAGGCTGTGCTGGTCATTGGGACCTGCAGGACCAGATCAGGGTGACAGGCCACGGGGCCTGATCTGAGGAGTGGGTGTTTCTGTATCAGGGCTCAGGCTGAGGTAGGAATGCTGTAGAGCATTCCTGTGCCTCATAAATTTGCTGAGGTGAATGACCAGTTTTATTCTGTTTTCATTTCCAGTATGTCACTGATAAAATAAAACTGAGTAACTGAAAAAACAATTATGTGTTGGGATGTCACAGCAATGTCAAACTGCTATACAAGTTTGTAAATGTTTCCTCTCTATTTCTCTGTGTCTCTTCACAGTCGAGTCAAGAGCAACAATCCGTAGCCCACACTTTGAGCCTCTGGAGCAGGTCTCCTGGCACGCTTTTGCTTGTGCTACCCGCCCACTGGGCATCTGGCCACCAGGCTAACCGTGGCTCCCTGAGGGGCTGTCTGAATGGTAACGAGCTGTCCACCACACCTTTCCGTGTGGCTGGAGCTGGCCCTGTGCAGACCTTAGATACCTCTTTTCTCCTCCCTAGCTGACCAGTTCCTTTCAGTGAGGCTCATTTTCTGCTAAAAAAAACCACCTGTCCTCATGACTCTGCCTAATGCCGTCTGTCACCTCATAGGACAAACAGTCTGTACCACACCCTCTGCTTCTGCTCCAGGAGTCACCTTCTCACTTCTTCTCAGAGCGTTCTTGCCACCTCCTATCTCAAGTGAAACCTGGCTTTCTCTCGTGACCACCGCCTGGATAGAAGCCACTGGTCTTCCCAGACTTGCCTACATACTCAAGCCTCACCTCCGAGAAAAGCATCCCCATTCGAAGCTCCTACCATTTGGCTACATGACCTCTGTCGATCCCCTTTGCTGTTACCTACTCGGGCTCCTGGTTACACGCTAATGCTCTTGAGAATCTCTCCACCTGCTCCAAGACTCCTCTCCGTTCTGATCTCCGTAATCATCCAGTGTAACTTCATCACGTGCAAGGGCAACCCACCCAGCACCCGCTTCCCTGGGACCACACCCTGAACCTTCTCATCATCTATCCGTGCTCTAGTCACAAAATTATAACTTCTGAAACCCTCGCCTCTGACCCAATTTAAAAATTCACTGATTCAGAGACAGTTGTGTGTGCCGATTAGGTTCCAGGTACTGTCAGGTGCTAGTAATAGTGAGATGAATGAAACACCTCTTGGTTTGCTGCGCTGTTGGCTCTGATGGCTTTGCCACAACTTCCTGTCTCTTCAAAGACGTTAATCCCTCCTCTGACACCTTCACTCAGGAGACACGCCTGCTTCCAACTACTCAGAGAAAATGGACACTCGGGGTAAATATCTCCATTTCTGGCCCTTCCTCCCTTCCCACACCTCTTAGTTAGCAATATCTGTCTGCACTCTTTCCTCCTGTCTCAGAGGAGGCGAGTTCCTTCTTGCGCGAAGCTTATTCCTTGACTGTGTCCCATGCTCCATACTTTTTTTAATGTTTATTTATTTTTGAGAGAGAGAGAGAGACAGAGACAGAGACAGAGACAGAGAGAGAGAGAGCACACAAGCAGGGGAGGAGCACAGAGAGAGAGACATACAGAATCTGAAACAGGCTCCAGGCTCTGAGCTGTCAGCACAGCGCCCGACGCGGGGCTCGAACTCACAAACCATGAGATCATGACCTGAGCCGAAGCCGGAAGCTCAACCGACTGAGCCACCCAGGTGCCCCCATGCTCCATACTCTTAAGTCACATAGGGTTTCACTCTTTCAACTCTCTCTTCTTTCTAAATTTCAACCTCTTCCACTGGTTCCATCTCACTATGCTGCAGAATCCCTTATCCCGCAAAGCACTTCCCTGACCACCACCCGGGCCGCCTACTTCCCGTTGGCTCTTCTCTCTTTTTCCAAACTCTGTAAGAGAACTGGGCTCAACTCCTTCATTGTCGATGAATCCCCTAACCCACTGACACCCAGCTTCTGCCTACACTAACGTGTGGATGTTTCCTTTACTAGTCGAACACTGTGCACCGGGACATTAATTACCAAAGCAGATGCTTTTCATCCTTGGCTCCCCCACCACCCTGCCTTCCCGGTGCCCGTCTCACCCAGTTCTCATCCTCCCTCCGGGCTGCTCCTCGGCCTCCACCCGGTCCCCTCGCATTACAGACACCGCCTGGAGCGGCCCACCAGCCCCCAGCCACGTGGCCCCCACGCCTGCATTCGCCAGGATGGCTCTTCTGAATTTCAGCCTCACATTTTTGGAGGCTGAATATTTTGAATATCTCCACCTGCTTATCCTATTAACACCTCAAACTCAATATATTCAAACTCATTGTCTTTCCCCTTACATTCTGGTCCTCTTCTTAAGTGTCTGCTCACCACTCGGCTAGCCCAGCCAGGAATTATAATTCCTCCTCCCTCCCTCCTTAAATCTGTGTGTTCACTGAGGCCTGCTGATTCTACCTCTGAAGTCGTTCTAGGGTCTGGCCTTCCTCTCCCTCTTGCCTCCCCCTGTTTCAGTACCTCACATTCCCCTGTCTGGACTGGTTATCCCAAATGGTTTTGCTCTCCCCGGCTTTCTCCCACTTGAATTCATCCTCCCCTCCGCCATCAGACCTGTAACATCACTGAGATAATGTCACATATTTAAAATCCTCCCAAGGCTCTCGAATAGTAATAGGATGCACTCTGAACTCCTCACACACAAAGCCCTTCTTAACCAGGCACATTCTTTCCCACCTCATCTCCCACTACTCCCTTCACTCAACTACCCTGCAAATGCGACTTCATTATCATTCCCTGTCTTCTGAGTGTGCCGCCATCGGTGCATGAGCTCACTGTCCTCTCCGTCTGGGATCTCTCTTCCTTGTTTTCTCCCTAGAAGATTTCTACTAGCACGTACAGACCCAGCTCCAGGACATTTCTGTAAAACACAGAGGTCTGACACACCTGCATCATACATCTGTATGACACGGCTTCCACACAGTCGTCACCTTCACGTATCTGCGTACCTGGCTCCCTGACCTGACTGCCAACTCCTTAGTGCACCTACCTGTTTATGGTACTACGGGGCCTAACACAGGAGTCGGTGTGTAGATACTCAAATGTTTGCTGACTTGAGTGTAAACACGGCTTTTCTCTTTGACAACAGAACACGGTTTTTAACCTCTGCCTGCCCTGATGTTCTTAGTAATAGTGCTACATGCACAGCAGGTGAGGAATGAAGGCAGTTACAGAGGTAAACGCCAGTTGACCGAAGGAGTTAAAAGTGATGGTTATTAAGCAGGTGTGGGGCAGAGTACTTTTGCTTTTCATTATAGGTCTTTCTGGAGTATTTGCTTTTGTAACCATGTTCGTGTTTCTTTGATAAACATAATAAATACAAGGCTCTTTGTTGGTTAGGAATAGTCTATTGATAATGTCTACAAGCCACAAACTGTATTTTCTGTATATTTGAAGGGGCAGGTCATGTTCTGAGGGCTTAACTCCAATCGGGCTGCATAATCAGCATGTGCCAACAACTGGGGGGTAAGCCTGCTGTGCTGGGGCACCTGCAGGGGCACCTGGCCAGCAAAGCCCGGCACCGAGAACCACTAGGCAGCCCTGTAGAGAGAACAAGGCATTTGCTTCAACACGTGTGTCTACATATAGAGATTATTTTTATCAACGTGTGTCCACACACGTGTGTAGGGTATTAAAAGAAAAACCCTAAGAACACACTACAAGAAAATGTGATTTTATTTCTTCTAATCCCTGCCATGGGCACAGTGTGGCTGGGAGCAAGCCTGTGAAAGTTCTGCCAGTTCATAAAAACCAGATTTTTAATACGGTAGGCTAGAGATTTCACTCACTCACTCACTCACTCACTCACTCACTCACTCACAAACATTTGGTTAAAGGAACATGGGCCAGAATGCTGGACATGATAGTGCGGAAAGGGGGAGGCCGAGATTTCTACTGAGGACAGTCGTGCACCAGAGTAAGGGACCCAAACATCAAGGTGCACAGCAATGGACAGCAACAGACTGAAGGGGCACATTAGCCAGCGTGGACCACAAACGGATTCTTTCAAAGGCCAGAGACAAAGATACATCAATCCTTGCTAAAAACATCTGATGACTGTGTGGTACAAAGACGTATTTTGCTCTGGTATGTAATTTCCTTGGTACTTAACTATAAAAATGTATCAGAATTGAATTCGAGTGCTCTTTCTAAATGGGAGCTGAGTCACAGGTACCTCAATGCTGTGTCTGCAGTCTAATGTGGGTGACTCACATCTGTAAAATTCTGAGAGAAAGTACCAACCGACCCGTTGCTGAGTCATCTTTTGCATGGATGCTGGGTTCATGAGCTCTGTAAACTATAATGAGTGATCTAGCCTTTTACCATCTCTTTATTCTTTTCTAAACAGTACAAATTACATCTCTAAAAATAACTTCATCTATGCAAGTGAGTCACTTCGACCTGACAAGCTTCCACAAGTTACCCAGCTAAATTGTAATATTTACTTGCGAAGGGACAAATCTTACTGTCATATTAGCCCCATTTTTTCTTTCTTTCTTTTTTTTTTAAGATCAAAATTTGGTAGACTTAGGGAAGGAAGGAGGGTTTCATCAAATGTTTTAAAGAAAATATGGTTTGCTCTTAACCTTCGACATGGGCAGGGGTTTGAGGTGGAGGGGGGAAGGAATTCTTTGGAAGCCATTTCTAACAGCTTATAAAAACAAAAGTTTTGGGGCGCCTGGGTGGCGCAGTCGGTTAAGCGTCCGACTTCAGCCAGGTCACGATCTCGCGGTCCGTGAGTTCGAGCCCTGCGTCAGGCTCTGGGCTGATGGCTCAGAGCCTGGAGCCTGTTTCTGATTCTGTGTCTCCCTCTCTCTCTGCCCCTCCCCCCATTCATGCTCTGTCTCTCTCTGTCCCAAAAATAAATAAAAAAACATTAAAAAAAAATTAACAAAACAAAACAAAACAAAAGTTTTAATATTTCAGGTTAAAGATTAATCGAACACTCTGCACTTTTCTCTTAGTGAGGGGTGCTGTTGACTGTTGAGAGAGAAGTATCAGTGATCTTATTTACCTTAAAATCCCGAACTGTGAATTTATGACATTTCTGACGAAAGTACAGCCACGCTAATAAACGCATACGTATTCAACATTAATTTTTACTGTCGCAGTGGCTGATTTCCCTCACCACGCCCTGGATTCTCTAGCTATGTAACTCAGCTTTGGTCTCCACCCATCTGCTGGGTGGCTGTCCAACCCTCAGGCCTGCCTGCTGGTCTTCGGCTTGCCTTTCTGGGCCTGGTGTTGCCAGCCCTCCCCAGCCCTGCCCCAGGCCTGTCCCAGTTAGGCAGTAAGTACAATGACTTCAACCAGAGGCAGGAGCCAGTTACCTGCGTGGAGCTCATGCCTTCATAAATTAGGCAGCAATACTGAAATGTCAAAGCACTATTTATCTACACGCCGGCTGAAGCCAGAGAATACTGCAAGGGTTTCTCATCAGTGTTGGTCAGGAATGGAATTACTGAAAGCTCTAGGCCTAGAAAGTTCCCAGAGCTATTTCAGCTTCTCCTTTAAGAAATCAGACCACGTGGCCTCAGTCCCTTGACCCCATAAATAACAGCTCCCAGGGAATGGAGGAGCTTTAGAAGAGAAAGATGAAATCACTGGTCCATTTGAAAAGTCCCCAGGAAATGGCCTGCTAAGCCCACTGCCTGGCTCCGACCAGGGCAGAGGCTGAGTCACCTACATCCCTCCCGATCAGGGGGCCAGCTGGAGTCATCCTGACTCTGCTCTTCCCCCTGGTGAGCGGCCAGCCCCGCAGAGGGCCCACTAAGGCCTGTCTGCTCCGGTCACTCCTGCTAGGTCTTCACTAATTCGGCCTCAGTCCCGGCCCGGCTGAGACCTGACCACAACCTGCAGGAGCTCTCCTTCACCTCCACACCACCTATGGGCTCTGCTACACCCTGGCTCCTCTCTAGGACACAGTGCCCCTCGTCTTCCTTTCACCCCGCAAAACTGATGTTACTTAACCTGAGGCTCTCTTCTCTCATGTGAAACGGGGTGAATAACCACTGCCTTCCAGGGTAGTGATGATGAAAAGTGACCCTGGAAGTGAAAGTGTGCCACAGGCTGCAAGCGTGCTCTGACTACCAGGTCCCTGCCTCCACCTCTGCCCCCTCAGCCTCAGCACACGGCCGCTGAGCCCTACCACATGCCTAATACCTTGAGGGGCACTGGGCACAACTGCATCACAATGTAAAACATCACTTAGGTGTAGTCTTGGGCCTTGGCAAGAAAATTAACTAGAATAATAAAGCAAATACATGTGACAATTACAGAATCATCCTAGAAAATATATGTTAAAGTCTCATAATTATATTATTTGGATCTAAGATGGGGGTGATCAGTTTAGAGAGAAAACTAAGGACAGTTTTTGAGAGGTGGTGCAAGATGGGTTACCTGGGTGGTTCAGTCATTTGAGCGAACGACTCTTGATTTTGGCTCAGGTCATGACCTCACAGTTTGTGAGTTCAAGCCCTGTATCAGACTCTGCTGACAGCACGGAGCCTGCTTGGGATTCTGTCTCCGTCTCTCTTCTGCCCCTCCCCTGCTTGCTATCTATCTCTCAAAATAAATAAAAATAAACTTAGAAAAAATTATTTTTTAAAAAAGAAATGGTGTAAGAAAGACACGGAGGTCAAGGAGAGACCACAAAAAGGGACAACAAACAGGCCAAGGCTGAGGGAAGAGAAAGTCTGATGGACAAAGGGAGCCTGTCTACTGGAGAGACTAGCGGGTGCATCTGAGCAGAGAAGAAACAAAACGGAAGTGGTATTTCAATACGATAACTTGGTGGCAGGGTGCGAGGGCAAGAGACAAACCAGCTGGCCAATGAAACAGTCCTGGTGTGGAGTGGTTATATAATCTAGGGTGGGGGCATGGGAGTGGCAAACACAGGGATAAATAACCCCTTACATTTTTATAGCAATGATGGTTTCTAATTTGCGCCCATGTGATTTAATCCTCACAAAATCCCTGTGAAGTGTGGGATAAGCACCAATCCCATTTCACAGATGCAGAACAGTCTGGGGGCCAGTATGTGGTGAATGTGGAAACGCAAGCCAGATTTTCTGGCTGTGAGGTGGGTTCCTTCCACTATCCGTGCAGCTGTCAAGCAAGACTAGCTGTGCCTCAGACTTTCCAAGGAAGCTGTTTTTAAAATACAACAGTTCAGGGGCACTGGGCGGGGGTCGGTGGGGGGTGGGGCTCAATCGGTTAAGCGTCCAACTCTTGATTTTGGCTCAGGTCATGATCTCAGGGTTTGTGAGATTGAGCCCAGGGTCGGGCTCTGTGATGACAGCAAGGAACCTGCTTGGGGTTCTCTCTCCCCGCCTCTCTCTCTGCCCCTCCCCTGCTCTCTCTCTCTCAAAATAAATAAATAAACAACACCAAAAAAAAATACACAAGTTCAGCAACCATGCCCCTCCCTCTAATTCTGACGCAATAACGGAGAGGGGCTGGGAGAAGAGAAAGGCAGGGAGGTGTGGAGACGGCAGACCTTTTCAAGGTTCTGGAGGGGTTTGGATGCAGGGTCAGGGCTGGAACCACAGGCTACACTGTGCTGCATTACGTGGGGCCCAAGTGGACAAAGGGGGTAAAAGAGAAGAAGAAATCACACACCATTCCATGGTTTGGAGCCTCAGTTCACACGTCTGGTTCTTCCATTAAAAGCTGGGTGAAGCAGATGTTCAATCCCGGGAATCTGGTGAAAACTGTCTCCTACACTGGGGTGTCGTATCAGCTATCTTTTATCTTCGCCAGCCAGAGTAAAAGAAGTTTTGCAGCATTCCAGGAGACCGTGCTGAGAGCAGTCGCTGTGAAGATGACTTCCTGTGCTGGGGACCATTGCTCTCTGCTCTCCGCTCGGAGTGGGCACGGGTGCTGCTGGGCCTTCCCGGTCTCCCGTCTCCAAAGCTCTCATTACTCCACGTGCTGCCTCAGCCATGCTGGTCCCCGCTTCGTGCGTCTTTGTGAAGCCTTCTCCAAGCTTCCTCAGAATCTTCTTCAGTGTTCCACAGAACTTGGCAGTCTCTATCCCACTGCGGGCTTTCTTGGTCTCACAGACTTCGGCACTAGACAGCGAGCAACTTGACGGCAGGCACCACGGAGTACCATTTCGGACTCCCAAGTCTGAGAGGCTCAGTACCTATTTGTTTACTCTGTGTGGTGGCCACTGAATCTGAACCAAACTGAATAAACCTCTGTCCAAGTCTCAGCTTTTTATACCCCCTAACCATCCTCTGGACTAAAAGTAAACTTCTATCAAGCCACACCTTCACTTGACTATTCTGACTTACACTGAGGCCAGAATCCTGGAGTTGAGCCTGGTCAGCTTTCCCCTGATCTCTGAGCCTTTGCCTAAGCAACAGTTCACCTCTTTGTTATGTGGGGTTCACGCTCTACTCCACTTTCCTCCCCAAAGCTACGGCCTTAATGGCCGTTTCCCCAGGAGATATCCACATTACTAAACCAAGGCGACACAATTCTAGACCAAAGCAAAAATTTTAGTATTTCATTTAGCTTGTACGATTTTATCAGGGACAAAAGTTTGATTTCTATTAAGCTTTGTGATTTACAGCTCTGAGCACAGTTCGGTCATAGACCTCCATCGCCGCTTTTGTGAAAAGTAAACTGGACCAACTATTAGAAAGAATCTCTTGGTCTCCTGCTCATCACACGACACCCTTCCTTCAAAGTAGAATCTTGAAACCTCCACATGTTTTCCCAAAAGAATGCTCCCAATTCTGCCTTCTCTTCCCCTCTTAAAATATATTTGTACCTATGCTTTCTGTACACTCTCTGCACACATGCCTACTGAAAATTAATGCCTTTAACGATAGGAATCACCTCCAACATCTACCATGTTCTTAGAACAGGATGAGCGATCATCTAAGATTATTAAATGTTACCGATTAACACAAAAGTCATAAGGTATGGGTAATCACCAAGCCCGAGCACACATTTGTGAAGCTTGAAAACCCATTTCAAACCTGCCATTTTCAAAGTGACAAGCAGAATCTTCCAGTATTACATTTTTTAGGTAACCTACAAGGTTGGCTGTTTCCCTTGTAAGCAGTGGCCCCAGAAAGGACAGATTTGGGGTGACACGTGCTTTTCGTATTTATCTACAATCTTTTCCAATACCATAGCGTTGTTTCAGTTTCAATATGTTAGTGGAATTCTTGCCGTAAGGGCATGGACATTTACCATACTACCCAAAGTGATCTAGAAATTCAATGCAATTCCTATCAAAATCACAATGGCACTCTTTACAGAAATGTTTTAAATTCCTAAAATTCATATGAAACCACAGAAGACCCTGAATAGTTGAAGCAATCTTGAGCCAGAAGAACAAAGCTGGGGGCATCACACATCCTGATTTCAAAATATATTACAAAGCTCTAGTAATCAAAATAGTATGGTACTAACATAAAAACAGACACATGGACCGATGGAACAGAACAGAGAGCCTAGAAATAAATCCACCCATTTACAGTCAACTGGTACTTGACAAGGTTACCAACAACATACAACGAGGAAAGGCCAGTCTCTTTAATAAATGCTGCTGGGAAAACTGGACATCCACATGCAGAAGAATGAAATTGGACTTTTATCAAATCATACACGAAAATCAACTCAAAATGGATTAAAGACCTGAATGTATGACCAGAAAACCGTAAAACTGCTACAGGAAAACATAAGGGAAAATCTTCCTGACACTGGTCTGGGCAATATTTTTAGATGTGACACCAAAAGTACAGGTAACTAAAGAAAAAATAGACAAGTGGGATTGTATCAGAAAATTAAAAACAGAACTACCACAGGATCCAGCAATCTCACCTCTGTGGATATATGAAAGGAAATGAAAGCAGTACCTTGAAGAGGGGTCTGCACCCCCATGTTCACTGTAGCATCACTCACATTGGCCAAGACAGACAATCTAAATATCTGTTAATAGGTGAATGGATCAAGAAAATTTAGTATACACACACACACACACACACACACACACACACACACACACACACTATGGAATATTATTCAACCTTCGAAAAGAAGGAAATCCTGCCATTTGTGACTAAATGAATGAGCCCAGGGGACACTAGGCTACCTGAAATAAGTAGATATGGAAAGACAAATATTGCGTGATCTTATATGAGGAATCTAAAATAGTCAAACTCCTAGAGGCAGAAAAGTAGAATGGTGGTTGCCAGGGACTAGGGTGGGGAGGGTAGGAAATAGGGAGATGCTCGCCGAAGAGCACAAATCTTCAGTTATGCAAGATAAATAAGTTCTGGAGATCTAATGTACAGCATGGTGATTACAGTTAACAAAAGTATATACTTGAAACCTGCCAGAAGAGTCCATCTTGTGTTCTCACCACACACACACACACACACACACACACACACACACACACACACAGAGAAAAAAATGGTCACTGTGGTGTGATGAGTATGTGATCAATTAGCTTGCTTGTGATTTCACAATGCATATGTATATCTAAACATCAAGTTGTACACCTTAAATATAGCTGACCCCTGAACAACATGGGTTCGAACTGTGTGAATTCACTTATATGCAGATTTTTTTCAATAAATACAGTATAGTACTGCAAATGTACTTTCTCTTATGATTTTCTTAATAACATTTTCTTTTTCTAGCTTAATTTATTATAAGAATACAGTATACAATACATAAAACATACTAAATATGTTAATTGTTTATAATGTCAATAAGGCTTCTGCTCAACAGTAGGCTATTCATTGTTAAGTTCTGGAGGAGTCAAAAGTTCTGCGTGGATTTTTGACCACAGGGGGGGTCAGCACCACTGACCCAACATGGCTCAAGGATCCAATGTATATGAAACTTTAAATATTCAATTATAGCTCAACCAAGCTGGAAGAAGGGCAGGACATTTAGGAGGCTTGTTTCCTTCACGGTGTATTGACAGGTTGATCTCTCTTTCTTTGAAAAAGGAAACCAGAGGGGTGCCTGGGTGGCTCAGTCAGTTGAGTGTCTGACTTCAGCTCAGGTCATGATCTGGCAGTTCATGAGTTTGAGCCCCGCGTTGGGCTCTGTGCCGACAGCTTGGAACCTGGAGCCTGCTTTGGATTCTATGTCTCCCTCTCTCTCTCTGCCCCTTCCCCAGTCATGCTCTGTCTCTCTCAAAAATAAATAAATCTTAAAAAAAAATTTTTTTTTGATTGGTTTAAAAAAAAAGAAAGAGGGGCGCCTGGGTGGCGCAGTCGGTTAAGCATCCGACTTCAGCCAGGTCACGATCTCGCGGTCCGTGAGTTCGAGCCCCGCGTCGGGCTCTGGGCTGATGGCTCAGAGCCTGGTGCCTGTTTCCGATTCTGTGTCTCCCTCTCTCTCTGCCCCTCCCCCGTTCATGCTCTGTCTCTCTCTGTCCCCCCAAAAATAAATAAACGTTGAAAAAAAAATTAAAAAAAAAATTAAAAAAAATAAAAAAGAAAGAAAGAAAGAAAGAAAGAAAGAAAGAAAACCAGGAACTATCTGAGGTCACATCACTGCATTTGGAAGGACAGCTATCCCCATGGGGCCCATATCACGAGAGGAGGAGGTCATGCTGGGGCACTGCCTGGGTAGGGGAGACCTTGAAAGAACGATCTTCCGGATGCAGCAGAAGTGGCCCTGGTGGCAGGTGGTGGCTCTGGTCCAGCTTGAGGCCCAACCAAATTAAACACATGCAACCACCTTGCGTTTACAAAACGTTAGGTGATGGGTGATGGGTGAAAACTCTAAGCCCCTGAGTCTGTGTTCTTCTGAAGAATTCTATACATGTGAAGTAGCCTCCTTTCATCTCAAACGCTATCAGACAAGTTAAGCACTCCACTGCAACCCGGCTGTAGATGGCCATCTTCTATCCTTCCCATCTTTCAACTGGAAAAGCCAAATAAGATGTTCTCCATCCTTTTTTGCACCCGAGGCTCTGGAACATAATGTGTGTACGTTGAGCCCTTATTCGTGCACCCTCTGCACAACAGACTCCCACATCACATCACTGTAAGAATCAAGGGGGCGCCTGTGTAGCTCAGTCAGTTAAGCATCCAGCTCGTGGTTTCGGCTCAGATCATGATCTCATGGTCCGTGAGTTCAAACCCTGCACAGGGCTCAGCACTGACAGCGCCTAACCTGCTTGGGATTCTCTCTCTCTCTCTCTCTCTCTCTCTCTCTCTCTCTCTCTGCCCCCTCCCCATGCTCTCTCTCTCTCACAAAAGAAATAAACTTTAAAAAATTATTTTCAATGAATCAAGAAATAATACCATTTTATCATTGTGAAAAATAAAGCAAGGAAGGAAGGCAGAGCAGAAAGGGCTCAGAGTCTGAACACTTGGGACTCATTGAAATCATTCTGCATTTATCACTGGTGGGATCTTAGGCAGGTTACTGCCTCTCTGCTCTCTACTTTCCCATCTGTAGAATGGCAATCATGATTTTTATCTGGTAGGATTGTAAGGAATACATGAGATAATACACATAAGCCGTCTAGTGCAGTGATTATCTCACAGTGAGTGTTCCACAAATGACAATGACTAGTGTTGATTTGAATTGAGGGCCCAGACACTTTCTCTTCCACAGAAACAGCAGAAGGTATCAACAGACTGAAGGAATAATCATGCCATCTGGGTGGACAGCGGGTTGACTCTTTGTTCAGGAGTAGAAGGCAAAGGTGGTTTAGGTACAAGGAAATACACAACCGACAGCAGTGGTGGCCAAGACCCCCTCCACGGCACAAAGGCCACAAAGCAGGTGCCACACACCACCTCCTAAAGGGCTTGTTCTTCAGTCTGGCCCTTTCTTAGAGACTTTAATGTTAATTTCTGGAACAGCAGGATATACTGATGATCTTCTCATTTTAAGCTCCATAGGGGAGGGACCACATCTTATTCACGTCCCCTATATAGTGGATGGTCCAAGACGAGGGTTCAATAGTTTTTAATGGAATTAAAATACTGGGTTGAACCCTGTTTTCCAGGGACCAAGTAATGGGAAATAGTATACTTACTACACATAATGCCAAGGCAACATTCCTTCCAGCATTCTGTAATATGTACACTTAGCCAAGTACTGCTAAGTACTCTCAGGCTCTATTAGAGCCTCTAACGTGCTCTTCCTGTAACAAAATGACAACACAAAGAACAAAATCCAAAATATCTCAAGATTCTTTTTATCGGGCAGCCCAGGTTTGTTTTTAATCTTTCCATAGCCTGTGTTCACATCTGTGGCCTCCCGTTCGTGGGCTCTGGAGCTATAAATCTAAAAGAAGACAGATAAGGCAGAAACCTTGTTAAACACACTCCCCACCAAGACGACAAACATTCAAACAGGAGTGGCCCGCCTTTATCTGGTCACCACCCAGGTTTGAGTCTGTTGCCCTTCTACAAAGGATTTGCTGTCTGAGAAGTGAACATTTTGCCCGGGAGACCAAAAGTCACTCCCCAGTCAGGTATTTCCCAAAGGAGCTGTACTGTGTGTTCCAGAGTGTGGCTCTTTGGGTTGCTATAAAATGCCTTGATCTTGATCTAGGGTTGGACAGATGGGTTTTTTTTTTTTTTTGTGTTTTTTTTTTTTTTTGATAACCTCAGTCCATTTCCCTGGAAATGCAGGTGTGTTTCCATATTCTGACTCCTTCCAGGTGGAAAGAGCACAGAATCCCGTCCAGAAGGCAGAGACTGCAAAGGCGAAATGTTCAGAAGAAGAGAAGTGGGAGAGAAAACAACAACCCAGAGGACTGTTCTGGATTGATCATTTACAGACTGTTTGACAGCAGCCAGATAAGGGGTGGATCCTGGCTGGCAACTATTACTGTGGTGCTTCCTTTAGGTCTCTCATTTTAAGATAAAGAAGAGGTGGCATGTTTATTAAGTACTTTGGTTGCCCTGGAAGTTGAGTATGTACCTGTGGCGATAAATGTATGGCAATGACTCCTGCTTGTTACAAGCCTCAGCTTTTGTTTGCTGAAATGCTGGACCTGGTCACCTCTTTGTAGGTCTGAGATACGTTTAAAGGAACGGTATTTAGTACATTTAGATACACAAAACTTGCCCTTTGTGGGGAAGGATCAAGGTATAACTTTGCAGGATTTCTCTGCGGGGAGTTATCTCCACAGGAGACATCAAGTCACATTACTCACTGACGAGTATGAAGACCACGGAGTCAGTGGGCGAGCGTGACTGATTTAGTGGGAACTGCAGGGGAAATTCACGAAAACTGCAGGAGAGCAAGACGGGTTCTGAGCTGGGCACCGGGGATCCTCATGGTGATGGGAATGTTCTGCATTTTGACAGTGCCAATGTGAATATCCTGGTTGTTGCTACTGTGCTAAGGTTGTTCAAGATGTCGCCACTGGAGGAAACTGGGTAGAAGGGACACAGGATCTCTCCGTATTATTTGTTACACTGATGCGTGACTATACAATTATCTCAGAACAAGAAGTGTTGAGAAACCATGAAAGACTATGTGGTAGATATGGAGAAGTATAAACAGAACTAGGGAAGGCGGTTTCTCCCTTGTTTTGGAAAACAGGAAAGTGGCGTAAGGCATAGAGGACGGCCCTAGACCCAGATGTGTGACCCAACGCAAACCCTTTACCCTTACCTTCCTCACTTTAAAAACAAGGATAGGGGCGCCTGGGTGGCGCAGTCGGTTAAGCGTCCGACTTCAGCCAGGTCACGATCTCGCGGTCCGGGAGTTCGAGCCCCGCGTCGGGCTCTGGGCTGATGGCTCAGAGCCTGGTGCCTGTTTCCGATTCTGTGTCTCCCTCTCTCTCTGCCCCTCCCCCGTTCATGATCTGTCTCTCTCTGTCCCAAAAATAAATAAACGTTGAAAAAAAATGTTTTAAAAACAAGGATAATACTTGCCCTCCCAACTCCATGAGGTTTTGGGAGACTCAAAGGAGACGATAAATGAGAAAGTACTTTGAAATATTGTGAAGTCTTATACTGGATATTGAAGAGACATTTCTAATAACAACTTGGGAGTGACAGAGGCATTATATAAATCCCACCTAAATTTACAATAGCTGGAAAGCTGTACGTTCTCAGCCTTTGTGTTAACTCAGTAACCATGACTGAGGGGAGGTTAGGAATTGCACATCCGTGGCAACAAGACATCAAAATTTCTTGTTTTAGGTGCAGATAAGGTGTGGCATGTGCTTCTTTTCATGTAAGACGGAGGAAAATTAAGAATATATTCTTATATTTATTGTATCCACCTGAAGAAACTCTGAAAGGCTGAACTGAAAAACTAACAAAAGTGACAAGAATATGTCACACACCTGAAATGACTTTAACACTGTATGTCAATTATACTTCAAAAAGAAGTGATAAGAAGAGAAACGGATTGAGCAGGGGTGAAAGAGAGATTTTTTTCACAGTGTGCATTTTTTTAAAAAATTAGGTGAATATACTGCCTATTCAAACAATAAAATAAAAAATTTTAAAAGGAGGGGGTGCCTGGGTGGCTCAGTTGGTTTGTGGGTTTGGGCCCCGTGTCAGGCTCTGTGCTGACAGCTCAGAGCCTGGAGCCCGCTTCAGATTCTGTCTCTCTCTCGTTCTCCGCCCCTCCCCCGCTAGCTCTCCATCTCTCTATCTCTCTGTCTCTCTCAAAAATAAACATTAAAAAAAATTTTAAAGGGAAGATTCTTAGGGAGAGTCCCTCTATTTTGTGTGTGGGAGGGACACTTTTGGTTTTTCTCGAAGCCTTAGTAGTTCCAGGAGTGTTAGGGTGGCTGAGTGTTATCACTGAAGGGTGTGTGTATGTGCGTGTGTGCAAGAACAAGCCTGCACATGCTTGAAAATTTTGGCCAAGCCCTACCTGCTTCCTGTTCTCCCAAACTGGAAATACCCAAGGATCGTGGAAGGTGAATCACCACAGCAGCTACCCCCTGCTTTCCAACTGTGTGTCCCTTAGCTCACTTTAAGAACCACCAATTTAATTATATTATTACCTTACATGGGGAGATTGAAGCAGACCTAACTCACTGGACAGGACAAAATGGGGTCCGAAATAGACACTGAGATCTTCACCCCCACTTCTGCACTACAGCCACTGGCCAGTACTGCCTTGGTTCCTACATGGCTTAAAAAAACTAACGTTCTCAAGGCACCAAAGTGAATCTGGGTTGTTTCGAAGTACTTTGTAGTTGTTAAAATCACCACATTTGGAAAACTGCAATCAAGAAGCCACTCTTTCTGACTGTGTTGGTTTTCTGCAGCCCCCATGATCTCTGGAATAATGGAAACAGTGAATAATGCTGGAGTAAACGGTCTCTGAACGTTACAGCATACAGTCTCTTTTTGTTTACTCTCTGTGGAGTCCACGGAGTCTGCGATCTTGGGCTGTTCATCTCCCAGAATAATGGGTCTTTTGAAGTATTCTGTCCTCTTGGGTGGAGGCCAGCTGAGCATGTTTTCATCTTCTTGTAAATACAGTGTTCAAGTGCTTCCCATCAAATAGGTTCTACCTTCTCATTGACCGGCTGTGGTGGAACAGTCTGAACTGAGGGTTCTGGCCCACTCTATTCTTCCGACATAAAACAAAGGCTATGCACCATTTGGAGATGCTTTGTTCAGACCACAGTTCATTTCTGAGGTCTCAATCAAACAAGAGCTTAAGGATAAACTTTGCAAATTCTTTTTAATTTGTCTGACACAGAAGACAGTTTACAATACATGTGAGGTTTCCAAGCTGCAGCCAAATGAAAAATAGGAAATTTAAGCATAGCTAAAGAGATTTTTCTTTAAAGACAATGTTCACTGGGAAAAGCCTCCTGGAATCTGAGTACACTAGACTGTAAGTTTCTTTAGAAAAAGAACATGTCCCATTCGGCCCTATATCTTTAGTATTCAGCATGGTGCCTGGCACAAAGAATATGCTTAAACGCTCATTGGAGTCAAATGCACCTGTCACCTGGGAGTACATAAAAAGGCAAACCCCATTCCTACAAATGTTCAGGACTATAAAGCTGAATGAGACTCTGCGTCTAACTTGAAAGGCTAACTGGGAAAATGCAAGGAACTAAATTTGTCTCTTCACTGGGAAACAAACCGAGTGGGAACAATGGTTTAGGTCAGAAATTGCAGGGGTTGTTTAAAAAGTGAGTGTTAGTTCCCTGGCCTCAATCACACTCAGATTCCTTTCTGCAGTTATCTTCACTAGGCTCACCTGTATGCAAAGTTTGCCGATTGCTGGCAGGCACTATGGTTTCCCTGGAGACAGGGAATCCTAATCCACCTTTTCAACACCCCGGAGAGCTCAAAAGACTCAGAGTACAAAGAGACAGATTCACAGCTGGGCACATCAGAAGTAACACCGGGAGAACCCTGTAGGACCTCGTGTGCAGAAAGGAACTAGGAATTAGGATCCCTCCCCATCATGTAGACTGGTCGTATGCCTATCTAGGGTCTTCTAATTGTTTTAGAAACCGCAATATAGTGTCCCACCATTTCCCCACTTCTTTCAAATCATGGCATCATCAGAGAAATGGTGTGATGTTTTGGCACGCTGGGAAAAATGAGTGAGGCCAGCAGAGGTTGCCGACATGGGATCCAGCTTCCATAAGAACTACAGTGATTAGTAGCCTCTTCCCAAGCCAGTGGTGTGCCCCAGCACGTAGACTGGGAAGCTCTAGTGAACTGTTGAGAATGAGAGTTTGGAATGAAAAGGTTTTCGTTCCAATGCTGTTTCCTTCCAACTACTAGCTATGGGACACCTGGCAACTAGTTTCCTTTAGTGTAAAATAGGGATCTGTTTTATAGGGCGGCTGAGAGAATTCTACGGAATTATGAATGTACTTAACACAGTAATTTGCACACAATGATCACTCAGCAAATAATATATTCAACAATGGCATTACTACTATTATTGCTACCTATTATTTATTAGAGGTCACTTCTTATCACCAGTAACCTCTGATTGACAATGAATTAGAGAAAAACACCAGGATGACTGAGACTGACGAAAGTTTGCCAATAAGATGCCTGCCTACAAATGAATTGTGTCTTTTTTTTTTATTGTGGTAAAGTATACAGTAACATAAAAATTACTATTTAAGCCATTTTTAAGTGTACAGTTGAGAAGTATTAAGTACATTCCTTTGTTGTGCAACCATCACCATCATCTATCTCCAGAACTGTCTCATCTTCCCAAACGGACACTCTGTCCCCATGAACCAACAATTCCCCACTCCTTGTCTCCTCAGCCCCTAGTCACCTCTATTCTACTTTCTGTCTCTATGAATTTCACTACTCTAGGTACCTCAAATACGTGGAATCACACAGTATTTGTCCTTTTATGACGTGTTTTGACATTCCCTTTGCCCTCACCTGACTGAAGGCAATGGCTTAACTTTAGCCAAGGGTCATTCTCAGTCCAGAAGCCCAAAAGCCTCTTTCAGGACATCCTAGGTCAGGCCATGTCAAGAATCTGAACCATATTTATGGGAGGAAAACTGTATCAATAAGGTCCAAGTTCCAAACCAGATCCTGTCCACTGTGAAGCATGACTGAATCCTTTCGTTAAAGGTTCAGTTGGGCCAAATAGTTCTGAATCATCTGAACTGGGGATGGCTGGGGGTTTGTACAGACTCCAGGAATAGACTCCAGGCCAATAAGCTGTTTGATGACAGCCTCTACCACACATTTGTTCTGTGTGAATGTTCATTCACTCATTCTTCGCTTGGATTTCCATTGGCTCATAAAACTCAACGTATCCCAAACTGGGCTCAACATTTCCAAATCTGTTCCTCCTAATGCAGTCCCTACTTCAAATGATGGCATCATTAGCAGTCTGGATGCCTAATCAACAAACCTGGGAATCATCCTAATTTTCCTTAGACCTTCACCTTGGTTGGGATCAATCACTAAATTTTGCCAGTTCCACTTCCAAAGTATTTCTTGAAACAGTTCCTTTCCCTCCATCCCTGTTATGATTGTTCTCATTCAGGTCTAATCATCTTTTGCCTAAAATATCTTTTTAGGTGTCCTGGTCCCCATTCCAAATCATCTTCAACATAATACCAAAATAGTCCCTTTCTTTAAAAAGCAAATTATGCCACTTCTCTACTGAGCACACTTCAATAACTCCTAGCTATCCTCAGGAGAGAGTCCATATTCATTAGCCTGGTATACAACTCTCTGAGTTCTGGTCTCTGACTGCCTCTAACTCAATCTCTCACAACTCCCCAGGATCCAATACACATTTGGGAAATTCTAAACAGCTTACTGCTCCTCGCTCTGTTTTTCCCCTCGGTGCATTTGTTGATGCGAGCCCCTTGCCTGAAATGCTCTTGCAGCCCTCCTGTGCTACTGGGCTGGGTGCCCCTTCTCTGTGTTCCCATAACACTTGGTGGTTGCCTAGCATTACATTTGAAATGTTGCATTGTTGTTTTTCTATGTTCATCTTCCTTAATAGACTGTGAGGCATTTTAGAGTGGGTGGCATTCCTCTTGGTATCCCTTGAGTCTTGACTGCCTCAACCAGAGCAGGTACTCAACATATGGTACATGAAGAATTAAATCAACAAATTATTGCATAGGTCAGATCTGGAGGCCACTGGAAGGAAGGAAGGAAGGAAGGAAGGAAGGAAGGAAGGAAGGAAGGAAGGAAAAGAGGGAGGGAGGGAAGGAGGAACGAAGGAAGGGAGGAAGGAAGAGAGGAAGGAAGGGGGGGTAGGAAGGAAATACATGTTGGAAAGGAAGAAGTAAAACCGTTTTTATTTGCAGATGACATGATCATGTAAATAAAAATTCTAAGAAATCCACTAAAGGTCAATATGCAAAAATCAGTGGTATTTCTATATACTAACAATAAACAAGTAGAAAATGAAAAATTTTAAAAGAACTCCATTCATAATAGCTTAAAATATACTTAGGAATTAATTTAACAAGAGATGTATAAGACCTGTATACTGAAAACTATAAAACACTGCTATGGGAAACTAAAGAAGATCTAAATAAATGAGAACATAAAACATGTTCATGAATTGGGGGATTCAATATTTCTAACATGGCAATTCCCTCCAAATTAAGTCACAGTTTGAATGCAATCTTAATCAAGTTTTTAGTGAAAATAATTGACAACCTAATTAAAATGTATATGGAAAGGCAAAGGACCTAAACAGAGAAAACAATTCCAAATAAATATCTGTAAGATTAAAGGACTTATACTCTCTGAATTCAAGACTTACTATAAAGTGAAGGCACAGACATGCAGATCAATGGAGCAGAGTATAGGTACAGAAACAGATCTACACTTATATGTTCAGCTGATTTTTGACAAAGGTGCCAAGGTAATTCAAAGAGGAAAGGATAGTCTTTTCAACAAATGGTGCAGGAACAAATGGATATTAGCATAGAAAAAATATATAAACCATTATATATTACCTTACCTCACACCATACACAAAAATACCTCCCTTACCTCACACCATACACAAAAATTAACTTGAAATGGACCAGAGACCTACATTTAAGAGCTAAAACTATGAACGTACAGAAGAAAACAATGTAGAAATTCTTCCTGAACTAGATTAGGCAAAAATATCTCAAGCAGGACACTAAAAGTACAGCCTGTAAGAATGCAAAGTGGTGCAGCCACTGTGGAAAACATTATGGAGTTTCCTCAGAAAATTAAAAACAGAATTATCATATGATCCAACAATTCCACTATAGGTATTTACCCAAAGAATACGGAAACACTAATTCAAAAAGATATATGCACCCCTATGTTTACTGCAGTATTATTTACAATAGCCAAATTATGGAAGCAGCCCAAGTGCCCATCGATAGATGAATGGATAAAGATGTAACACACACACACACACACACACACACACACACACACACACACACACAC
>NW_024412419.1:22928679-23007546 GCF_014898765.1 Herpailurus yagouaroundi | reverse complement strand
CACACACACACACACACACACACACACACACACACACACACACACACTGGAATACTACTCAGCCGTAAAAAAGAATGAAATCTTGCCATGTGTAACAACATGGATGGATCTAGAGTATATAATGCTAAGTGAAATAAGTCAGTCAGAGAAAGATAAATACCATATGATTTCATTCATATGTGGAATTAAGAAAACAAAAAAGAAACAAACCAATAAACAGACTCTTAAAGTATAAGTTACCAGATGGGAGATGGGTTGGGGGGGGGTGGGATGAGTGAAACAGGTGCAGGGTATTAAGAGTACACTTATCACGAGGAGCACTGAGTAATGTACAGAATTGTTCAATCACTACATTACACACCTGAAACTAATATAACATGATATGTTAACTATACTGGAATTAAAAATTTTTTTAAAAGTACATCCATAAATTAAAAAGTGACAAAATGAACTTCATCAAAATTAAAACTTTTTGCTCTTTGGAAAAAAACAGTTGAGAAAATGAAAAGGCAAGCCACAGGCTGGAAAAAAAAATGTGTAGAGCATATAACTGACAAAGGGCTGGCATCTAATATGTATAAAGAATTCAGACAGTCTCTTTAACAAATGGTGCTGGGAGAACTGGACAGCAACATGCAGAAGGTTGAAACTAGACCACTTTCTCACACCATTCACAAAAATAAACTCAAAATGGATAAAGGACCTGAATGTGAGACAGGAAACCATCAAAACCTTAGAGGAGAAAGCAGGAAAAGACCTCTCTGACCTCAGCCGTAGCAATCTCTTACTCGACACATCCCCAAAGGCAAGGGAATTAAAAGCAAAAGTGAATTACTGGGACCTTTTGAAGATAAAAAGCTTCTGCACAGCAAAGGAAACAACCAACAAAACTAAAAGGCAACCAACGGAATGGGAAAAGATATTTGCAAATGACATATCGGACAAAGGGCTAGTATCCAAAATCTATAAAGAGCTCACCAAACTCCACACCCGAAAAGCAAATAACCCAGTGAAGAAATGGGCAGAAAACATGAATAGACACTTCTCTAAAGAAGACATCCGGATGGCCAACAGGCACATGAAAAGATGTTCAGCGTCGCTCCTTATCAGGGAAATACAAATCAAAACCACACTCAGGTATCACCTCACGCCAGTCAGAGTGGCCAAAATGAACAAATCAGGAGACTATAGATGCTGGAGAGGATGTGGAGAAACGGGAACCCTCTTGCACTGTTGGTGGGAATGCAAATTGGTGCAGCCGCTCTGGAAAGCAGTGTGGAGGTTCCTCAGAAAATTAAAAATAGACCTACTCTATGACCCAGCAATAGCACTGCTAGGAATATATCCAAGGGACACAGGAGTACTGATGCATAGGGGCACTTGTACCCCAATGTTCATAGCAGCACTCTCAACAATAGCCAAATTATGGAAAGAGCCTAAATGTCCATCAACTGATGAATGGATAAAGAAATTGTGGTTTATATACACTATGGAATACTACGTGGCAATGAGAAAAAATGAAATATGGCCTTTTGTAGCAACGTGGATGGAACTGGAGAGTGTGATGCTAAGTGAAATAAGCCATACAGAGAAAGACAGATACCATATGGTTTCACTCTTACGTGGATCCTGAGAAACTTAACAGGAACCCATGGGGGAGGGGAAGGAAAAAAAAAAAAAGAGGTTAGAGTGGGAGAGAGCCAAAGCATAAGAGACTGTTGAGAACTGAGAGCAAACTGAGGGTTGATGGGGGGTGGGAGGGAGGAGAGGGTGGGTGATGGGTATTGAGGAGGGCACCTTTTGGGATGAGCACTGGGTGTTGTATGGAAACCAATTTGACAATAAATTTCATATATAAATAAAAAAAAAAGACAAAAAAAAAGAATTCATGACTCAAACAGAAGATAACAACCCATTTAAAATCAGGAAAAAGATTTGAACAGACATTTCACAAAATAACTTACTTGGCAAATAAGCACATGAAAAGGTGGTGCCCAGCATCACTAGTCATGAGTGATGTTGAGCCATAGTTTCCTTGTACATTAAAACCACAATGAGATAATACTACGTACCTTACAATGGCTGAAATTAAAAGGATTGATAATGGCAAGGGCTGGAGAGGATGTGGAAGAACCAGAACTCTCATATGTTGTTAGTGAGAATGTAACAAGTTACCGCCCTCTGAAAAGCAATATAGTACTACAAAACTGAGTTAAACACATATTTACTATATGATCCGGTATTCTTTTTACCCAAGAGAAACAAAATATTATGTCCACACAAAGACTTGCACTTAAATTATGTTCATAGGAGTATTCTTTTTTTTTTTTAATGTTGATTTTTGAGAGAGAGAGAGAGAGAGAGAGAGAGACAGAGCAAGAACATGAGCAGGGGGAGGGGCAGAGAGAGAGGGAGAAGAGAAACCCGAGCAGGCTCCACACAGCACAGAGCCTGATGCGGGGCTCGATCTCATGAAGTACAAGATTGTGACCTGAGCCAAAAATCAAGAGTTGGACCCTCAACTGACTGAGCCGGAAGCATTATTCTTACTGGCCAGAAACCGGAAACACATAAAATGTCCACTGCATGGTAAATGGATAAATAGTAGAATGGGAAAATGGAATACTACTCAGCAATAAACAAGAATGAAGTACCGGCACATGCACAACATGGATGGCTCTCAAAAACATTACACTAAGTGAAAGCGGTCAAATACAACTTGATTCCATTTTTATGAACTCTATACATTCTATGAAAGAATAAGCTACAGTAACAGAAAATGGTCAGTGACTACCTGGGGCTGAAGGTCAACAGGGGGGATCCGCTGCAAAAATGTTTTAAAGATGAAACACTTTTTAGGGTGATGAAAAATGTGTCACGTCCTGACTGGGGCGCTAGTTCTGCGTCTCTATGTGGTTGCCAAAATTTATTATTCACTTAATAAGGGTGAGTTCTACTGTAAGTTATAGTAAAGTTATAGTAAGTGATACCTCAGAAAAGACAGGGAAAAAATGACTCATGGACTTATGAGAGTTGAACTTGTGTTTATCAGGGAGCATATAATATGCAAAAGACAGGTCATTAATCCTTAAATCTGAGCACTGTTTTCCGGTATTTTCCTTATGTTGAACAGTTCTTCAGGCCAGCGTTCACACATATTGCTGCAAAAGTATTTCCCTTGCCTAGGAGTCTTAGAATTCAGCCATTCAAACATAGGAAAAATACTTAATTGGATTGCAGAAACCTGGCTTCTAGTCCTATTCTCCCCTGACGTTACGCATGGCTGAGGGTGAGGTACTCAGACACATCTGAGCTCTGTACCACGGAGTTTTCCGAGATTCTCAGTCAAAGATCTGTACACCTCCCTTCACCTCCCACTCCGCAAGGTCTTGGATCGAATTTGGGTATCTGGGAACTTGCACAGGAAGAATGTGGATCTCTACACTCACTGCCTTGAACTGAAATTTAGCGTTTCCTCCAGTTATGAATGCAGGTAACAATCTACAGCAGTATTAGCAGTACCTTGCCTTTGTTGTCATAAGACATTGCAGATACTTTTATATCACATGGCAGGTGTTGCCCAGATCTTAAAGTGTTCTTCAATGCTCATCACTATTTCCAAATTACAAGGGTTATTAGATTTGCCACTGGATATTGTTATTTAAGGTTGTTATCAAAGAAGCTCATATTCTGTGTCATACGTTTTTCAGTGTATGATTAAATCACTTTTAATGACTTGATAATATTTTTTAATAGAGTCAGCTTCCTTTGCAGTACTATATATCTTATTTTATACATTTTAAAACACTGTTTGAAGAATGGATCCACAGGGTTTTTCAAAGGGGTCTTTGGCACAAAAATGTTAAAAGTCCCTCCCTGGGCTAGATGATCTCTAACCATTCGTTCTAGTGCTAAGAATTCTATTCAAAACTGACAGAGAGACTCAATGACTCATATTCTAAATGCGATAATTAAAAGCACTTTGAAACGAAGGTGATAAGCAAATGTCAGACCTTATCTTCTACAGGCCCATGGGTGAAGTGATGTTTTAATAATTTCACTCCGTATTTTCTTAGCTAAATTATGGGGAAAGAAAATGGGTGGTGATATCCATTATTTGGGTCCACATCTCTTCTTTTCCAGGGATTTTCAAGATTCATGGGTCCTGACTTAGTTGGATTCTAATTTGAACAAACCAATTGGAAAAGAAAAAAAAAAAACATATATGAGACAAATGGGGAAATTTGAACACAGACTGTTATTAGATGATATTAAACAACATTATAATTTGTTACTGTATTGTAACATTCTAATATTGTTGTTTTGGATACATCTTCTCAAAACTCCTGGGGCACCTGGGTGGCTCAGTTGGGCATCTGACTCGATTTAGGCTCAGGTCATGACCTCACGGTTCGTGAGTTCAAGCCCCGCATCGGGCTGTGTGCGGACAGTGAGGAGCCTGCGTGGTATTCTCTCTCCCTCTCTCTGCCCCTCCCCTGCTTGTGCTCTCTCTGTTTCTCTAAAAATACATAAATAAACTTAAAAAACAATTTTTAAAAAATCCTTAACTGTTCGAGATACACACTGAAGTATTTATAGGTGAAATGATATTTCACATTTGCTTCAAAATATCCCAGAAAAAATTTTAAATTAAATTAAAAAGGAGGAAGGGATCAATGAAACAAGATAGACAAAGATGCAACATGGGTGATGGGCACATAGGGGTTTATGATATTTTTCTATTTTTGTGTTTGAAATTTTTTTAATGTTTATTTTTGAGAGAGAGAGAGTGTGTGTGTGGGTGTGTGTGTGAGCAGGGGAGGAGCAGAGAGAGAGGGAGACACAGAATCTGAAGCAGGATCCAGGCTCTGAGCTATCAGCACACAGATGTGAGGCCTGAACTCAGAAACTGCAAGATCATGACCTGAGCCAAAGTCGGATGCTTAACGGACTGAGCCACCCAGGTGCCCCTGTGTTTGAAATTTTTATAATAAAAAGTTTTTTTTTAAGTTTATTTATTTATTTTGAGAGAGACAGAGACAGCATGAGTGGGGGAGGGCAGAGAGAGAGGGAGACAGAGAACCCTAAGCAGGCTCAGCGCTGCCAGCGCAGAGCCCGACGTGGGGCTCGAACTTAAAAACCCGTGGGATCATGACCTGAGCTGAAACCAAGAGTCAGAAGCTTAACTGACTGAGCCACCCAGGTGCCCCAAAAGTGTTTTTTAAAAGAAGATTCATAAGCCATCAGGATAAATCCTGGCCACAGAAATGTTTGGATTGTACTCTGTTTAAAAAAAGAAACAAAAATCCTGCAAAGGAGCATGGAGTTCCTATCACTCCTTCTCGTCTTAGAACCTGAGCTGCTCTCATACTTCCAGTGCCCATTTGGCTCCAACCCTGTAGGTTTGCATTTGCAGGACTTTGTATAATCAGCCATTATAACTGACCGCATTAACTATATCTAAAAGCAGGTCAAATCTAGTCTTTGATAGCCAATAGCCGGTTAATTCTCTAATTAACTCATTAGTTATGTCTTTCTATAGCCACAGAGCGAAACCCTACTCAAGCCGGCATGTTTGCGCCACTGGCCAGGGGTTTACAGCTGGACAAACCGTCATCACCACTGAGGAGCGACACCAGCTTGCTGCCTTGCTGCCTTCAGATCGGCACTGTCTTTGGTGCGATGTCCACTGTCTACACGTATCTCCCCATGCCTGGGTGAACACTTCTGTTCCTGGAGCTTACAGGTTCTCTGGGAAGCTCCAAAAGCTTTCAAAATTCAACACATACTTGGGGATACTGCCAACCAATCATCTGAAATGGTACAGTAATGCAGTCTAGCACGTGGGCTCTGGAATCAATGCCTGGATTTCAAACCCTAGCTCTGTCACAGTGAGTGTATTTACTCCTTCTGTGCCACAGTTTTGTCATTTGTAAAATGCAGTAATACTTGTAATTATCCTCAGAACAGTGTTATGTGGATTAAGCCACATGATACCATATATGCAAAACACTGAGAGAAGTGTCTGGAGCATGGTATATGCTCAACACTTGCTAACTGTTACTACTGTAAATATTATCTTTAACAACAGCAAAAGTTTTACCCCCAAAATAATGCCCCTGTTTCACCAATGTCAGTAATACTTTAAAATTAATTCTAAGAAAAGATGATACTGAGCTGGATCAATACTCTAAAAGTTATTCTTTGTAAACCACTTCCTTTCACTGAGTTACATGCCTTCTTGGGTTACCATGTGTTCATTTCAAAGCAGCTGCATACAATTTTAAGTCAAAATCACTGAATTTTAATGCCCTTTCTCCGACTGGATAAACTCACCTTAGCAATTACTTTAATCCAACAATTACAACTGAGAGGACTCACACAATATATATGAGAGAGAATAGGGAAAGAAATCACCGCATGGTGATCGTGCATCCGATTTCAACCTCCTTCCTTACGAGATGTCCTTCAAGGTCATTAAAAAGGAGTCACATAAATCCGAGGTATTGGAATGAAAAGGATATTCCCAAGAGTATTTTAAAGATTAATGAAATAAATGCTCAAACCAGAGCCAGAAATTACAGAAAAAGACTTTTCTAGAAAGAAGCAGACTCTGAAGATGAAACCGGACTTTCAATTTGAATCAAAATGGTGACAGTGGTCGCTAAAGTTCTAGAGTTTTCAGGTTGTAAACTGTGAACAGGGTGTGCTTCTGTATATAATCAAAAGATGAAAACCGCTTTACCCACCACAGCTAACCACTTTCAAGGAAGTCCGGGAAAAAAATTAACCAAAATGTTTAAAGTATCTGAAGGACCAATAGTTCTCTTAATCAAAGCAAAAAGGCATTTAGAAAGTAGATTTTCTTTTATCTTTTTCCATATTCTTTTATCTCTTTGAACAATAGAGAACTGGTTAATTTTACTTTTTATTCATAATCAATTTTAGCTCCTGCTACTTTGATAGCTATCATTCCTACTAGAAATGAGAAAATTAAGCCACAAATCTTCATAGATGCCTCATAATCATAATATGAGGCAATCATATTAATTCTACAATAATATTACACTTTCTCTAGATTCACTTTGAAATGAATTCTAACACTAAAATGAATTCTAACATTGTGGTTCCAATTTTAATCACTTTAGTGATTCTGATTTGTTCTTCAAATCTATTTATTCATATAACAATGTGACTTGTATCCAAAAAGTAAGCAAGTTTTGAAAAACCGCACGATGTTGGTTTTTACCGCATTAGTAGCCATCTCGCTTGTCGCTATAAAGACACGATGTTGATTCTGTGGCGAGGACATGAGCCCACCCCGCTTTGCCGAGGGACTAGTCTTTCCCGACCGGCCTAACACCACCTTCCCTCGGTCTCTTTTGCAGCCCCCTGCTTTGTTCCGTTATATCACTTGTCAGCATTTGAAATTTATACAGTTGATAGTTTTAGTTCTTTATTGTCTGTCTCTCTCACCAGACTTGATTAGGGAGGGTCTCTCTTTTTCTACATGTCTCTCTTACGTATAAAACGTATGAAGCTCTCTCCCTGCCCACTCTCTGTGCCTGGCATATGGTAGGCACGCTCACAAGCTAGTTGTCTTAAAAAGATACACCACCGTGATTCACCATTATCTGACCTCCTTTCTCATCGACCAGACCAGGGGTTGCACACATTTTTGGTACAGGGTCAACGAGTCAATATTTTAGGCTTTACCACCTCTGTTGCCTATTCTTTCTCCTCCCACTTCCAATAACTCTTTAAAAACACAAAAACCACTTTTAGCTTAGGGCCGTATGAAAACAGGCTGAGGGTGGGATTTGGCCTGCAGGGTAGCATTTGCCAACTCTTATGCCAGGCTCTAAGTGTCTTCAGAGCAAGCCTGAGTTATGGACCCATTTCTGTCCCCTGGGACCTATCATAATCCTAAGCACATACAGGTTCTCAATAAACCCAGAACTCAGTTGCATTGGGTTAAAGTGATTAGGTCAGGGGCAGAGAAGATAAAAAATTAAATGGAACAGCCCAAATGGTCAGATTTAGAGCAACAGATATTTTGCCACGGAGACCTGGCTTGCGGTCCAGGCCGGATGACTCAAAGGGTCGCTTACCAAGGATTTACGGCTAATGAGAAAAGACAGCTTCTCATACGATCACACGCTCCCTCGCTTGCCTTGGGAGTCACAGACCTCAATACCCTCCACTTCCGAGCAGCGATCCTAGTACCGTGGGCCGGTGCCTCCTCTCATATCTACTTAGAGTGCCACTGCCTGGGACCATGAAGAAGAGCTGATGTTTTTCCCAGTGGTTGCTTTTATTCTGTGTTACCGTGCTTTGCTGTCTGGTTCTCTTGTCACCCAGCATTCTCAGAAGGTGCTGGCTTAAAGGTGACATGTCCCTCCAGAGCTCGGCAAACACGGAATTACCTCCATAACCACTACAGATAATTCTCACATGTTGGCCGGGAAACCTTCCTGAACACAGTTTTTGGATGGGAGCACTCCCTGATTCTTGCATGGTTCCAAGTCTTGCAGTATGTTGATAATGGATGAAGGAAGGAAAGAAAGAAGGAAGAAGCGGACAAAAACTCTCCACAGCCATGATCATGGCCCCGTCCCCACTCCTGAAACCGTCAGAATGCTGGGAGGTTGCAGAGGCTCCTGAGAGAACCCAGAATATGTACAATGTTTTCCCCGAGGACATTCTTGCTTCCGCACACTCTAGCAAAGTGTGAGGTCAGAGCCGCCTGCCTCGAGAGAGAAGCGCCTCTTTCCTCTGGCATCCAAAATGCTCAGAATTATTACCAGCACCTGCCCTAGTGACCGAGTTCTTCCCGGGCCTGGGAAAGGGGGAGAAAGGAAGGAGAGCAGGGACGTCATCCGGTGTCCTGCCAGGTGCTCACCCTCCATGGAGCAGCAGGGCCAGCCATGGAAGACTGGCTCCATCCCTAGGCACTTCCTTCCTTGTTCATGTTCTTGAGATCTCTGAATAATTCACTGCAATGTTCTTTCAGTAAGTCTCTGCCACCCCGTATTCGCTTCCCTGTCTTCACGGAAAGAAACAAGGGAACAAGTGGCCCCTTGGGTGCTGTAACCAAGCAGGCAGACACTGAAAAAAGGTGAGTGTCAGATGCTTAACTGCGTGACAGAACAAAACACATTGTCCAACCAAGCTTCACTTTGATGCAGCAAGTCCTATGTTTGTTTTAGACACAAGAAAGAAGCAGAAGGGTGAGAATAATATATGTAAAGGCAGGCTGCATGTTGATGATGGAGCAGGAAACAGCATCTAGCCCCATGATTCACAGACGAGGTCATATCCGCCAAGGAGCCACGAGTGCAGGCAGTAATGCTAAGAGACAAGGGGCAAGCAGCCTGGGGAGGAAGGGAGTAACGGCCTGAGGAAAACACTCCGGAAAAAGAAAACTGAACGAATCCCAAAGCCCTAGTAGCTGTTGTAAAGAGTGCCTGTGGGTTCTACATTTCTGAAGAAGAGAACCACAACTAAGTGGAAATGTGACTCTGGGACTTCACGTTGCACATCTGACCGGGAAAAGCGAAGACAGGAAGGTGGAGAAGGAGCTGTAAGAAACACCGGACCCGCTGTACCAGGGGAAATACTCTTTGGGGAACAGACCTTCCAAAGGAACAGGAACCGCTCTAACACCACGTGTACAGAGGAGGGAGGGTAGGAGCTGGCAGGTGAGTTCTCCCTCAGCCCCGTGCAGCCCTCCTGCTCGCTGCCACCAGAAGAGTCATTGTTGAGTCGCATGAGGAAGACACAGGTGAGAATGAACAATGGCAAGAGTATCTTTTGTCCTTTCATATCTGATAGGATCTGACATCAAGATTTTGGGAAGTAGAATCATGGCTGGAAAACCGAAATAAGTTTCATTTAAAGAGCTGAGATTTCATGCCACTGCGGTTGAGCGTTCGTCTAATTTCACGTTTGCAATTATCCTCCTGTGTGTCCCTCCTTCTGTGTCCTTCTCTCACAGCCACTCTGGGTGGCTTTTGACTGTCAGCACCACCATTCGAGGCAGGGTACAGGCCCCTCTTGCTGGTCTGGGCTAGGGGAACTGCGCCAACCAAATCACCCAGGCACCTGTCCAGGGTCATGAGAGACGAACCAAGAATGTAATCAGGATCTGGGGTCGGGTTACCAGGCTAGAAGCAGACTCGCTGGGATCAAGATGGTGTGCAAAGTGAATGTGGCAAATAGGAAATGGGATCTCACAAGGGAATTAGGACTCAGAATGAAAAAAACAAAACGGCAACACATAAGGTGAGACTCAAAAGTGGTGGCTGGAAGAACCAGGAGGGCCACGTAAGATGACCAGCAGAGAGGAGATTGCCAGGAGGCCTTGACTGTGAGGCTTCCTCTTCCACCTGGCCCTGTATTACGGGCTAAGCTCCATATGCGAATGTCTCCACAGGACTTAACAACCAGATCCCCAGGGTACATGTGAGGAAACGAAAGCAGAGGGAGGCTCGTCCCAGTGATCTGAACATCATGTAACTAGTTGGAGGAACACCCAAGATTAAAATCTCTTTTTATCTGTGCATAGAATGAATACACTGCGATATGCTTGCATTCCTCAGGTGCATTTAAAGAGATGATCCCAATGCAGGACTAGCTATAGAGTAGAAGCCCAATGTGAAGCACTTCATGACGAGGTGTTTATCATTGGGAAACGCCTCAAAATCAGAGCCAAGGCTCAGTTATCTCTATGCAGATTATACCATGGTATTCGAGGCTTTCTGTCTCTGTCTCTTACTGTCTGTTGGTGTGAAATGGGGTAAGACAAAGGAATTTAAAAACTATTTTTTTAGTCTAAGCAAATCGCAACCAAGAATGTCCGTCTGCTGGGGAAACAAAAATCCCCAAGTCAATGGCTTTATACTGTCTGATGGCCTGGTTAAATAGGGCCAAGGCTCCTCTTCCTGGAATAGTTTATTAAGGTCTAGGGTAGTTTTATCCACTGAATGAAGTCAAGCCAAGCCCGCTGCTTTTCTGTAATTTGATTTGTGAGAGCTGGAACTACGTGTCTTCGGCTTAAAGACTGGGCATTTTGCAGAGCAAACCTGGCACCATGGGTTAATAATTTTTATATAACCAAAAATAAATGAGAGAGACTTCAAATTATCCATCAGGAGAAAGGTGGACCAAAGTTTACTGACTCGCTGATTAATGTAACACAATAAGCATTTAAATATGCCTATCTGTGGAATAAAAATGAAAAGTGACACCGGGGATACATTCCAACTTGTCTCACCTTTTACATATCTATTATGTGTTATCAAAGATGTAGTCTTTTCCCTTAACAAGGATGATAACCACATGACCAAAACAAGTATGTTTTGAATAATCCTGAAAGTTTTGGAACCTCATGCTGGAAAGATGCTTTGAAATAGGAATCTGGAACCCTGAGTTCTTAAACCCCGGGTTTCTCAAACTCAGCACTATTGACAGTTTATACCCAAATGATTTTGTTGTTGTTGGAGTGCTGTTCTGTGCATTGTAGGATGTTTAGGCAACCTCCCAGCTCTCTACCCACGAAATGCCAGTAGCAACAACCACCATCCCCACTCCCCTCCTGCTCAATCGTGACAATCAAAAATGTCTACGGACACCGCCAAACATCTGCCGAGGGGCAAATTATACGTGGCTGAGAACCACTGGTCTAGAGATATTTTCTCTTTAAGACCACGCGGTAAATATACTAAAGTAAAAGGGATCACAGCAGGGCACTAAAGGTTTTCACAGCCATTATTACATACGGTTTAGTACCTGGATGTACATGCAAATGAATGTAGGCTGACGTGCTCATAGCAAAAGTATACTCACTGTGTACAAGAAAACAGAAATCTTTCCACATCAGCAGCAGAGTGAGTTTTGTAAAGCCTTCTGCGTCATATTCCACGACACCTCTGGGTGATAAGAACACACACACAAAGAAGAAACCCTCATAAAAACAAGGCAGAAAAGAGATGTAAAGAATAGATTCCTAGAGTCACGGTGACTGAATCCAAGAGGCATTTAAGGTGAGTGTTACCACAGAAAGGACGTGGGATTTGGAATGGCAGCATCTACATTTATGTTACAGCTTTGCCATTTACTACCTATCACGACTCCAGGCAAATCACTTAACCTTTGGAGCCTCAATTTCCTCATCTGTAAGACAAATAGAACAATATTTTCGAGCTTCGTTACAGGGTCGTGAAAAACAAGTAAGATAGACCATACAATGCTATGCAAATGCTGGTTATGAGTAAAAGGACAAATTAAGCAATCAGGTCAACAGGGACACTGCTGTCTGGATGGTGATTAAGACCCACTTTCACTCGGGCACTAAAAAGCAATGAGCAGTGACAACGTTACTAAGTCTGGGAGTCTATGTTAGTTTCTTCCAAAGTACTTGGAACCCTTTCACTTGTGTCCCCTGTCCTCCCCACCGGGCTCAAGACAAAGTAGCCACGTTAGCTGGGTGGACACTGGTTCAGGTGGGAGATGCACAGGACGGGTGTCAAGGAGAACAGCCCCCGACTGCTAAGGGCCTGGCCAGAATCCTGATAGGCTAGCCTCCCGCGTTCCCCTCAAGAGCTGAGTGCTTGGGAGACGCGACCATAAGGTGACAATACTAACCACACAGAGGACAGGCATAATCTTCTCTGTGGTGTGTGCTATCTCCCTGGCTGAGTCAGGCCAATCAGACTGTCGATACCAATGGCCTGCCAGTTTCAGTAGGAAGGGTGAACTCATCATAAGGGCAAAGGGAATTAGGACACTAAAGACTGAGTGATTTGCTCAAAGACTGTTGGCACATCATTCAGATGACTTAGGTCAATAATTTTAGTCACCAGTTTATATTTCTTTTCGTGAATTTATAATCAACTCAACATGTTAAACACCGCTATCTAAGCTTTTTAGATCCGCCATGCTGTACGTAAAAACAAGCACAGAATCCTTTCCATTATGCATACAGTACAGTAATAGAATAGTATTTGCACAGGATTTAGTAGTTGTATACAAGTACTACTATATTACTGTATTATATGCATAATAAAACATACACAAAATGTAGATTAAAAAAGAGATTTTCAAAAAAGATGTAAATGCGAATTTTCCGATTTTTCTTGGGTGCGAATGGTTATGAGTGAGGTGGGGTATGTGCCCCCTACTTGGGAGGTTACTGTGTTAGCTCCTTCATTTTTCATTCTATATTCTTAAGGTAATTTCCTCAAAAATTAGTAGAAGTCCAAAGGTGCCATTGACTAACCACTGTTTGTATAATAAGAACTTTTTCAAAATGTTCATAAGTAAAGCTGAAAAAAAATCGTTGAGTATTAAAGGCTTATGTGAGAGACAGTCACACTGTTTAGATATTGACAGTTCTATTTTGGAGGCATAAAAAATTCCACTATGTATAACGAGAAGATTTCTTAAAATTGTTTTGAGGAGTCAGAAATTTTGCCCATAATTATGCTACAGTTTATAAAATTATATGCCTGGGAACGGCCAACCTTATTCTTTGTTTTGCCCGCTCCTGCCTAGTCCCAATTTTTGTGGTCCCAATTTCTTCACTTCCTTGTTTAAAATCTTAACTTTGTGGGACTATATATATCTTTCTATCTTTATAAACCTTCTCTGGAACAAGGTGGGCTATAAGCAGATCGCTAACACCCTTAGTGCTCAGCCCCCCTGAATGGGTAGAGCGTTCCATCTTTTGAAGAAGACTGTGGGGGGAAACACGGTCCCTCTGCCCTTGAGCTAAGCCCTGAGCAGAAGCTCAACCAGGCCTCAGACGCCATTTAGGAAAACAGAGCTGCGGAACATCAGGCCACCGGCAACCTGAAGGAGGGGGCCAGCCACAGGGGCGGCAGCAGGAGGAGACGCACTCCCCAGCCCCACGCCTGCTTTCCCCTCTCTGTGCCTTCTTCCAACCCCTAATCCCGAGTGTGAGTCGCTGCTTTTGCATTGTCTAACGCCGGCTTTCCTCCCTGAGAAAAGCCTGCCCGAGTCCCGAGAACCAGGGTTCCCGCCCTGGCCCTGTCTCTTCCGGGCAGGTCACAAGACTTCTCACAGGTCCAGGGCTTTCTTCAGTCAAACGTGCCAATAATGCCCACGTGGCTCCCTCCCTCCCAACTCCAGGGAGCAGCCGGAGGTGTGTGCTGCGCACACTGCAGAGAGCTCAAGAACAAGCAGGCCTCGCTGCCTTCGTTACTGCTGGGCTTGGGGTTGGTCGTGAGGCTGATCCAAATTCTGCTCCACAATCGATAACGCGATTCTGATACGTAGCAAAATCCTAAAAAATGTCTTCCTGGGAGCTTTAGCTTAAGCAACATACCAAACAGAATCAAAGTGGCACTGAGAAGCTATTCCGTACAAGAGCAAGCTCCTATTTTCTCAATCAAGCTCTCGCGTTAGGGCCATCAGGACGGGAGGACATTGCTGGTACATGGTTTAAGCACAGAGGAACTTACGTGCCGAAGTGACTGAGGAAGGCAGCAATATACTCCCTTCTTTTGTGGTAGCCTTGAATCACATACTGCACCTGAAACAGGAACCCAAAGCTGAGGAATAGGGAGTTTTCAAATGCTATTTTACAAAGCATTTCGAAGATTCAGGGAGTAGAAAGAATGGTTAAATGAATGCCCATATTCCTGCCACCTGTATTCAACAACTATGGGTATTTTGTCTGGTTGCTTCATCCAGCCATCTACCTCCCTAACAAGCTATCAGTCCATCTTGCTGAAACATTTCAAAGGAACTTAGAGACACCATGGAAGTTTCTCCCTAGATACTTGGGCATGTACCTCCAAAAAATAAGGTATTTTCCTACATAGCCACAATGTTATGATCGTACCCAACAAATTATCAGCCATTTTCTGACTTCATCTAGTGCCCCGGGCGTTTTCAAAATATCCCAATTGTCCCCAAAATGTTCTTTTAAAAGACAGGGCATACTCAAGGATCAGGCATTTAACCTAGAAAGTCTATTAATGTAGATTAATAGGACCGTGTGTGCATGTGTCCATGCCTGCATGCACATATATGATTCTGACTTTTCAAAGAGATTGGGCTAGTTGTCTTATAGAATGTTCTGCATTCTAGACTCTCTGATTGTTTCCTTACTCCCTGTATTTGTCCTCTACTCCCTGTATTTCCTATTAATTGGAAGTTAGACTAAAGGTGTGACTAGATTGGGGGTGCCTGGGTGGCTCAGCTGGCTAAGCGTCCAACTCTTGATTTTGGCTCAGGTCATGATCTCAGGGTCATGAGATTGAGCCCCGTGTAGGGCTCTGCACTGACAGCATGAGGTCTGCTTGGGATTCTCTTGCTCCCTCTCTCTCTGCCCCTTCCCTAATCACGTGTGCCTGTGCATTCTCTCTCTCCCTCCCTCCCTCTCTCTCTCAAAATAAATAAACTTAAAAAATAATGTGTCTAGACTAGATTCAGATTAAATATTTTTGGCAAAACAACTCCATAAGTGATGGTGGGCTTGATCACTGATTTAGGTGATGACAGCAGGATGACAGCAGGACTAATGCATCGTAAAGGGAGGTTCCCCCTTTGCTGCCGCTGGCAGTGACCCCTGGGTATGCCTCTCGAGGCATGAGAAGACCTAGTCCCCTCTCGATCTTTTACCTCACGGTTTCGATACCTGTTGGAGATCCTTGTCTGAATCAGATTTTTCATTAGGAGCCGAAAAGTGGTGATTTTTAAAAATTCTAACCCTCCTTGTGTACTTACCATCTGGAATTCTCTGTAAAGAAGAGTTTCCTCACATCTAATGGGGGCTATTTTATCCTGAATTACGACTCCTATTGAAAAGGCAGGATAATGCTTAATTCTTTCTTTTCAAATTCCTAGTATTCAGAAGAAGGAGTGTTACAATAGATTTTATTTTGCCTTTTCAGATTTCCTTATTATCACCAAATGACCGTTTTTATTTTTAAAAAAATTGTGAACCTATTAAGCTGGGCATCTGAAAGTTAGTCATTTACCCATCAGCTACTAACACAAAAATTCATTCCTTATAATGTCCTCACAGCGGCTCAAAGAAATGGGGCGGGGCGGGGGGAAGCGGCCCCCCAAATTGTTTTTATTGGCTATAGCCACAATGAGTTTCCATGGCTAACAAAAGCTCGAGATAAAGTGCTTGAAATAACCTTGACACAATTGGTAGTGATAGCCATTTTGTACCCTTTAAAAGTAAAACAATTCTATTTATATAATAGGGGTTTATGTCAATTTATAAAAACAGTGCTTACTTTGCAGGCTTAATGCAGGATCAGAAATGTTATTTTGGGAAAAGAAAAACAGATGATAAGTTTGCTTAAGTGGCTTTGTTTAAAAAGGGGATGAAAACAGTTCTGTGTACTTGATTTTAAAAACAGAAAACCATTTTAACAGAAACCCACAACAAAACTGGCTATAAAGATAGATTCCCATGTAATTATGGAAATTCATTTGAAGAGATTGTTTCTAAAAGCAGCCCATACTGTCCTCGTTTGTAGCAAGCATAAGAACATCAATTTTAAAAGACAAGTAAAATTAATGAAAGGGAACCAGATAAGAAAAACAAACCGATTCTTGTATTTCTGGGAAAATGGTAATACAATTTTTTGGAGAAAAAATGTATGACTAGAAATTAATCTCAATTGGAGAGCTTTAAAAAAAGGCTTTTCTTCTCAATTCTGGAAGACCAAATTTGCATGTTTCTCTAAAATACTGGGACACAGATTTGAAGGCAGTGTAAAGTCCCACAATGTAAATAAGAATTCTATCCTCCGATCAGTCCTCAAGGAGGGCAGTGGCTGGGGGAATTTGGTCCAATGAGAAGCGTCCACTTCACGAGAGTTAGATGCCCTGGAATCTGTGCCAAGCCCACAGACTGCAGAGTTGCCAGATTTTAGGTTCTCTGACATTTAAAAACTAATACTGAAGACTCTGAAATATTATTGTACTTTTAAAATATTTTCTATATAGAGATGAGCCATCTTTTGAAAGAAAGAGACAAACAAAAGATTTATTTTCCAAGCCTATGTGAACAAGTCAATAGGGGCATAGAAAACAGTACTTTTGAAGTTAAGTGAACTGAGTCAGTCCATGTAGAAGAAGAGAGTAAATCAGTATTGCCTGTGGATTAACACGTCCAGTATTTAGCTAAATGCACTGGCTGGACATGAACGAGCATATTCTTATGCTTTTTTAAAAGTATCTAACAATAGCCATTAACATAAACTCAGCTACTTGGCAGTGTAATGGCTCATAAATGCAGCTCAGGGAAAGCTTTCGATAATCTGATGTGCTGGGTTGGTTATCGGACCGGCTGACCTGGAGATCTCGCCCTGAGGAGCGGGGCTCTGGCAAACTGCTCCTGGACAGGACACGGACAATCAGGAACTCACTACTAAAAAGTGAGGTACAGAAAAACAGAAAGAGCTGAAGGCAGCTCTAGTGAATTACCTTGATGCTAGCCAGTGGCAACACCCCCCCCCGCGGGGGGGGGGGCGGGAAGCCATGCATGCATGCATCAGATAACTGGGAAATGGAGGAGTTCAAAGGTGAACGATCTAGCAAAAACTCAGGACACAAAGGAAATTTCAGAAGAAGGAGACAGAAGTTTAAAAGATGAAGAGAAGGCTGGAGCAGGAGGTCAGAATCCTTAGAAAAGGAAGGAGGGCGAAGAACTAGGGAGAGAAACGGATGAGCTGTAATTCACAGTAAGAAAGGCCGACTGACTCTAAGATGGGGTGAAGAAGCTGGCGCCTGCATACAACGTCGTGTAGGTGCCACGCTGGAGAGAGGAGCCTTACAAGGGGCGAGGGGAGGGTCAGGAGACTTGCTTTTACCTTGTTGGTGAGCAGGTGGCATACTTGAGGCACATAATCAATGAGACATCCTCCTCCTGGGAAAGCTGGGATATGAAGAGCTGAGGAGCCTCCAAGCGCACTGAAAGGACAAGAGGACAAGGGACACTTGTCTTAGGGCTCCGACAAGGTAGAAGTGGTACCCTCACAGACTTGGCTTCTCTTACCAAGGTCTGCCCACGAACCGCTTGGAATGATGACAACGGGAATATGGGCTTCACTCTATGATTAGATTTATTTTAATCCACTTTGTTAATTCAGCGTGTTCGTGTTACCGATGAATAACAACGAATGATTCTGTCACACAAGAGTACAAATTAGCACATTCTGATTGGCAGGGGTAAATGTCCTACCGATAGTAATGGCTTGGACCTAGTATGGAAACACACTTTTTTTCATCCCCTTCGTTACGTGCCAGGCAAAGAGAAGTCAGAAGTCATTCCTTAATCCCCTGAACTGAACCAAACTGAGTTGCTGCAGCGCTCCCAACAGTGTACCAGAGGGACCAGTTCTGCCCTCACCAGCTTGGGGGCCCTGGGAAGCCTCCTTGGGCTTTAGCGTCCTCATGTTTAGTGTGAGGCAGGTGGCCTAGGACAGGGGCTACAGACTCCAGGATCTACCCGGCCCAGGTAGGTGATGGAAACGAGCACAGAGAACTGGAGTTTCTGCCCAGTGGAAAGGGCCCTCCACCTCTTGTCTTCAGCTGATCTCTGCCACGTGGGAACACAGGCCCGGTCTTACAGGAGCTCAATTTTTCACGTGAAGCCAGAAATCCAGAATATTTAACGTCTCAAGTTTTAAACGGTGGCAACTAATTAAACACCTTCTGGAACACCATGCCGCCCGGTCCTGTGTCTCTGGACCAATATGGGTGGGAAGTTTGTAACTAGTCCAAGTCAACACTGACATCCAATCCATCTAAACAAGAAGGTACAGTCAAAAATCACCAAACCAAGCACTACGACACAACACCGATCCAGAAATAGTTTCCAGGTCCTGAGCAGTATACAGTTCGTATCTCATTCTTTTAAACTGTCTTTATTTTATTTTTTTAATGTTTATTTATTTTTGAGAGAGAGAGTGAAACAGAGTGCGAGTGGGGCAGGGACAGAGAGAGAGAGATACACACAGAATCCAAGGCAGGCTCCAGGTTCTGAGCTGTGAGTGCAGAGCCCGATGCGGGGATCGAACTCACGAACTGAGATCATGACCTGAGTTGAAATTGGACACTTAACCGACTGAGCCACCCAAGCAGGTGCCTCTCGCAATCATCCAATCTTGGTTTTATCTTCTTTCCTCTCTCAGTTTCCTTTGGTCCTAATTTGTTTTTCTTATTTGAATTTTAGCTTAATGTGTAGGTTTTCTGCTGTAAGCCCCTTGAACCATCTCTGTAATATGATGGGGTGTAAAAAGACCCCTAAGATCTGTTAATGCTGTGATAATTCGTTAACCAAGTCCCCACAGTTACAAGGCAGTAAACGGAAGCAAAGTGCTTCACAATAACAGTCTAGAAAATCATTCCTAAATAGCTTAGAGCAGAAAGACTTAGCCGAGGGTTTGCGATACAGAGAACAATACATAGAACTACTGAAAGGGTTCCAGACCCAGCCTGTCTCCCTATTGACTACAGATTTCTGAAATTAATTTTTCTGGTAGGAATGAATATTTTGTTTATTTATTTATGGAATGAAAACGTCCCAACACACAAATAAAACCCCAGGTGATATGAGGAAGTCAACATCGGGTGGAAATATTTGCTGTTGACTTTTTTCTATTCAGATGATACCTAAAAAGCACAACAACTCTGACAACTGAGAAAATTATGAGACAGCATTTGACTAAGTATGACATTAATGAATCATCTACAGCCTGCAACTGCACAGAATCAGCAAGAACATCATTTCCGTTTGCTACTCTCAGAGCAGACACTGGCTTAGATTTACTCTAAACTCTGAAGAAGGCTAGGAAAATTCCTATGACTTCTTGTGAACTGGAAGAAGGCTTTTTGTCCCCTCTTTTGTATGCAAATGTACACAGAGGGCACACTTCAAACCGGAAGGTTCTACTGGTTCCATTAGAATGGAAACTGATCCAGAAGAAAATTCTGTAGCACGAGTAACAAATCCAATATTTATATCCTGTAGTTACTGGGGGAAATATCTGTGTAACACAGAAAATACCAAGATCCAGCTTCTCATTGCTTAGGGGAACAATCTTTGGCATGATAAAATTCCAAAAAATAATTTGGACAGTTTCCTGGAATTGATTATAGTGGGGTTTGACCTGCATAAAATATTACAGGATAAGTTCTTAATCATTCATTAAATTGAATACAAAAAATGAAAATAGTCTGTGGGTAATCCTCTAAACTTGAGACTCTCTCTGCTTCTGAAATACAGCCATTAAACCAAAATTACCTGTGATGATGGAAAGAAGCAGAGGTGTGGGGAAATCCAAAGGCCGTCTGCTTGGCCGCCGGGCCCGTCTCTCTCCACTCTGCTTCTGTGATCATCGGGAACTAACACTTGTTGCTAGCTGCTTTCTCATGATCGAACTTAATCCTCCCCACAATTCAATGAGGTGACAATGATCAGTGTAATTTTACAGGTGAAGAAACTGAGGCTCAGAGAGCAGAAGAAATTTCCTTGGGTTCATTCACACAGCCAGAAAATGACAAAGTCAAGATCTGAGCTCAGGCCTGCCTACTGCCGGAGTCCAGGCTGTTACTGCTGAATTCCATGCCTCCCTGAGAGCAGGCGGCTTTTACTCTTGAAAGGGCTGCAGGGACGGGAAGAAACAGTGGGTCTGGCTACCAGTGAGTGGGACCAGGATTCCAGGGATGCTGTAGGGCTTCCAGAAGCACCCCGACTACCCCTGAAGCAGGCACTGTGTTGTACAGCCCACCATCTCTCCTGACGTTCCTCCACACAGCAGCTGAGCAAGCATTCCTGTCGATTTTGTTCGTACTTCAGTCTCTCCCACCCCAACCACCAAACAACCAGATTCACTGGATCTCAGGTGCCAGGAGCCAACCTCTCTGCCATGTCTCACTGTGGGTGACCGAGTTGGCTGCACAGGGTGAGCCTCAGTGAGTGAAGTGCTTCCGATACTACGAAGGATTGCTTTAAGTGAGAGTTTATTTTTAAAATGGCACTTACTGCACCCTTTCTTTAACTCGGGAGTTCCTTAGCTTGTGAGCGTACTGAACCTGACTTCCAGCGTCACACACTGATAAGTGCTGCTGATTCATGTATAAATATCCGCCTCGTGGGTAAATATTTAACAGGTTTGCTATAGCCTGAATGCTGCCCTGATCATGCTCAATAAACAAAGTCAAGTGCCATGAAATAAAAAAGCTATTATGTTTTTAAAAGGTGCAAGATGGAGGTAAGGCCTTGTGATCTCTGATTATTTAATATTCATGAATCAAAAACTACTGGGTTGAGCACGTACAACAGAAGGCTCAGCCTGTGCAGATTCCAGGGCTCACGGAGCTCTTCCCGGGAATGCAGGTCTGGCTGGAGAAGGCAGGGCTGGACCGGTTGGCTTGGCGGCGGGAAGGGGCTGAGGACAGGGTGAGAAGGGGGTGGAGGGGACCACTGCTGTTGATTCTTCTGATCTTCAGACCGGTGAGGTGAGGAAGCGGGGTACAAAGTGATGGAAAATCAACTACCGGGGGGGCATCTCAGGTTGAAATTAGGAGGAGAAAGAGGTGAAGAGGCTGTTCTGATGAGAAAATACCATCTATCTCTTTATTGACTGAAATGCGCCATGAAATTAGCTGGTAATTCTTAGAACTGAAACTGAATCTGTGGATACAAATTAGAAGGACAAGACCAGAGTCTGAGAAATCTGTCCAACAATGGAGTTGAACAAACCAAAAGGTAGCCAGAAAAGCATTTCCAGGTCCGTCTCACTGGATGTAAAAGTCAAATACAAGAACTGTCTGTGTTAAATGTATTGATACAATGGTTTTCCGTGCAAATACAGCCAAGAGAGCCCTTTGCGAACCTGGCTCTGTCTGCAAATACTCAGAGCACTTCTAATACTGAAGACTTGACTTGGCTACAGTGCAACAACACAAAGGAAATACTTTTGAGCATTTTGACATGGAAAAATGCAGGGAGTCAGCCTGTCTGAAGGCCTGACTTGGGACAATGGGGTTTGATTTTAACCCATTATGGAACAGTAACTCTTCCTCTCCAGGTGGCGTTTTACCTTACTGGCCCGAGCAAAGCATGACTTGGCACTGGAGAAAGCAAGAAGGGCCAGTGGTCTTCAATTATAATTCTTGCTTCTGCCAAGTTTGTTCTGCTTGGCTCTACTCAATGCTCCCATCAGTGCAGTGGGGTAACACTCCTCCCAAAAAGACCCATCTCTCTCAAGGGAGAAATAACAATCACAATCACGTTAATATTAAAATAGCACCAAGCACTCCAAGAGAGACTTCATTCTAAACCGCCTCCTCTTGGAGCATGCTGTGGTCAAGGGTTATGTCAAGGCCCTTCAGAGACACTTGGCTCAGCGTTATCATCCAGCTTTTGCCTTTGGATGGGATTCCGAGGGAGAGGACATTGCCTCCTCCACAATATGATTCTGGGGAGTGTTGGAGGGTCAAGCACTGACATGGGGAACTTCCAGGATGTCAGACGGACGCAAGCTGCCACTAAGCCCCAAGGCTAAGAGACATCCTAAGGAAAGGTGAGCCTTCAATTCAATTCAACAAACACTAACTGTATGCCTAACTGTGTTTAAGGACTTTAGTTTCCCATTCTGGATATGTGATTAGGGCACCACTGCTAATTCCCTTCACGGTAGAGGGATGCCAGGGAACCTCAAGAATCTGGAGCACTCTATAATGCCAGAGTATGTTTCCTGGTGGCCTGCCAGGAGGGCCATTACAGCAAAAACAGAAGTCACTGGTATTTATTGAGTATCCACTTTTGCCAGGCACCCTACCAGGCACTTCACTATCTCTAAACCTCATAACAACCCGGCCAAGTGGACCTAATGAGTCCAATTTACAGAAGGGGAAACCAAGGGTCTTAGGGTCTAAGTATCTTTCCAAGGTTACCCAGGTGAGCGAGCTGCAGTCTTCTTGGTTCCAAAGTCTACGTCCTTTTTCATCAGAAATTCTTTCATAGAAAGAGGTGTGAGAAATTTGAAACTCTCACCCCCCTATGTCCTGAAACAGCGGTGTAAGTGGCTGAAATTATCCTCAAAAAAGCTTGGATCCATGAAACTCATCACTGTGCCGTCTCACTTGTTCTTAAGATATCATATGTCACAACAAGTTAACTTGCAGGATAGAGAAAAACAGTCACGTATAGCTTCTGAAAACCCACAAGCACACAAATAGTACATTAAGGAGAGACCCTGGTTTATTTGTTTGTTTGTTGTTCCCAACGGGATTTTCTTTTTTCCTACCAAGGCATTTTCTAGTGCTATTGTTAGTTCTTGTCTCATTTCATAGATTCAACTCTGAGCCGTCTCAAGAATCTCTGGATACCTCAGTTAAACAAAATCAGGGTATAATTCAAAAAAAAAAAAAATCTCAGCAAGTGTAACAGGAGAAAATAAAGAGATCACAGAGACAAGTTTACAAGTAGAAGAAAACATGGGGAGTCAAACTGGATGAAGGGTTCACTGAGCACCGATGGAGGGCTGGCCACACTACATTTGTGACTAACCCAATGTTTCTATTCAGCATAAATCAGGTCTTTATTAGAGTACTGTATTCCATTTCTTGTTTCCCATTTTTGGAGGGACATACGAAAATGGAAATGTTCTGAGACAATGACAAATATGACTGAATACTTAGAAAATGTCCCTCTGGAGGAAAAGTCTAAAAAGAAGCTGAAATTGTTAAGTAAAATTATTTAGAAGGTTACAGAATTATTAACTAGAGTAACTTAAGAATGTGAAGACATACTATATGGACAATTTGAATCAGTGGTTCCTTGCTTGGGCACCGTATACACGAAGAGTTTAAAATATGACGGATTTCGTTGGTACAGTGAGTGAATTTTCCACAGGATGAAGAGGGAATAATAGGTCCATCTGAGAAGCGGTAGGTGTCAGGCACTATACTCAGTGCCCTCCTATATGACATCAACTCTGCTTCACACCAAGCTGCGCCAGAAGCGTTATCCCATTTTACAGATGGGAAGGCTGGAGCTCAGAGAAGTTCCGGAACCTCTCCAAGGTCACATATATAGTAAATGGCAGAGTCAACTAAATCCAGGCGTCTCTGACCTAAATCTACCCCACCCTCAGGTTATCACTTCTGTGATTTCTGAAGCCCTGTCTGCAGACCGGGTATCGGTTCCACGTGTATCAGCTTTATCGGGCTCCTTCTGGCTTGGGTGGTTCAGGCAGATGCCTGGGTTGACTGAGCCACTGAGGCTGCTTCCAGGAACATTTATTCAACTGCTTTAGGTACCTGAAGAAGCAATTAAGGCCTTTCTCACTGTAGGCAAGCGAGCCCCAGGAAACCCAGAAGCACTCTGAGGGCCGCAGGACACGATGGGCAGTTTCAGCAGATAGGAGGTGGCACGCAAGCCAAGAGACTTCACGCTTACAAAAATACAAAAGATGGAATATGGTGATTGCAGACAGAACATGTCTCACGACATGAAAGCTAACCAAGTTTTTGTTCGGAAATGTGTTTTTTAAGTTTGTTAACATCTTTAAAAAAGCCTTCAAGGGACGGTAATCTTAACAGCTGTCCACCATCAGGATTCTGTTAGCATGTGGAAAAGCATTTAAAGTAAATCCCCCAAAACAACAACGGACTCGGCAGATGTTGTATTAAGATTTGGTCTGAACTACTTACAGTGATGCCTGGCCACACGAGACATGAACAGACCGGGCAAAAGAAAAGCTTTCTCCCTCTTGCCTTTTGATCCCTCGCCGCGTATCTGCAGTTGACTCCACCACAACCTCTTTAAGAAATGGAACTGTTTTCAAAGACCAGTCATCAGGAATGTGTAAAGTGACTATGAGTTTGTTATAAATTTACAACCCTGAGGTTCCAATGAATGGCTTTACCGCTCTGCTATTACACAGGCAGAGGTTCCTCTTCCCATGGCGTACTTTTATAACATATTTACTGCGAAAAGTTCAATACCTACGTGTATCACATCGTGACACTGTATGCTTTGAATATCTTACAATCTTGTCAAGTATACATCAATAAAGCTAGTAAAACATCAGCGCACACCACAGTTACCCTCGACTATACCCTCGACTAAACCCACAAGCATTTTTACAACTCCCTCATGGCACGCTGGTTTTAATGATGGTCAATGGCAGACACAGAGAACGAGGGGGGAACAATGCCTCTGCCTGGCCAGGGCAGAGAAGGGTATCCACCTGATTCCTGTTTACTGTTAGTCACTAAAGGCTCAGGCACATAAACAGCATTAGGCAACTTCATGTGCACATTACTGGTCTCTGTGCGCAAAGAGCTAATCTGTAGAAGCTGCAGCTGGGCTTGCCCACACAAAATCAAGCAGAGATACCAGAAGATGAGATTAGCCAGGGTGCCAGAACATAACACTTTACAATTTGTTTCCAAAGTGCTCATTTTTTTTTTTTTTTTTTTTACAACAGCCTTACAAAGTAGGTAGCAAGTGTTGTTATACCCATTATAGAGATAAGAAGACTACGACTTGAGATGGGGGACTTGCTCAAGGTCTTAAAGCTGGAAACCGTGAAAATGGGATCGCGATCTTTTCTCTGCACTAGTAGTTGTCAGGATTGTGTGAGAATAATCTGGGGAGCCTGTTAAAAACTCAGATACCCAGGCATCACCCCAGAGAAGCTGATTTATTAGGTTCAGCAGGTCTGAGATGAGACCTTGGAATCTGCATTTTAAGATTCTCTAACGGATGTAGGTGCAGGCGGTCCTCACACCACTGCTCTGTACATGATGCTGAGGATGCACAACTGGGACTGAGAATGTGGAAGGTGCAGGAAAAGCAAACTTGCACCCCATCCCTGGTGCATTAGGTCACTGACAATTTGAAAAGCACCGCGGACAAGAAGGTGAAGAAAACCTAGACATGCTCTCAAGGACTTTAAGGCTTAGCGTGGAAGTAGAATATGTTTCTGGAAACAACTAGAAAAGGGTGATTAGCACTGAGTTTACACATGGACAAAAGGCAGTATAGTTACCTGCAGGTAACCAGAAGGCAAGGCAGAGGAGCAGTGAAATCAGGACTGGGCCGGAAGTAAGGACAGAGATTCTACTTTACAAGAAGGCAAGGCACAAGATCAAAGGCCAGGGACTGTGCAGACAGCAGACCGTGGGGCCTGGACCACAGCGAACAGCTTCTGCCCCTATGAGAAAAGCATATTTCATACTTCAGCTACTGCTGAAAGGGCATCTGTCTGGAGGAGGTAAGGAGAGACAAGAGTAGATCCTGGTGCATGCCAGTGGTCACCTGGGCAGGAAAGAAAATTAGAGGTTAGAAAAGAAGTTCTGTTTAGTCACAGAGTGAGAGATGTCCTGGAGATAAGGAAACGTCTGAGGTTGGATAATGAACCTCATTGCTTAACGTAACTCTTTTACACTGACAACTTCCAAATTTATACTCTAGCCCAGACCTTTCCTCAACTAGGGACTCAGCCGACCGCTTACTCCATGCCTCTGCCTGGATGTCTCAAGGGCACTTCCAACTCAACCCGCACAAGCAAACCCTGCCTGCAAACCTCCTGCTCCTGCCCTCAGCCCTTTGCAGCCAATGGCAGCTCCAGCCTACTGGCTCCCCAGTCATCCTTGACTCTTCTCCCTCACATTCCACATTCAGTCAGCCTTGTCCAATCTCCCGTACCTTCTCATCTGGATTCCTGCCCCCATGGGTAAGCCGGGGCTGCTCCTACCTCAGTGTTTCTGCCTCGGACACATGGCCAGTCCTTCTGGTCTTTTCTCTGCCTGGAACACTCTTCCCAGCCGTCTGCAGGGCCTGCTTCCTCACCCGCTTCAGGTCTTACTCAGATATCACCTTCTTAGTAAGGCTTCTTGAACAACCTATTTAAAACAAGCCACCTCCAGCCCGGGTATCTCCTCGTCTTTGTTTTACCTGCTCTATGGCCTATATGTCCATAAAACGTTCTACATACTGTATCTGTTTACCGTCTCCCCCCACCACCCTTCACTAGAATGGGGACTTCTGTCTGTTTTGGTCTGTTTTGGTCCCTGCTGTTACACCAGAAACAAAGAATAGTGCCAAGTTCCTAGTAGGCACTCAATAAATATCTGTGGTATTAAAGTCAAATGAAGGTAGGGAAAGATACAGGAGTCAAATTTCCAAAATGGACATTAAAAGTCAGTAAAACGTATACATATTTTCTGAAATAGTCATTATGAAAAGGAAGGTTTCAAGGGTCCGGGACACAGGTCGCCAAACTTGGTCAGTAAAGGGCCAGGCAGTAAATGGTGTCGGCACTGTGTCCATAACATCTCTGTTGCAACTACTCAACTCTGACGCCACGGCACGAAAGCAGCCGTTGACAATTTGTAAACGAATGACGCAGCTGTGCTCCAACGAAATTATTCAGAGCCACTGAAATGTGGATTTCATACCACTTTTACAAAGTACAAAATATTATTCTTTAAGTGCTTCTCTAGCCATTTTAGAAATGTAAACCATCTTTCTTAGCTCAAGAGCCAGACAAAGTAGGCTGTAGTTTGCGGACTCTTGATCTAGGATCCTAGGTCATTTGACAGTTCTAGGGGTGCTGAGGAGAAGTATATCTATCCAAGAAAAAATAGAGCCAAAGAGACCTGGATCAGGTTAGCAAAATTGAAAAGAAGCCCCTTTGGTCAAACCTCTTACAAACCATATTCGACCAGCAGGGAAACCACAAGCATTAGTCTTTCTCAGGCGAGGGTGAGGTGGACGTTAAGCAGCAACTCGTGCGCTGTGGGAGTTTCATAATGACACTGGATTGGAACACTGTGCAAGAGAGCTATTTATATGATCTCAAATGAAGCTTGAGGCATATTCTGGTGCTTTCTACGTCTATGCTAGGTGAAAAAGCTGCCTACAAAAGCCTTCCTCCCACCCAAAATACTAGCTGTTAGTTGGTGACTGATCCTCAGAAATATTAAGATGAATCATATATGCTCTTTTCACAGCGCAAAAAGAGATAATTTTAAAACTCAGAAAATGTCACTTTGGGTAGTCACAAACCGTACAATTAGAAAAGCTGCCCAGCCTGAAAATTGTAAATAAATAAAATCCTGTTCTTGCATGGAAACATTTTCCTCATTTAGATTCCAATGCTTGTCTTAGGACTTGCCTCCAAGGTTGGCTGGTGTTAAAACGTGTTCAGTCCCATAATCTGATGATGGAAGGCAGCCTTTGTTCTCCACCCCTCTTCCCTGGGGCCCTCCCCGGCTAACGCTGCTGCCCTTGGTAACCCCCGGCACGCAGCTCGGACTTGTGCCGTTCTTCTCACCTACAGGCAGCTTGTGGCCTCCCTGTCTCCTGCTCTGGGTTGGCCCGAGAGGTGCCAGCTGACAGTGGGCTCAGTCTGGACCCAAGTACAGGGCAAGGAATCCCACGTTTCTTTCTTCTTCCTGCTTGGAGAAACAGGTATTTCTGTCTTTGATCCCTAAGCTCTGCTTTCTTTCTCTTGTTACTAAACAGCTCACTCCCTATCTCCTCCTGGCCCCTCCCTTGCCTTTTTCTGCAACATCATCACTTTTACACACTGCACCGTTTGGCACACGAGAAGGAGGGACCACATCAAATAAAGGAATGCAACCGCAAAAGCTGCCTGGAGAGGGAAGGCCTCGGATTTTTTTTTTTTTTTTTTTTTTTTTTTTTGGTCAATTTACCGTTTTTGGACTTGTTCTCCCATAATCAAATCCTCCCTATCGTGTTAACAATGTGGTAGTGTGTCAATACATTGGAATTTTGCTTCCATCAGCAACCCAGAGCTTAATAGGAAAATGAAGCAATGAAATGCTGGTCTTACTGCTAACCTTAGGCCTGGCCTGTACTCAGGATGGGGATGTTGGCTTCTTGACGGTATGCGGGCCAAACCTTCAACGCTTTGTGAGAGCTCAGGGTTGTCGGCAGAGGCCTAAGCCAGCGTCTTGGGCATTGTATGGGCATGCTTCTGCCATCACAAGAGGGACACCCACTCCGAGTACACTGACTGAAGCATGAAACACCCCCAATTTTTGTAAGCCAGACAAAGTTTAGACGGAATTCACCTGCAGGGATTTAAAAGGCATTTGGCGGGGGCACGGAGAGGCAGGAGAATAGTCTGGGTAGATAAAATGGACCTACGATTTAGGAATAAAAAGTAACAAAATAGTCAATCTCAATAAATAAATGACCTGTTGAGCTGAGTGGCAGCAACTCCTGGGTCTGGCTCTGGGACACGCTCACGTCCAGAGTTATCACAAAAGGGATAGTGTAAAGTTCAAGTGTTGTTTTGTTCTTGTTTTAAATTAAAAACACATGTGGGGTGCCTGGGTGGCTCAGTCGGTTAAGCATCTGACTGGGGCTCAGGTCATGAGCTCACGGTTCATGAGTTCAAGCCCCATGTTGGGCTCTGTGCTGACAGCTTGGAGCCTGGAGCCTGTTTCAGATTCTGTGTCTCCCTGGCTCTCTGCCCCTCCCCCGCTCTCACTCTGTCTCTGTCTCAAAAATAAATAAACATTAAAAATAAATCAATTAAGTAATTAAAAACACGTGTCCAACACATAAACTATTTACGGATAACAATGAGATGCCACAATTCCAAAACTTTTGCGAGTCACTATTTCATTCCCTCAGGATATATGTGTTATAGTTAATGTTTAACAACAGCCGGTGAATAATATTCATCATAAATGAAAACACCAGTTAGAGGCTGAATACTTTTGATGTAGTGATTTTATCTTTTGTGACTAACTTAGTAAACTAAATTGTCCATAACATGCAGGTAAGTAAGTATTTCGGTTGTTATTTTGGTTTGGTTCACATGGAAAAGGCACATGCCATTTTGGCTAATGTTGGAAATTAGCTTATTCCTTTTTTTTTTTTTTTTTAAGTTTATTTATTTATTTTGAGGGGGGAGGGGCAGAGAGAGAGGGAGACAGAGAATCCCAAGCAGGCTCCATGCTGTCAGCACAGAGCCCGATGTGGGACTTGATCCCACGACCCTGAGATCATGACCTGTGCCCACAAGAGTCGGATGCTTAAACAGCTGAGCCACCCAGACACCCCAAGAAATCAGCTTATTCTTGAACACCCTCTACAGCATATATAAACAGTCGACAGACAAGCCAGTAGGCAGTGATTCTCCACCTTCATCCGCCCCAGCACACACACATACTGTGGTGTCCCTCTAGCGATTCTCTTGGGGAGAAGGGAAGGGGGAGAAGAAAAAAATATCTGTTCTCTCATCCCCATTCTAGGGTAGAATCTAGAATCTAGAATCTCAGGGTGAAGAAATGTGTGATTTGAATAAAACAAAACAAAACACCTTGCAGCTGCTTCTGATATGAACTAACAGCACAGATTTGCCAACTGCCCCCAACCCAACATGAGAATCACTGTACTGAACACACAGAAGGAGAAGTCTTCTATCCTTAGGAGTGGAAGATCTTCTCAGCTTGCGGGCAAAATCACATTGGTCTTCCAATGTTGGCAGCGTCTGGCCCAGCCCCGGCTCCACCTTTACGAGCCAAATCACCCACGTCATTCCGGACGTCCACCGATTTTCTCGCCGCCTTTCTAGCTCCTCCTCCCCACCGCAATGCCACGGCTGCCCGCCGTGACCGAGAGTATGATAAAATCAAGGCAGTGGATGCAGAGGGGCGGGAACCGCAGGCCACTGCTTGCTGAGAAGCACGCCCTCTACTCCGCTGCCACGGCAGAGATGCCTGGCCCCGCTGCCAGCTACTGTCCCAGGAAATGCCCACAGGTGTGCGCACAGGATGTCACCAGCGCACCAAAGCAGGACACAGACACCCGATGGGAGTACTGTCCCCCTCCCCAGAACCCTCCATCCTCCCCGCCCCCAGGGCGGCATGCTCCGGAAGTCACCTGGGAAGCAGAGGGAGCACACTGGGGACAGGGAGGACGGAAAAGATGACGGAGGAGGGAATCTGCAGACATGAGGGTTGAGCAGGCTATGCGCACCATCGGAATTCTAACAGAAACAACACGCATTCAGTAGATGCTCATCATGTAAAAAGCATTTTATCTTACTAAATAAATTGTTTACGTACTAATGGAGAAAGTGGGAGTTCAGTTCTGTTAATACCCATCTGGCAGAACCGGGAGCCTGTTTCTGAGTATCACAATTTACTCACCTGTGTCTTTCACTTAAAAAATATATATATATGTATATATACATTGGTTTAAGCACTATTTTTATCAAATTCTCTAAAATAGATTATTCAAAACAGCCATGCCAGTCAACAAGGGCCTGCACACTCCTGGGCCAAGACTGAGGAGAAGCAGCAGGGGGCCCAGGAGGCATGCAGGGCCCCAGGCAGCTCTGGGAAGTCTGGGCTTGTGGGGTGCTTGCTTACCCCACAAGGCAGGTGCGTTTGCTTTCTTCAACCCCGTGGCACAGACACAACACAAGGAGAAAGGTTTAGTCAGGCAGGGAATGGGTTCTGGTAAACGCAGACAAGGAGAACGCCAACTTAGTTGGCCAAATATAATTGAGTTTGGCCTAATAATTTGTTTATTGAAACGTTCGTGACTGCTGCAGAATTATGATTTTCTTCTGCTTTCAAAACTGAAACATTATTAAAAGAGCAATATTAATAGCAGACAGGGGAATGCAAACACAACTTACTTAAAAAGTTGGGTGGCTGAACCACAGCCACCGAGTCCTGACTCTGTAGCACAATTGCATCACTGGCATCGACGGACCCGAAGCAATTTCACCCAGACTCACATGGAAGAAGAACATGTTGACCAGACCTCTTGGTGTAAGGAGGCAGGTGCAGACACTCTTAACTCTCAGGAGTCCTGGTACTTTTCCCAGCTAATAATCCCACAGATGTCTGTGGACATTTACAGTCTTTGAGGAGAAAGGCAGGGAGGGGTCCACAACTTCCAGGCCGTCTGGCAAACCCTGAGCATCGAAGTCTGCAGGGCTCAGCAGTCCACCCCTGCCCCTCGGCCACTCAGAGGAAAGGCCCCAGGCTCACATCAGCGTCCCTCTCTCTCAATAAGACTGAGAAGCTTTCTCAGTATGAGCTGTGGCAAATGGAGGACAACTCACTTCCGTGCGTGCTTCCTCATTTCGCTAGGAATGAACAGGGGCTCAGGGTCACTTCAGAGCAGGGGGAGCCCTGAAGCTCACTCACATCACCTCCTCAAACTCGAGCTGCAGCCATGCTCATCACCTGAGCAGCAAACGCTCTAACTGTCCTCCAGACTCAACACATGACTTGGGCATATTCAGAGACAGGAGCCTCCTTAGAAGGGTGAGGACTGAGCCAGTGCTCAGAGAGAATGTACGGCTCGTTCACACAGGTAGAACCAAATCACAAACGTAAACAGGTTTCAAAGGGAAACATCTGCCGACCGAGGAGCTGAATATATTGGAGAGAACCTTCCAGTGGAGTACAACGTACCCACTGGGAAGAATGACAGTGACCTATAGGTCACGGTTTAGAAAAATGACCATGATATATTGTTAAAAGAAGAAGCAAGTTGCAGAATGGTATGTAATAGATGACACCACTTTTACGTCTAAATTAAAACAGCAACAACAAAACCCCAAGCTGAGCTAATGGGGACAACAGTTTGAAAACACTACATCCACATATCGTACATTTCCTAGTAAGTCATATTTCCCCTCTCCCTTTTCATCGAGGTGAAAGCTTGAGGCTCACTGTCCCGAGGAAGAGTGTGGTCCCACATAGGTCAGCGTTGGCCCCAGCATGGGGAAGAAGAAGGGTGGACACATCACTGGAGAGCACATCCCCCAGACAGGAATGGAAAGACACAGAGGCAGAAAGGGGACAGAGTCAGAGTGAACAGGGGCTTCCGGAGCATCTCAGAGGCCTTCTTTGGGCCTCAGAGGCGACAGAGAGCAATAGAGCGAGAACACAAACCAGTGGTGGTGGAGAGACAGAAATTCTAGATTAACGGAGGGAAATCCAACCGACAGGGGTTTTTAATTCCGCTGTCCACTTGGGAATGAGGAGATCATGATGTCGAGTAACTTCCAGGGTAAGGGGGAGCTATTGTAGGACAAAATGAAGACATTTTACCTTGTATACGTTGTTCTTTGGTGGTACTGGAATTGGTATTGGTGGCTATAACTGGCACATACTACCTCAGTAGTAGGGAGAAAAAGAAAGAAAGACAGAGAAGCCAAGGTATAAAAACAAGTGAATGCAAAGCATAGAAGGTGTTGAACTTGGTAAGCAAAGGCGTAATGGGAAGGGCAATGGCCAACCAAATGGATGAAGTACCTGAGAGGTGTGCAGAGTATTTACATAGTTTAGTTCCAGGGTTGGGACCCTAAAATCCCAAGGGCTTTGGGATTCTACATTATTGATCTAGATTCTACTACTGTCAGAAGATCAGTAACGACAGGTACCACATACTGAGCACTTTCCATGCGCCAGGCATTGTACTGAAAGCTTTCATTCATTAGCTTTCTTTACTCCTTATAAGAGACCTATGAGGTTGACATGTTCTGCAGATACACAGTAAGGCGTGGCAGGTTTGGTAACTGACTCCGTTATCTCATCCAGTAAATGAAAGACACTGGGTTGAATCGAGCCATTCAATTCCTGAAGCCATGTATTTCACCATTGCTCGAAACCCTGCCTCGCACCACAGACCATCTGGCTGTGGGGGCTCTAGTGATCACTTAGCTTTCTTGGTATTGTCTTCTTATATGCACAGTTAGGATGGGGTCAACCACTCTCAAATCCCCTTTGGTTCTCTCGTTATCCCCTGGTCTAGTGCAGTGATGTAGACAGGAAGGTAGTTTTTTTGGGTTCAGAACCCTAGAAGCCTGTCTTATTAAAGAAAGCTTTAGAAATCCTGGAACAACTGAGAGATCCAATCTCAGCACATAAACTTTCTTGGCACAAAATTAAAAAAATAGTGAAAGCACATGATTAAGAGACAGGCGTGCTAGGTGCTGTGAAAAGGGAGGGTGCTCCATGCGGGAAGTAGGAACTCTGAGCCATGCCTGTCCCCCATATGTGCTTTCTCACCAGCCCTGCATGCATGGAAGTTCTTACAGCCAATAGTACCATAGTTTCAGTTTGCAACAGGGACACCTGGACACTAAGCCCTCCATGCTTGCATGGTTTCTCCGCAGCCTGCCCAACCCTTCAGGAACTGTGACTGAGGCCCTGTTAATACTCTATGTTCTTCTCAGCCCCTGCTCCTGACTATAAGCCTATTCCTTTTAACAAAATATGAAACAATCTCTCACTGAACAGTTTTTTTGCTTGTAATTCTCTGCCTGATGTCTTTTTCTGATTAAACAGAAGCAAGTTCCTAGCACCAGCCTTGAACAGGGTTAGGCATTTGTGACAGGCAGGATAATGGCAGAATAATAGGCAGAATAGTCTTCAGAACCTGTGAATATGTTACCTTACATGGTAAAACGGACTTCCCAGAAGGTTAAAGACCTTGACATAATTATCTTGCATTACCTGGCTGGGCTTGATCTAACCACACGAGTCCTTAAAAGCAGAAGAAGGAAACAGAGGAGTAAATAAGAGACGTGCCACCAGAAGAGACAGGAAACACTGGAAGCAAGAGGGACCTGTTGCTGGCTCTGAAGATGGAGGAAGATGGCCACAAGCCAAGGGAGGCAGGCGGCCCACAGAAGCCGGGAAAGATCATTGGGTGATCTCCAGCAAGGACACCGGATTCTTCCAACAACCCGAGTGAACACAGGGGCAGATTCTCCACTAGATTCTCCAGAAGGGAATATGGCTCCCTACCACCTTGATTTTAACCCAGTGAAACTTACACTGAACTTCTGACCTACAGAACTGTAGGACAATAAATCTGTGTTGTTTTAAGCTGCTAAAATTGCAGTGATCTGTTACAGCAGTAACAGAAATCTAATACAGCACTCCAAAGAACAATCCATTTTTTGGAGACAGGGTTATCTTTCTTTATGCAACAAAATAATGATAGCAATGGCATATGCCCCACTGAATAAAACAGAATCAGTAATACAAATAGATACAAATAGACAAATACAAATTTTCTGATACAAAGAGGTAAATAGGTAAATACACAAGGGCAGCTCTTCTTTTTTTTTTTTTTTTAACTTTTTTTTTTCAACGTTTTTTATTTATTTTTTGGGACAGAGACAGAGCATGAACGGGGGAGGGGCAGAGAGAGAGGGACACAGAATCAGAAACAGGCTCCAGGCTCCGAGCCATCAGCCCAGAGCCTGATGCGGGGCTCGAACTCACAGACCGCGAGATCATGACCTGGCTGAAGTCGGACGCTTAACCGACTGCGCCACCCAGGCGCCCCGCAGCTCTTCTTTGTAATAGAAAGCCAACTAATAAATGTAGAAGGAAAGAAGCTAGAAAAATCATCAATGGATGTTAAAACTAGCGGGTAGAAGTCTGATGAGGATGTTTTAATAGTCTCAACATATCTCCCCATAAGTTTCTCATTAATTACAAAGAGAAAATTAGTAACATTAAAGAAACCTTGTGGACACTACCTTAGCCAAGTGATCACGCTGGCATCACGTGCCCTCGGGACACACACCAGGTACATGCACCGCTGCCAAAAATCCATTAACCTGAATCTAATCATGAGGAAGCATCAAACGAACCCAAGTTGAGCAACAAAATAATTGGCCTGAACTCCTCAAAAGTGTCAAGGTTAAGAAAGATAAAGAAAGATGAGAAACCGCTCTAGACTAAAGAAAAATAGACACGACGACTAAAGACAATGTGTGATCCTGGCTTGGGTCCTGGACCAGGGTAAAAAATAGCGAACAGGGATATTAGCGGAACAATTGACAGAATTAGAATACAGATTGTGGATTAGATAATCGTACTGTGTCACCGATACATTTCCTGATTTGAGACCTGCACCGCAGTGGTGGGAGAGAATGTCCGTGCTCTTAGGAAATACTTTCTGAAGCAGTTAGGGTAAAGTGCCTCATGTGCCCAACTCTTCACTGGCTGAGTTAAAAAATAATCATAATATACAACTATAAATTACACAGAATGACAAGGCAAATGGGGCAAAATGTAAATAATGGGTGAAACTGGATAAAAGATAGAAGGCAGCTCACCATTCTATTCTTGTAACTTTCCTTCTTCCATTTAAATATCAACATAGAAAGTTACCCAAGAAGCCCTAATAATTATCCTTTCAATTGTTATGCTCATATTTGATCCACTGCTATATGACACACAAAGAGAATTTCAGGGAAAGAAAATATGACTTTGATGAGTTTAATTTTCTTTAATGTAATGCAATATATAACTGGCTAGGTGATTTTTCAATTAATGTTATTAATATGCTATATAATACCTTGTGTATCGTAGGCAAGTAATAAATAACTGTGCAACGAGCATCAAGTAATTTAGTTTGAACAGGTCAGCATCTCAAATAAAAGCATGGAGATGTATAACATGATACGAAATAAAAACATAACAAAAGCTAGACTGAAGTGTGAATGAGCCAGAAAACTGAGGTGGTTAAGAGCCCTTGCTCTGGAATCAGATGGACCATGAGCATCTGAGAGCCAACTTGGCCACATAGAATAATGACCTTGGGACAAGCTGTTTAAAACTTCCCTGAGCCTCAGTTTGCTCATCTATGAAATGGGGACCATAACAAAGCTCCCAGGGCTACTGTGAAAAGTGAATTAATGAATTATGTGAGGTATTTAGCAAGTGGCTCACACATAGTTTTAAATGTTACTTCTTACTACCATTGGGTTCTAATACTTAGGTACTCGTTTGTTTCTCTTACAAGAAAGAGAATCAACATTCAAACCAAACTAAAAAATAAATTCATTTAGTGGGTATCTACTGTCAAATGCTTGAAAAGCCACACTTTTAATGCACCTAAGAAACAAATTTGCCCTGGACGAAAGTTAAAGCACAGCTAAAGTAAAAGGGCAGCTAAAGGGCCCTTTTAAACTTTCCTTCTCCCTATCCAGCCCCCTGCCCGCCCCCAACCCGAGACTCTACAACTTTAGACATGTTTCTTCAAATTGAGAATTGCTTCCTCATGGTAGACATTCTGTTTTTTCTACTTCAGGCCCACTGTTTATTTTTCTGAATGCAGTATGGCCCCTGTAACGCTCGGGCCATCTGAACCGCTTCCTAAACATTCTGAATTCCACGTGTCTGCTTCTTTCATGCTTCCTCTCCAAGTGGTGCCTTCCCTACAGTTCAGCTGGTCACTCACACATGCTCTTATCGATTATCTTAATGCCTATTTGACCTCAACACAGCACTTATGAATATAGGGCATTCCTCACACATAAAATGCCTTCTGGCCATTGTTCCTACCCAACCATGTCCATCATCCAAAACACTTACATGAGTGCCAGTCCATGAAGTCTTTCTTTTCTTTCTTTTTCCTTTTTAATCACCTTATTCTGTTTGCATTTTTCAGTAATGCATTCATTTGGGGGGGGGGGGGCTCATTAGAGAACTGTATAATAAACCAGCGATTTGCTCTTAATCTATTAAAAATAGAGAAGGATAATTAAAAACAAACAAACAACTATGCTCTTTCACTTGCTGCGTACCAGAGGTGATCTGGAGCCGTTCTTGACTACCATGATGGTCCATCACTCTCCTCTTCATTCACTCAACAAATATTAATAGGTGTGACAGGAAACAAGACAAATACCATTCTTGCTCTCATAGAGTTTCTAATAAGAGACATTCTAATAAAATACAGACAATGCAATAATGAAATGATAACAAAATAACCGAAAAGAACAAAAAGCACTTAAGAAGGAAACAAAATATAATGCCAAAGAGCTTAATTAGGTTACGTGGGAAGGTAGTGGGAGGCAACTTTACAGCAATCAGGAAAAGCCTCTCTTGGGGAAATATATTCAAATAGACCCTAAGGGTGGAGTGGAGCCAAATAAGTAAACACATGGCAGCAACATCTTTGTGGTAGAGGGAACAGCACGTGCAAAAGCCCAAAGGTGGCAATGAGCCTGGAGTGCTTGCAGATCAGGAAGAGGTCGATGTGGCCAAAACAGAGAGCCTCCGGGGCGGGTGGGAGGAGAGGGGCTAAATGTGCTGGCAGGGGCCAGCTTATGAAGGTGATGGGCAGGTGTCTGGATTTTATTCAATCTCCATGAGAGGGTTTTTTACCATTTCTTTCTTCTTATGTAGATATTTCATGGGTTTATATAAGCTCTCCACACAAAAGGTGCTTAATAAATGCTTGCTAGGGGCATAAATTACAAAAGAAGCTAGCAGGGAAATGGAGCCAATATTCTTAGATTTTGGATGATGCTTTCTGTCATCAACATGCACATGTGCTCCATCAACCTTAACTTCAGGTCAATAGGTCTGTTATACTGCAGGAAAACAGAGTTGTCATGGCAACCCTAATTAGGTGGTTTTCTTTCCAAGGAGGATGAGCCAAATGCTGCACTTACAGGCTGGTTTGGCTCTCTAAAATATCTGAAAGGACTGCAACCCTCTACAAGTTGGAACACTTAGCACAGGGAGTGCCCCGTGTACCAACAAAGCGGGTTCCCAAAGTCAGCTTGTTTGCGAATTCAGGGGATGCATTTTCCTTTAGAAATAATGTTGTGAAGGAGGTGATACTCTTAGGCCAACCCACTAAAGCTTTTACAAATCCACAGAGTAGCAGAAATACTGTAGATCTGCAATGAGAAAATAATAGAAGTGAGTTCTTTTGAAATGTAGCAATTAAACAAAAATTAGGTTGGAGCTTTTAATTTATCTTCATGCTCTTATCTGAGGAAAAGAAGGTTTAATCAGAATAAAATGAGGAGAGAAGTGGGAAATTCAGTGCAGATTCTATTAAGGAATTCTGGGCGCCATCAAGGCTTTTAGAGGTTAATGTCACTAATTTTTTCATTATTATTACTTTGGATTCAGGCGTCTCTCACCTTAGTCATAATCATGGGCATTTTGGGCTTAGAAATACAAGAATAACCTGTGAAGAGGGGCTGCCCTGAGGTTTTCAGCTGTCCCGAGATTCTCTAAGGAAATAGAAAGATTTAAGAGAAAGATGGCCCCAAACATAATTAGGGAAGCTCTGAAAAACTGGAAAAGTAAAATGAGGGAGAAAGAAAAAAGGAATCCCCACGAGAGTCAGCAACAGAAACTGGTTCACCTAAAACAGCTTGATTGCTACCAAAAACCAGTGAGGTGAGGAGGAGAGAGGAAAAGGAGGAGAGTGAGAAAGACAGGACAGGTGCCAAGGGGCAGGGGTGGGAAGTTAAGGACCAAAGACTGGACTGGTCTTGGATGGGTGCAAGAGAGGAAAGTTTTCATTCACTTACTCAAACATATGGGATGTGTGAAAATTGAATGGCACATTCTTCTAAGATTGAATCTGCACTTCATATAACTGTGTCTCAACCAAAATACAGCACAATGCTTTGTATGTGAGAGAGTTTAATAAATTCTTGTTAAATACGTGAATACTGCAACAACTACAACAGCAGCAGCTGATACCTATTAAATGCCTATTACATGTTAAGCATTTTATATGTGCCATCTTGTTTAATCCTCACAACAACATGAGATAGTTATCAGCCCTATTTTACAGATGAGGAAGCTGAGGCTTAGATAAGGTAAGTGGTTTGCTTAAAGTCACATATAGTTAGTAAATGATGAAGGCCGCTTTAGAACAAAGTCTTACACATGAAAAAATGCTCCACATCACTCATCATCAGGGAAATACAAATCAAAACCACAACGAGACACCACCTCACACCTGTCAGAATGGCTAACATGAACAACTCAGGCAACAACAGATGTTGGCGAGGATGCAGAGAAAGAGGAACTTTTGCATTGCTGGTGAGAATGCAAACTGGTGCAGCCACTCTGGAAAGCAGTATGGAGGTTCCTCAAAAAATTAAGAATAGAACTACCCTACGACCCAGCAAATGCACCACTAGGTATTTATATAAGGGATGCGGGTGTGCTATATCGAAGGGACACGTGCACCCCCATGTTTATGGCAGCACTATGCACCATAGCCGAAGTATGGAAAGAGCCCAAATGTCCATCGATGGATGAATGGATAAAGAAAATGTGGTATATATATACAATGGAGTATTACTCGGCAATCAAAAAGAATGAAACCTTGCCATCTGCAACTACATGGATGGAACTGGAGGGTATTATGCTAAGTGAAATTAGTCAGAGAAAGACAAAAATCATATGACTTCACTCATATGAGGACTTTAAGAGACAAAGCAGATGAACATAAGGGAAGGGAAACAAGAATAATATAAAAACATGGAGAGGGACAAAACAAAAGAGACTCATAAATATGGAGAACAAACTGAGGGCTGCTGGAGGGGTTGTGGGAGAGGGGATGGGCTAAATGGGTAAGGGGCATTAAGGAATCTACTGAAATCATTGCTTCACTATATACTAACTAATTTGGATGTAAAGTTTAAAAAATAAAAAATAAAGTTAAATAAAAAAAAAAAAAAAGAACAAAGTCTTATTCTTAACCTCTCTGCTCTGCTCTGTACCTGCCTCAGTATATATTACAGCAATGCTAAGAAAGGAAAGAACTTCAAAAGCCAGATTTTCAACAAGTATCTGATCAATTCCTTTTGATATTCATCAGTGTAGATCTATCAGTAACATGCATTCATATCCCAAATTGCTTTCTCTGGAATATTCTTCTTCTTTAGATTATTTTACCACTGGCAATAAGGGGCCTGCCATGAGTGTTTGGGGAAGGCAGCAGTTCAGGACAGATATCAATTGCTAAACCAAATAAGCACATCAATAGGTGCAGAAAAAATATTTTACCATGTCCAACAATCATTCATGATAAAAACTCCTAGAAAACTAAGAATAAAGGGGAACCTCCTCAATTTGATAAAGAATATCTACAAAAATCCTAACATCATACTTAGAAGTAAAAGACTGAATGCCTTCCCACCTAGGATCAGGAACAAGGCAAGAATGTTGCTGCTCACCACCCTTATTCAACATAGAAGTCCTAGCCAATGCAATAAGGCAAGAAAATAAAATAATAGGCATATATATCAGAAAGAAAAAATAAAACTGTCCTTATTTGCAGATGTCATGATAGTCTAGGTAGAAAATCCCAAGGAACTACAAAAAGCCAGTAGAACTAATAGGCCAATTTTGCAAGATTGTAGGATACAAGATCACCACACAAAAATTAATCATATTACTATCTGCTAGCAACAAACATATGCAAACCAAAATTAAAAGCATGGTACCATTTATAATGACTCCCTCAAAATAAATGAAAACCTACCTACCTTCCTAAGTATAATGCAAAAACAAAGAGACCATACAAACACGTTGTTTTGCAGTGATACAACAGCCCTGGCTCATGACTGTGGTGGTGGTTACATGAAACTACATAAGATAAAATCACATAGAGCTATACACACACATGCATAAAAACATGCAAATGAATGCAGGTTCAAAAGATGCTGAAGAGAAATAGATGAACGTAGTATATAACAAAATGTTGTTAAATATGAAGGATGATTATCTGGAGTCCATTATACTATGTTTTCCTGGCTTTGTGTATGCTTGAGAACTTTCTTAAAAAAGTATTTTGAAGTCCCAACCTAACTCAACATAAAGACAGCAGTTTCCAGAACCAATCTGATGACTCTCCTTTTTGATGACCAATAGGAAATTCAGAAGACATTAGCATAAAAGTCTGCGGTACCCTCTGAAGGTTTTAGCTACTATATGCTGAGGAGATGCAAAATCATTCTATCATTGATCCAAGAAACGTATCATGGTAAACTTGGAGCTGCAAATGATATAGGCTGCATTCTGAAAACAGATTAAAAATACCTGAATTGTCTTATACCACTGTCCTCCATTTGTATAAGGAATTAAGAGTTAACACTGAGATGGAATCACTTTATATCTCTGATCCAAAATCTCTGCTAAGTGTTCTGCTTGCATGTTTAAAATGCTTTGTTTAGAAGAAACGTAATTATTTCAAGAAATCTGCTCTGAGGAAGTTTCTTTGTTTTTCCTTTCCTTTTAGATATTCATTTCAAAGGGACTGGCCAAAATTATTTAATGACTGAGCTTTGCTACTGTACTTCAGTTTCATGGAACACCTAATCCAGGAGCTTTAACTGACACTGGTAGGAAGAGGGAGGCTTGCTTGCCTTGCTCTTCCTTTCTCTTGCATTCTCCCTCCCTGCCTTCCCTCTCTCTCTTAAGGGAAAAAGCAAAATAATTCCATTTTTTATTGGGAAAAAAGTCACTGTAGCACATGCTATCCTTCTGTTTCCTTGTGGTATAAAGGTGAAATACTATCTCCTGCTGCCACCTTTGCCACCTGGCAAATTCTACAGCTTTCTTTGATACCTAGCTCAACCATCATCATATCTTGGTGAAACCCCTACGCCCTTTTGGGAAGTTACTAGCATAGCACTCTCTTGTATTCTTCTAGTGTACTTTGTTCATAACTCAGACCCAGCACTTTCCACAGTATAGTATAATTTACTATTTCATACGCTGTTCTCCCTCCCTAGACTGTGAGCAGCTCAAGGGTGGAAACACATCTTTCTTATTTATCTTTGTAGCTACAGGACTTGGCTCCAGCCCAGGCACGTACTAGGTACTGAATACCTTATACATTAATAAAAGACAGGAAAGCAGGAAAGCACCAGACAGGCTTTCCCCTACCCCAGCTCCCCCTGCAGGCTTTTCTTTTTCAAGAGACTTTAATGTTAAGGAGATGGAATGACATTGTGGGAGGCTGCAGAGCCAGTGAGCCATGGATAAGCCCAGAGATTTCTACAGCTAAGGAAGGGAGTACAAGAAAAGAATGGTGACATTACAGAAATGAAACCACAGGGTTAACAATTAGAACAGTTAAAGGTATGTGAAGAAGGTAATTAATTATACCGAGACTTCTGCTTTCTTCTGGATTTCTCTATATCAATTAATTTGAAATACAGATATGTACCCTTAGAATTTAAGATTAATTTATGTTAAGAAATAATTATATTTCTATAAAGGAAAGTCACATCAGAATGTTTACCTCAAGAAAACTATGTCTATATCTCAACCCCTAGGACTGGACTATGTAGTATGATCAAAAAAGTCACTAGCTTCTGGGGCACCTGGGTGGCTCAGTCGGTTAAGTATCTGACTTCGGCTCAGGTTATGATCTCATGGTCCATGAGTTCGAGCCCCCGCATCAGGCTCTGTGCTGTCAGTTCAGAGCCTGGAGCCTGCATCAGATTCTGTGTCTCCCTCTCTCTCTGCCCCTCCCCCACTCACACCCTGTCTCTCTCTGTCTCTCAAAAGATGAATAAATGTTAAAAAAAAAAATTTTTTTTAAAGTCACTAGCTTCTAATGGCAGGCAACCCTAACTTAGGCCAAAAGTCTGAGAACAGTCTTCAGTAGCGGCCCTAAGGAATAAAGAACCCGTAGTGGCTAGTCAAGTATCCGATACATGGCTCTTCAGTGAACGTATGTTGAATGAATGAATCAATGAGTAACGTGACAATAATAACAATACAGTTAGAGCACATACATCATCTTCTATTCATGTGGCAGGCCTTCCCTCCTTTCTCCCAGTTGGCAATGCTTATAATTTAGTGTCTAGAAACTTAACAATTTTTACTGTTCCTTATCAAGTTAATCCTTTTCCCCCAGGCCACACCTTCTACAAGGAATCTGAACATCGGCTAAAGTCCAAAGTTTCTGTTATTGGCAAAGTCCCCACCCCCAATTTGTGGGATGCCAATCTTAGCAGATTGCTAATAGGTAATCAGAACCTTCTCCACCCAATGAGGCTACTACAGAAAACAGCACGGTCTCGGAGATAGATAAAGTAACCCCTCTCCCCGCAAACCATACCTCCACTCTGAGGAAGAGCCAGGAGAGAATGCTGACTTCTTGCTCTGGTGCCCACTTTGGGCCAAAAAGAATCTCTGAGTTGCGGGCATGGGGTGTGACAGAAACTGTGACCAACTCAACTGGCTTTGAATCTCAAAACTTCTTATTGCAAAGAACTTACTAGGGATCCTCAGACCTAATTTAGCCTCACTGTACAGGAAACCGAGGCCAGACACAGTAAAAGACCTGCCTGAGAACACAGCCAGTGAAAGCAGCTATGACTAGAACCATCTACTTTGTGTTTCTGGTCTCCCAGCAAAGAAAGGGGACCAAGAGGCAAAGAGAAACACAAGGAGTGAATAATCAGTTCATTGGGAGCTGATGCAGTTAATACACCTGGTCAGAGGCTGTGAGCCCATCACCCCAGAGCCCTGCACACCCGGGCAGTTCTACCGAACTCTATGCAAGTACTGAGAGGGGAAAGCCGTCGGCTGGACAGAACTGCTCAAGAACTTAGAAAATGGCCTGAAGAATCAGAGACAGGGGGAGCCCTCAAGCAGGTACACAAGGAGAAAAAGGAACCGAAAGTGTAGGAAAGGTACGCTAAGAGAAAGATTTGTCTACAAGGTGGTGCCTCAGGGGCCCCTTCTGGACGTCAGAAAGACTGAATAAGCAAACAGAGGTCCACCAAGATGGCTTCTGATTCTAAGTTGTACCACCTGGGATTGCCAAGGGGGGTGTTTCTGCTAACTTACAAAAATTTTTAAAGGTCTCAAAACCACCGCCCTACAGTACTTAAAAACCCAATTCAATGATTTAGCTGCTGCTGCTGCTGCTGCTGCTTCTTCTTCTTTTTGAATAGCAACACCCAGTTAGGAAATGTTTCATAAGTATAAATGGCCTGCTACAGACATGGCACCTTGAGCCGGACTCCCTCTCACACTCTGAGTCTTGTACTAATGACAGCTGGCTCTTCTGGACTGCCGCTAACCCCAGGAAGCAGTCCCCGGGGCTAACCACCTGCCTACAAGTACCTTCCTATCACAGCCCAGTGAGGTCTGCTGCCACTGAGCGATCCCATTCTCACAGGGATGTGTGTGCACGGCCTTAAACACCTTCCCCCCTCACCGACTGATGAATTTCTGATGAACTGTCTCAGGAAAAAAATGTATTCTCTCTTCTTGTCCCATTGTGAAGCAAAGAAACAAGACAAAACAGAAATGCAAAACAGTAGCAGCAGAAACCAGGGACCTAAATCACTGACGAGAGGCCTACCAGGAATTAGTAATGAACCAGACACATACTCATGGTACAGAAAAGGAAGTGAAATTAGATCTGATTAACAGTCAGACAATCCCATCAAACTTAAGTTCTCTTGGGAGTGTCAAGAAACCACCAGTAGAATGTTCACAACAATCTTTAGCTACATTTACACTGTCCTCTAATTTAACCTCTTCCCCCGCCTCAAGTGCCAGCATTCAAGAATAGTAGTGTGCACAAACCATGGGAAACGTTTGCTGAGCACCTGCCACGGCAGACTGCTGGCCTAATGCTATCCCCTGCTCGTTTGTTGCTTTAAAAATCTGTTGTTGTTGCTGTTGTTGCTGTTTTACTTGATATCTAACAGGACAGCGATTTTGTTTTCTGAGTTACTTCATCCTTAAGTACTCAGGGGAGATCTAATATAGTGGGTCAGCCCTCAGGTCTGGAGTCAGAAAGATGGGCTTCGGCCCCCATTCTGCGCTTAGAGAGATAGTATTAGCACTTGCCCCACGGGGAGCCTGAGGGTCAGGTGATGATGTATGGACAGCACTGAGTACTGTGCTCGGCACACATTAATTTCACAATAAGACATTCACTTCACAACAAGAACTGCACTGAAACTAAGATGTTGAGCTTTGGAGTCAGAGACTGACTACGTGAGAAACCTGGACAAGCTAATTTCTGGTGCCTTCTTCACCTACAAAGTGAGGGATAATACTATTACCATACTTGGTTAGGGTGAAGTAGGAAATGCTGCACATGTGATAATCTGCACATGTTAGTGTCTTATCGCAGCAAAAGCTCATGGGAAGTTGGCTCCATGCACGAGTGACTGTCCCGGACATCTATCTTCACTTCAAAGCTCAGTGATCCAGGTTGACCGAAGAAGAGAGGCACGGGAGAATTTGGTAGGAAAAAAAAAAAAAAAAAAAAAGAGGTTTTGTTTTTGTTTTTTTACCAACCCAACCTGGAAGAGGCACTGTCGACTCTGCTCATATGTGACTGGCAAGAAGTAGTTACATGGTCCAGGCCAATGAACAAAAGATCTTTATATTTAAAAATTTCTTACAGAGTGAAAATTCAGTCTGAGTTAGAATTTAATGACTGATCACTCTGTACTTACTTATATTGGTATTTGAAATGATCCTGTTCCTGAGTATGCCGAGGAAAGATACTCCAAAGAGCCAGGAATCCCCACAGATGACTCAATGCTGGTGTGCACCGTAAGTGACTGCTGAGCACTCCCCGTGCTCATGCTTCCTGGAAAGTTCTTGGGGAATGCACTCTGCACACTGCTTCAGTCTCAAAGATCAGGCTGGTTCTTGAGTTCTCTAAACATTGGCCTCAACTTTGTAATTTTCATACCATCTACTGCCAATCGCTAGCTCCAAGCAAACACAAAAAAATTTTTTTCTGAAAAAGCTGCAAAATTTGAAGTAGATACATAAGGATTTCTGCTCAAAGATGGGTATAACAGACAAAATGAACGTACAGGTAACTTACAAGGAGAAGATAATAGCAAGGACTAAATCAGGGAATTAATATCTAACATATATCAGGAACTCCAGCAAATCAATAAGAAAAAAGGTAGAAGTGGGCAGAATATATGAACAGGCAATTCATAGAAGGGGGAACTTAAATAGGTAAAAGCAAATCAAGTGATGAGCAGCCTACTAGTAATCAGAGAAATAAAAATTAGCGGTGCCATAAAGATTGACAAAAATGAAAAATTTGTATAATGCAAAGTGTTGGCAGGGACTTGGGAAAATGAGCCTCCCCAAGCATCTCCACTGAGATTCTAAACTGGCCTTCCTTTCCAGAAGGGCATCCGTTCGTGCTGTGAGGGTGTCTCGCACAGCACGCTGAGACAATTTAGCTGTTTATCACGATGGGAATGAAAAGAAAAATGTAATGCATGCCTGGGATGGAACCCCACATGGCAACAAGGTTCAACCACCTCTGTACATAGAGGAAAGACCTGAAAAGCATAAAGCCTAGCCAACGTGAGAAACAGAATGAGAACCTGAGTACATCACCTATGTCAATGAAAAACATCACTTATGTAAAGTCCCCAAAACAGCACTATATATTTTTAAGGGCATATCAACAACATTATCAAGGAGAATGGAAACAGAACAGAGATAGGGAGGTGAAGAAAAAAAAGAAAAAAGCAAAAGCAGGGCCTTCCTCCAACTAGTGGTGATGATTATGCCCTCTATTAACTAACCGGTATGAAGAATTGAAGTCTCTACCCCAAGGTTCCACAGATACTTACACCCACACAAAAAGGTAGAGAAGCAATGGCAGGAATTAGTTGTTATTCATCCATGAAGTTCTTCCTAAAGTTACCAACTAACGTATGTAGACAAATGGGATCAAATAAGCTATCCCTGTTTAGACAGGGATCTAAACAGAAAAGACTTCGAAGCAAATAAAAAATACTGATGTTGTTACTTGTTGTTTAACTGCCAGAGTAGATCAAAATTGCTCCAGAGGAGGCTTTAAAAGGAAGAAGTGAGCCCTTTTTGTGCAGAATTAATTGATAAATCTTCCAAAGCAAGAAACCCGGGTCCTAAAATATAAGGCAGCCCTGGTGGAACACAGTCAGAGACTTAAAAAAAGGAAAATTCAGTGAATTCGTTATAAAGGTCAAAGTACTACCTGTCACCTAAGCTCACTCTGTTATTCCGTTCTGACTTTCCCAATTTTGGTACATGTTAATTTTGGCACATCATTACCCTACACACGAGACAGGATGTGTCCCACAGTGATTCATCAATAAGAATGTATTCTCTCTGTGGGGGTGTAAGGACACGGGTGAGGTGAAGGTACAAAATACATGCTGATACTTTGCCATAATTGACTGCAATAAAAAATGGGAGTAGTTTTCTCCCATGTTTAAAGCACTAACAGCATATATATTTGTGTTGTGTGTTTTATAGACTTTATTATATATTACCCGTTGAAGATTTTTTACTGTATTTGTCTCTTTTTATTCTTTTTCTTTTATTTTCTCTCTTGCTCTCCTTTTTTCATCACATCTTAAGAAAGGATGAAAGTCCTGATTATTTGTATTCACATGTTCAATTCTGGGGGCAGATAAACATAATGTTATGGGCAAGTCAACTAATGCACGTCCTATTCTCCTCCCAGCTGCACGTATGAAACTAACAAAAGTCCCAACTAAAATGGTCCCATCACATAAACTAGGGCAACATTACCAAGTCCTGCTTTGACAAATCCAATTCACCCCGGTGTTTTTGATGCAACCAGATGCTGGAATTACAGTAGAATTTTCTGTCCTCTGAGGAACTTTGTACTCAGCCTTGCAAGAATATAAGCAGTCCTTGATAAAGCTACTGAGAGAAGTTACTTCTTAAATCAGAGGAGAAGGGAGAGGGGACAGGGAAGAGGAAGACAAGGGAAGGAGGGGGCACAAATGGGAAAGGGAAGGATGGAGGGAGAGGAGGCACCAGGAAGCAGGGGGCAGGCGTGAGGGAGGACACAGGGGTGAACGGAGGAGGGTCCAAGTTGAGGACTACTGACAGAGCAAGGCTAACGTAGTTATTCCAATTATTAGGGATACTCTAAGTACCCTGGTCACGAATTGTACTCCATACAGTAGTATGGATCCAAATCTCCCGGTTTTCTTCTCTAGGATTTATTTTCATCTTCTGACCCTGCAGTGCTCTTCCAGCTGGTCTTACAATCCTTATCAGAGCAGAGGTGAGAACTGCACCCACAGACTTCTGAGCACCCTCAATTCTAAAAGCTTTTCACTTCCTCTGGCAAAGGATGCCCCTGGCCTGCTGTTCCCAATTGTTCCCCCTGGCCGCCTGGGCATGACGGCTCACCCCACATGACCACCCAGATGAAGGGACAACCCGTCTCTGCATCTGTATGGTGACCACAGTGATCTTTCATCACCCGGGCTCCAGCTCCATTTTGTGGCCTGGCCTCTATCAATCCTCTGTGCCTTGCCAGAAGCTTTGTCTTCATTTTGCAACCTGTTCCTGCTGATGCACGGCACTTGCTTGCCAGCTTCTTTGGAAGTCTTAAGACTTAAGAAATCTCTGGCAAGAAACTGTGGAGGATTAGTTGAGGCTACAAACTGGAGATGAAATTCCTGATACAGCCAAATCTTAAAAGTTTGGCCACATTTGTCCGTGATGATTTTTTTTTTCTTTCTCTTCATACTGAAAATTCGCAACAGAAGAGTTTTTAAGGAAAATTAACAGTGATCTCTTGGTGACAACTACAGCCATAAATGAAAGCCTGCTCCTTATGCACAGAGAGATTCGGAGTGCCATGTAACACCCAGGCCAACATCACATCCTCTTTGAGTGGGCACTGGCTTCCGCAAACATATCATCTCTCTTGGCATCTTACTCGAAGCTCCATACATATAAAAAAAAAAAAAAAAAAAAGCAATATAAATGAAAATGTGTGCGTAAGGCAGCAAACAAATGTTGAGGAGATGAAGTCCACATTAGCCATATGGTATTTTTTGGTAAAAACAATCATTATGTGATATTAGGACCAAAGAATATGAAATTCAAATTCATCTCTAAAATCTGGCATCTTGTTTATTTCTGCTATCGTGTTGTATACTAGGACTTCTTTCCTTATCGTTAAATCCTCAAAAACAAAATTTAAAAAAAAGATGACACTTTAATATGAAATAGCATACTGCTTTTTTTTTTTCATTGGGACATAAGACATAGCTCCTTGGTTATTACAGAAATCTACTCCCTGTCCCATAAAAAAAAAAAAAAAACCACAAACTTGGTAAACATGTAAACAGCTTAGAGTTTTCAATCTGGAAAGACAAACTTTGTAGTCTCAGTCTATTTTTGGAAAGGTCAAGCATGTTATCTATTGTTTGAATTTGATGGGATGTTTCAGTCAAGTGAGAGAAGAAGTTATTTAAACTATTATTTATAGATGACGAGGCTGATTAATTGCTTCAGCAAACTCCCAGCCGCCTACGAACATGCACTTGACCCTATGGCTGACTGAGCGTGTGCACACTATAGTCACAAATGGGAAGCTTGTGGTGCTTTCTTCCATCTGAAATGACATAGTGCTATTATCAACAGGAGTAAAGAAGAGGGTTACTATCTATAGATAACATTATATTTCGTTCACTTCTCTAACAAATTAATCTTGTTAGCCTTCCATTAGTAGAGGGTAATAAGGTACAAACATATTCAACAGAGACACTTGGACTTAGTGAGAGGCCAATGGCCAATGATGATCCATGTAAAAGGAATACAGAAGACTGAGCGATGACTAATGAGGGTAAGAAATTTAGTGCGAAGATCCAATCTTTGGTCCTGCCTTCTCCTCTAAGTATTGCTCACTGTCAACAGCACAGTAGCTAGGAAAGGTTGTTTGGAAAGTAGATACTAAATCAACTATGAAGGTCAAAGAGAGTGAGATGTGTTTTGCATTTCCCTAAAAGGCACATTTCACACATTTAGGAGAGAAGATACCAGTGCAAACTGTGATTAGCAGTTCGCTTTTATTAACACAGATAGAATAAACAGGAGTTTCCTAATATTTCCTTTGCAAAATAACAGGTGTTAGGGACTGTCCGGCTCTACCCACACTCTGCATTCGTGTCAATCCCAGATCAAGAGCACTTAACTTAGGTCTTACAGCCCATGGTATCTGGTTCTATACCTACTGACGATGGCTCCCAAATCCTGGCCAGAAACTCGATCTGCAGGTTCTTCAAATGTCAACTGCTGCCTTCCTACAGACGAGTCTGTGGACACCAACCCAACACACTAGTCAGCTCTCTGCTCCTCACCTGCTTTACTGCCAACTAAATGGACAACACAACTCCTGAACCCTTCTATAACCTTGGCTTACACAACCTTGGCTTAACCTTCCTTCTCTTCTTAGCTAACACCGACTCTCAGTTTTATCTTCTAGACGTTAACTATAGTCTGTACAAAATAATAATCCATTCAAAAAATTTACTGAGCATCTACTATTTGCCAAACACAATTCTAGGGGTTGGGTGTGTAGTAGTGAACAAAGTCATTTGTGACATTTTTAAATTTAGAAATGAAGACTGTCATCTGGTAGGAAAACCCACAGCCAAACAAACAGCAAATACAGGCTCAGGAAAGGGAAGAGCTGGGTGACACTTATCTGTGCCATCCTAGCCAAGAATCTGCACGTAAAACATGCAACTTGCTACAAGCGCGTAATAAAAGAGCAGGGGTTGTGTGTCGGCCAAGACGTCAATTCAGCATGTAATGTAACACACGTCACCTTGCTTCTGGGATTACACCAATTGGCACAATGATTCCAAAATCAATTGTCTGCCCTCGATGCTGACCCAGCAAAGGGATTAGCATTGCATTACAAAAATGAACCCAAGAAGCACAAAAACAAGGAAGGCACTAAAAAATATGCTGGGACAGAACTATGGAAACAGGTACACAGATTCAAGCCAACCAACCACAAATTCTACCTTTTAATAATCTTACCCAAGCAGTGGCCTTCCTAAGCCTGCAATCCCAGGGTACTTGGTGTGACAGGCCCTGTAGGGAACTCTACAGCCCAGTTACCTACTTTCTCTTTGGCTGCCCTATGGGTCTCACCTTGGTCAGATGCTCTCCTCTCAGTCCTGTTGCCAAAATCACCACACTCTTAATCCACACCCTCTGACTTCCACTTTCAAAGCCCACAAAGGGCTTGCCTTATTTAGGATTGCTTTTGGGGAGGTGGGGGGGACTTATTATGGTTAGGATTGATTTTTAATACAGTTAGGGCATTAAAAAGTTCTTTTCTTCCCCCCTTCCCACACATATTCTGTAGGTCAAGAACAAAGATTGTGGATGCCGTATTGGGTCTCTGCTTACCTAATGGCCCGAGCTAAAAGTGGTATTAATGAAGAATATTTCAACCAATTATAAACTCTAATAACTGAAGGTTGAAAGAAAGAAGACCCAGTCTTTGGCTTTCCTGGTATTCAGTCACTAAAACTAAGGCAAAGAAGGTAAGGAGGGGGCAGTTGCTTGGATGTGGAGCAAAAAGTCAGCATGGGTACCGACATTCCAAAACTATGCTAAAGACGACTCTGGTTGAAGGTTTTCAGACTCTCAGAGAGTATGAACGCAGGCTATACACTTGTGGTTATTAATTTTTAGGGGAGAGCTTTTGCTCCCTTCTACCCAACACCAAGGTCAAGGCAGGCATGTTTCTTTGCCATCCCCTTCTGTAGTACAGCTTCCTTTCCAATTTATACCTTACATGGAGGGTACTGCATTTTAGGGTCCCAATTTTACATGAATTCTTTTTATTAGACTCCTCACCTTGGGCAAAACCTTGTATTTGGCTTCTGTTCTCAACATCCAGTAAGTTATCAGAACCTAAGTCCAAGGACATCATGGTTAAGTAAATGTCTTTGGCTTGAAAGCTGACTTTAGTGCTAACCTATTCCACTGGACTCCTGCCTAAACATATTTCTGGCCTTTGAGGCTGTGTTACTTTCTTTTGGCTTTAATTTTCTCTTACTTCATTTCCAGAGTTTTTAGTCACAGAGCTTTTGTTTAGGTACTTAATCTTACCTACTAAGAGAAACAGAAGTTGGAACATACATTTTTCATGAGCAAGTTCCTCACATGATTCTGATATGGAATCAAGTTTGGTTACTAGTGCTCTAAAACGATGACTGTAGTAGACATGGTTTCCTGATTCCTTCTAACAAACACAGCACTTAGCTAATTAATCTCTTTTACCCCATCTTTGCCTCCCGTGTAGGTTTAAGGGTAGGGCATGCAAATAACTGTAAAAAAGAAATGTTCTACGCTGATGCACCAAGCCCGTTTTCCATAACAAGTGTTTTTGGTACTTGAAAAGCACAAAGTCCTCGGTTTTGTGATTTCACACATACTATTTACTTCTTTCTGCCTAGTAAATTGGGTTTTATAAGCTGTACTTTTACAATAACATCATAAGCTCAGAGAGGCTAAATAAATTGGTCAAGGACCCATATGCACTGAAGCTTTGAATCAAAAGTCAGCGTGACTCAAATTTTTTTTTCTCCTCTATCTACAAGGCTGTTTCTCAGAAGTACAGAATACAGCTCATGTCCCCCTGGAGCTAATTCAGAGATGAAGAAAATGGGGTTAAAAAAAATAGCTGATGACAACCTCACAAACACTGGTCAAGTTAATGGCAGAGTAGACAGTGAGCATGCTTAACCTTAAAAAATTTAAAAACTTTTTGTGTGAAAATGTCTTAATTTTGGACCATTCGCTCTTGTGAGGAGCACAATGCTCACCACGGTGGAGGCTGACACTATAAAGGATGAAAGCTTACACTGAACCATCTTCCAACTCGTTAGGCATCAGTGGCGGCCCCAGCAGTATATTTGGGATACAACATGGGATACTGTTTTTCGCTTGCTCAAGCTAACATTTTACGTGTGTTGTTAGACTTGCCCAAAGCTACTTCCATACAATCCAGACTTGAATTTTCAACTATTTTGTGTAAAAAGTGTGTTACGTTCAAGCTGGCACTTCCATTTCTGCTGCTACGTTAACTAATGGCCTGTGTCAAATATGCTTCCTGAGACCTTATATCCAATGACAGCCCTTTTACACACACAGACTGTTCACGTCTGAACTGTACTCTCCACGTCTGTATCTCTACACACACATGCATATATACACAAATACACACATATATTAAACAGATACCAACATTTTGTTCAATAACAATTCACTGGTGTCCCTGAAGACTCCGGCCTTCTTGATGGACGCCCTCGACCCAAAAGGAGGGAAACTGTGCTCCCACGCTAATAGGGCCCAAGCCCTTTGTCCTTTGGAATTCTCATTTATAGAGATTTTTTTTCTGAATATAAAAGCAAATAAGCAATAAGCTATCCTGGCACCGGGGGAAAATTCTGCAAAGATTACAGGTTATTATTAGCTATAAGAGACCAAGGAATCTGAAAAGTTCTTGTCCAAAGAAACCTACAGCTATAAAACAGAAAGACAAAAGGAAGACCAACATCGGTCCAAATAAGCAAGAACTGCAGACAACACATTCTTAATGGTATCCCTGAGGCCTTCAAAAGCCAGCACACTTTCCCCAAGTTGTTTTAAAAATGCCAATGTGACATTTGAGGCAAAGGGAACAGAATTAATCATCCTACCGTTAAAATAAAATCTCATTGCATTTGACCTCAGAGTGTTTCCCCTATATTCAAATCTTTCTGGTCTTCTCTGCTAGAGCACAGTTTTCTCTCTGGTAGAGAATTCCCATTTAAGACGTCTCTGTCGCAACCACACAACAAATTGTGAGGGAAACCCTGAAAAGTATGTTTTGGTAACCAGTATAAGAAACAGTCACTACTTATTTGGGGAGGTTTCTGTTTTCTTGGAAGGTAAACAAGTCAGTTTGGTCCAAGAAAACCTCGCCCAGACAGAGGTTCATGGCCTCCTTAATCTTGAGGAGCACCAACCAGCAGGACTTCCCCGGGAACCTGGGAGCTGGGAGCCTCCCACAGAGACCAGGAAGGAGGCTCCCGGCGGCTCTTACCATGGGTTTCCAGGCCCCAACCCAATCTGTCCCCAGGAAGCCCTTGACTCCATCTCTTGACCACCCTCCTTCCCCTCTAATCTCCATTCACACCAGTGTTCTCCCCTACGCCTTTGCACATGCTGTTCCTTTTGAGTAGGGCGCTCCTTCTCATTCTTCGCATGGCTAATGCTCACTTATCCTCAGGTCTCAACTTAGACATCCCTTCCCCTGACTCCCCAGATTTGGGTAAGAAGTCCTCTCAAGTGCTCCTGAGCACCCCCTGTTTTTCCTGTCATAGCACTCATCACACTGCACCACAGCCCCTCACTGGAATGTCTGCTTCTTGAAGGCAGTGACTCATCTGTTTTCTTCCTTGTTTTATTTCAATTGCCTACAAGACCTGACACCTGGCAGGTGCTTAGCAAATATCTGTTGACTAAACGAAGGAAGCAGAGGAGGGAAGAGAAAAAAGGGACATGAGAAAGAATTGCTTTTGAAGGAACAGGGTGGAGCGTCCATTGCAATAGTGTCATACGTGTGAGTGACGTCATCTGTTTCCACACAGAACATATATTATGACATAGCATTCTTTTCCTTCTTGTTAATTACAAAGATTATGTAATATGGTTTCCTTGAGCAATGAATAAGCAGACATTGAGATCCTAGGCAAGATAACAACAGAGGTAACAAAAACCTTTTGCATTTTTATGCCATTTTACAGCTTTTAAAGAGTGGTCATGTAACTCTCATATCAATTCTGGAAGGCAGGCAAGACAAGTATTATTAGTACCCTCATTTTGCGCATGAGGAAACCGGGACTCTGCAACACATGACTTGCCAATGTCATTAGTTTTTTACATGGCAGAGCCAGAGCCAGAGACCAGGCCTTCAGACTCCTTGCTGAGGAGTTGACTTGGGTCCACTCAGCACAGGGCATAAAGCCACTTAGCACAGAGCCTCTTGCCTAACACCTGAGGGCCAGGGGCTTAAGAGTGCATGATTATTAACTTCTATCTTGAACAAATTAAATCTAATCAAAGTGTAATTTTATTATGTGCCTAATTCATTCTCCACAGGTACCATAAACAAAACTATTGCTCTAGAGCAGTTTCTCCAAAACAAAGGCAAACACAAGTGAAAAACAGGAACTAGAAACACAGTCGAGCTAACAACGACTCACAAATTGTGATTGCTCTAGCTTTGTACCTGGCTTAATGTATAATCTGCTGCCAACATCAATGGGACATTGAGCTCCTGTTGGAAGTATCTCTTTGATTGATGTTATCAGACAAATGAAAATGACCATAATAAGCTGTCAATACTTTTTTTTATAGCTTTGAGGAGTAACTGACATATAATAAACCGCACATCTTTAAAGCGAACAATGTTAATGACTTTTGACATATGTATACACCCAACAAACCATCACCAAAATCAAGATAATGAGCATATCCATCATTCCCAAAAGTTTCCTCTTACACTTTGTCATCTCTCCCTCCACCAACTCTACCACTCCTAACCCCAGGCAACCACTGATCTGCTTTCTGCCATTAGAGATTAGTTTGCATTCTTTACATTTTATATAAATGGCATGTACTCTTCTTTGTCTAGTTTCTTTCCCTCAATATGATTATTTGGAGAATCATCCACTGTTGTGTGTATCAAAAATACTCTCATTTTTATTGCTGAGTAAGTAGTATTCCATTGTATATATACAACACAATTTATTTATCCAATCACCTATGGATGGACATTTGGATTGTTTCCACCTATGACTATTATAAATAAAGCTGCTATGAAAATGCATCTGCAAAAACTTGTGTGGACATATGCTTCCATTTATTTTGGCTAAGTACCTGGGAAGAGAATGACTGGGTCACATGGCAGGTGTATGTTTAATTCTGTAAGAAACTGCCAAACTGCCTTGCAAAGTGGATTGTACCATTTTATATTCTCATTAATGTTCCAATTCCTCTATATCCTTGTCAACACTTGGTCTGGTCTGTCTTTTTAATTTCAGTCATTACAGTGGGCGGGTAGTGCTATATTATTGTGGTTCTAATTTGCATTTCCCTAATGACTGCATACCTGTTCAGATCTTTTTAGCCTGTATTTTATTGAGCTGTCTTCTTATTCTTCAGTTGTAAGAGGTCTCTGTATACCCTGGATAAAAGTTTTGTCATACACATTTTGAAACTGTTTTCTCTCGAGTCTGTTGGTTTGCCATTTTGTCTTCATAACAGTGCCTTTAAAGAGCAAACATTCTGGTGCAGCCCAATTTATTGATTTTTTTTTTATCTTCCATTTTGTACTTTTGTGTATCCTACTCAAGAAATCTTTGTCAAGCCCAAAGTCTGTAAGATTTTTTTTCCCTATGTTTTTTTCCTTCTAGATGTTCTGTAGTTTTCACTCTTACATTTTGGTCTACAATCTATTTTGAGTTAATTCTGCACATGGTATGGGGAAACGACCGAGTTTCATCTTTTTGCTCATGCTATCCAGCTGTTCCACATCACTTTTTGAAGTGATTACCCTTTCACTCTTGGACCACCATAGCACCTTTTTCAAAAATCAATTGTCCATATATATGTGGATCTATTTCTGGACTCAATGTTCTATTCCATTGATCTATTTTTATCTCTTTATATGAATATCACCCTGCCTCAATTATTATAACATTCTACTAAGTCTTGGAATCAGGTAGTGGAAGTCCCTCCTCCAACTATGCACTTCTTAAAAACTGTTATGGCTATTCTTGGTCTGTTGCATTTACACACCTATTTTAGGACGAACTTGTCAATTCCTATTAAAAAAAAAAAGTCTGCTGAGATTTTGACTGGGATTGCCTTGACTCTAGATCAATTGGGAAAGAACTAACATCTTCCTATTGAACCTTATAATCCATGGACAATATATTCCCCACTTATTTAGGTCTCCTTTCATTTCTCTTGTACAGTTTTTGGCACATGGGTTTTGTGCCTCTTTTGCCAAACACTCCTTGAGCACTTCCTATTTTTGATGCTATCATACGTGGCATTAATGAAAATGATCCTTTTTCAAAGGAAAGCTGTGAACTTTTCCTTCTGTTCTATCTCTAATCTCCTAGTGAATCTTCTGTTCATCCAGCATTTTCTTTTTTTTTAATTTCCTTTTTATTTATTTTCTATATATGATTTATTGTCAAATTGGCTTCCATACAACACCCAGTGCTCATCCCAACCAGTGCCCTCCTCAATGCCCATCACCCATTTTTACCTCTCCCCACCCTCCCCTCATCCACCCTCTGTTTGTTCTCTGTATTTAAGAGTCTCTTGTGGTTTGCCTCCCTCCCTCTCTGTTTGTAACTATTTTTTCCCCCTTCCCTTCCCCCATGGACTTCTGTTAAGTTTCTCAAGATCCACATATGAGTGAAAACATATGATATCTGTCCTTCTCTGACTGACTTATTTCACTCAGCGTAATACCTTCCAGTTCCATCCACATTGCTGCAAATGGCATGATTTCATTCTTTCTTGTTGCCAATTAGTATGCCATTGTATATATAAACCACATCATCTTTATCCATTCATCAGTTGATGAACATTTAGGCTCTTTCCATGATTTGGCTATTGTTGAAGGCACTCCTATAAACATTAGGGTACATATGCCCCTATGCATCAGCACTCCTGTATCCCTAGGGTAAATTCCTAGTAGTGCTATTGCTGGGTTGTAGGGTAGTTCTATTTTTAATTTTTTGAGGAAATGTTTTCTAGAGCGGTGCACCAGTTTGCATTCCCACCAACAGTGCAAGACGGTTCCCATTTCCCCACATCCTCACCAGCATCTGTAGTTTCCTGATTTGTTCATTTTAGCCACTCTGACCAGTGTGAGGTGGTATCTCAGTGTGGCTTTGATTTGTATTTCCCTGATGATGAGTGACGTTGAGCATCTTTCCATATGTCTGTTGGCCATCTGTCATCCGGCATTTTCTGTGTAACTACCGTATGCCAGGATCTGAAGACTCTGGCCCATGACGATCTCTTCCCCCTTCGCTCTCACTGACTGTAATACTTAACCAGCACATCTACTCTGACTGTATCATACAACTTAATATCACATATGCTGCTGTGTCCTTTTATTGTTTCTTGTTTGTGTCTTATCTGTCCATCTAATTTGCAAGCCCTTGGGAGTAAAAACTGTAATCCAGTAAAAACTGGATTTGTAAATCCACAATGCTTAGAATATTGATAAACAAACAGGAAAGAAATCTTTTTTTAATAAAAGGACTCAAAGTTCAGCAAATAAAACCTGTTTGAAACTCTAGTCTGTCTGCATTCAGTACTAACTCGGAATTAATTTAAAAAAAACAAATATTAAATATGTGTTTATGTGTTCAACTGTAGCCTGGGGAGTAAGGAGTTCAAGGAACTGTGGATTTGCTTCTCTGTCCTTAGGGAGCTCATAAGGAGGGAAAGCAAGACAGAGACCATCTCCTACAGATCTAACTGGCAACTGTCAAAGAGCCCAGGGCCTGTTAGTAGGGGAAGCCTAGTTCCATGATGGCTTCTGTCCACTTTCCATTTCAGTCTCTTGGTATGTGCAATTCTGGCAAATAGCTGTTGGCATTTGATTGAATCTGTTTACAAGATACAGGCGGCTATTTATAAGACACTAGCCAAGTTCTACCTATCCATATCCAAGAATTATTTTCAGTGATTTCAGGTCCATTATTGGATTCTGGATTCTGGCACTAACCATTTTTCAGTATAATATAAGACTGTAACTAACTTGTTTTCAAGCTCCCAACTGTAGTGTTCCTCTCTCTCCTCCAAAGAAATCACTTTCAAGCTTATTCACCACAAAGAATAGAAGATAGTTTAAGGAAGGCATCAACAGTATATTTTGAGTGGCAAGACAGTCAGATGACTGGGATGTTTTGCTGCTGTTACAGAGATGTGTAGGTAGAACGGAGAAAGTGATATATGCCCAGAAATGATAGTGTGAGAGGCATGAGGAGCACATATATGAGGCAGGCATTGTGTTGCGGACCCTACAGTGACTTATGTCTCAGAGTTCGTGTCGTCCAGAGATTAAAACATCAAATTTGCAAATAAGATACTTAGAATCTGGTCTGTGTTTGCAATTTACTGTCTTCTGCAAGTCTTAACTTTTCTGAGTTTCTCCATGTCAACCATCTCAGTCCACATTACAAGCTGCAGATAACAGACTGTGTAACTGAAGGGCTGTGGCAGTTACACGTAATGCTGCATCTGACGGACCACTGCCTAACTCAAGCTCAGTAAAGAGTGCTAGGGGTATCCCATCTAGTATTCTCTGCAAAACAGGAATACAAATATATAGTAATAAACAGGTATAAATGGGAGAAATAAACAGTGTCACTAAGTTAATTAAGAAATATTAGTTCAACATCCACCAAGCCTCATTATAAAATCTGCTGATATTTATGGACCCAATGACATGAACGATCAATGGTGGATTTGCATTTTATTTCTGTTACCAAGCAACTTTCAGGTTCAATCCCAAAGAATCCATACATGTCTACTGCCTGGGGTAGGGATGTGGAGGAAGGAAGGATGTCCTTTTAAATTACAAAAGTAGTAAAGAAGTATCTTTAAAAATAATCCCAATGGTCCTGTTCTATAAGAATGGTTGTAACTATATAATGAATGTGTGTTTCAGTACTGTTGGTAAAAGCCAGAGGCCATCATCTAGAATTTTTTTAGATTTCAGATAGACAGATAAATGGATAGGATAGATAGAACTTTACACTAAAAGACTCAAAGCACAAAGAATCCCACAACCTGTTCCTGGGACTCGGCTGTGTTTAAAGCATTGTAAAGGGGAACTGTATGTGGAAAGGGCTCTCCAGATGGAAGAATTCACTCATTCAACAGATACCTTCCAGGCACTGTGGAAGCCACAACAGTGCCACACAAAACAGTCATGGCTCCTGCCCCCAAGATTCCCAGTGTAGTGGCCATTCTCCACAGGCCTTTAGGAACTTTACACTGCCACTTTCTTAGGCAGGACTTGGGCTGAGATGCAGTGTACTCATGAGAGAGAGGAAAACAGTCAACAGTCAAGGCTCACCTACCAGAGAGCCAGAGACACGCACAGTCAAAACCTATTTCCCCATCTTGAAAATGTTGAAGTCCTCATGATCCACGATGTTACAGTAAATAGTACAGAATAATGGGATACATAGGCTGCCACGTTTCCTCACTACTGTTCCAATTTGATCTGCCTCTCTTCCTCTCTTCTTTCCACTCTCTTCTCCAGTCTCCTCTCCCTTTTGCTCTCTCTGTGTGACAATAATGTCTTCCAAAATGTTCCTGTAGACTAACATTTTTACCACACATGTTTGGATTTGTTTCAAAAGAATCCAGTGGGGGAGGGAAAGCTGGGACTGGGAAGTGAGTGGGGTACAAGACTGCCCACAGACAGAAGCAGCAGCCTGACGGGCACCTGAGGTTCATGATACTATTCTACTTTTGTATATGTTTGAAATTGCCCACAAAAGAGTGAAAGTAAAACAGATAATTTTTCAAACACTTAACCACATCAACATTTTACCTTGAAAATATGGTGGGAGGTTAAGGCAGGAATTAACCATGGATGTGCAGACAAGACAGAAATGCCTTAATTTGCATTCATGACTCACCCCCTTTGAAAGAAAGGAGGCCCTGTCTTGGGCTCTCCCTCTTTCATTCCTCTTTAGCATTTCCCACACGACCCCACCTTGAGGTATGTACTAGCCTTTAAAGAAAGAAATCAGTGATATTCCACGTAAGAGTGACTCATCTAGTGGGCACTGTATACTGTCCCATTCTAAAATAAGTTTTATGAAAAAGATATGTTTAAAGGGGCAAAAGAATGCTTCAAATATTTAAGTATTGAAAATACAAGAAATGTGGTGATCCACATAATCTGCTTTACTTCCTAAGTAGCTTGTCCACTCTTTAATAATAACTGGAAAGACCTCACGCACTGACCCCTGCCCAGGGGATTATTGGGTACCAATATGCATTCAGACAAAAGTCCCAGGCATATGACTGGAATTGGAGACCGACTATATTGTCAATATAACTGAAGTTTAATATTACAGGTTTCATATTTAAATACGTAAAGTTTAATATGCCCAAGTCAGTTACAAAACTGTGCCTAATGAGGTTTCTGGCAGACGTGCATTCTGGAGCATCCATGAAGCTATTTAAAATTGCTTGACATGTAACCACGACAGATTTTAAAGATCAAAACACAGGTGTGTGTCAGTGTTGCACAATTCTGCGGTAAGAGCAGAACATGAGATCATTGCACCTAGAAACAGACCCAAACACAAACACCCACCTGGGGCTCAGGTGTATGGCTCTGTCTGCAGGCAGATGAATTTATCTCTGGAGTTTTGTTCTAATATAATTATGTTCTGATAAGAAATGAAATTTTGATATATTAATGTTATCTTAAACTGGGTGGGTCTTTTTAGCTGACAAGCACCTTACACACCTGTCTTTATGTTCTTTTTTATCCTATTTCTCAACATAAATGTTGAGACCCATTTCTCAACATAAATGAATTGTAGTCAGTCACCCATGATTTAAATAGCCTTATCCTTTTCAGCCTAAATAAACATAAGAGAGTAGCACAAAAGCTTTAGGACAGTAGAGGCATAAATCTCTTCCAACTCGTTATGAAGCACAAAAGAAAATTATCCAAATAAAGTCTTAAGAAAATAAGTGACTTAATCAAAGCCACCTCACAAAGTAGTGTGTGCAATACACCAAATGATCGATTGAATATTCAACGTCTCTTATATGTAAGACATTACACACTAATTGTTTCATGAAGCTTGAAACTACTTACAATAAGGGGAGTGGGATGAATTGAATAGAAGTCAGTCCAGGTAATCTTCACAAGTCATGGCCCTGGATTGTTGGTTAAGGTTCTCAGTAAACCGGAGATTTATTTCATTTACAAAAGAATAAAGGAGTTACTATTCAACGGAGCAAGCGTGCACTTATCTCCTGAACTCAGATGCAACCCAGGGCTCAACAGACTAGGAGTTAAGTTTTGTGTGATTAAGAGCACAAGGGAAAGAGAGTTATGTGTGTCTCTGTGAGCAAATAACTATATTGTAACTCTCCGAGATTAGGCCTTCCCAAGAAAAACAAATCCTTTCTTTAAAACACACACACACACACACACACACACACACACATGCATTTTGTACACCACCACCATTTGGTTAACAGATGTTGGCATCTACCCTCAACTCTCACAAACAAATCAATGTACTTTATTTTTGTGTAGCATCTTCTATCCAAAAGTAACATGAAAAGCTGTGTGGCCAGGTTGACAGTGTGTCTGCAGAATCCGTGTAAGAATTATAACGGAGCAAACACCTGTCAGGCTTGTTCAGCTGCTGTCTGAACCGGTGATTGGCTCCATGATAAGGCAGCTGCTGGGCTGGAGAAATGTTCAGTGTCTCTACAGTAAAGCCAGGCACCATCATTTGTCATGATGTGTTGCTACTGCTTCCTTGCTTTGTGCCTTATTATATGACCTCCACTTCTGCTGAGGGAAGAAGTGTATTTTAGGAACTTTCCTAATTCTTAGGAATGTTTTGGGTTAGTGGGAACCATAAATGACATACTTTTTTTAAAAACCAACACAATGGGGCGCCAGGGTGGCTCAGTTGGTTGAGCGTCTGACTTTGGCTCAGGTCATGATCTCACAGTTCGTGGGTTCGAGCCCCGTGTCGGGGTCTGCACTGACAGCTGGGAGCCTGGAGCCTGCTTCAGATTCTGTGTCTCCTTCTTTCTGTCCCTCCCAACTCGTTCTCTGTCTCTGTCTCTCTCTCTCTCTCAAAAATAAATAAACATAAAAAAAAAAACACCACCAAAACAACACTCACTTTTGGATCTATAAGAACTAGGATCTGGTCCCTACTTTATTACTGACCATTTCCCCTGGATTTCAGTGCCCCAGCCCATAAAGTAAGTTGGAGGGCTGTGCTAGATTTGCGTTTCCCAACCTTTTCAAGCGTAAGGGACGTTTTAACACATCAAAACCTCTCTCAGCCTAATCAAATAACAGCAGTTATATTTTAAGAATGTGTGCAATTAAAAATATACAATGATAAAAAAGATACTTTTGATGCAGTGACGGTTGAAAATAAAATTCCAATTTATTAATCACAGCAGAGTCTGCATTGATTTTTACAGTAATGGTACGCAGATGTTAGGCATTTATTTAGTCTGTAAACAGCAGTTGGGGTACGTATGAGTTTGCAGTCTTTGTGATAACTCCATAGCAGATCCCCTTATCTCAACTTGGTCCTCTGTTTAAAAGCTGGGAACCCTTAACTAAAATACAGAGGCTCCAAATCCTTTCTGACACTGGCTCGCCATAATTCTAGTCCTACCACTGACATTTTGTATGCGCTGTGACTCTGGACATAGGAAAGATGTTTCTGTTCCAGAGTTTTCTCACCTGTGTGGGGGTGAGGAGGGTGCCGTATGGGTCATATGGCACTGTGAACCATCATTCGATGTGTGTCATGTTTTAGCAGAAACCTAGAGACCCCCAGGAGAGAAGCCCTACTAAAATGTAACATAATCACCCAACTCTTCCAGGGCCCTGGAATGTGCTTCTACACAGACTCTGGAATGAATCCCTGTTCCCAAGTGGGAGGCCATCAGTTCTGACACACTCCCACAAATCCTACCTTCCCCTAAAGCAAAGAGAGACAGATTCTGGGAGGACAATCTCTCTGAACCTGAGACAACATCTCGGGGCACCACACTCCAGAAAAGCTGGAGCTCTGGGTAAAACAGAAAAAGCTGAAGGGAGGAGTGAGGAAGTGGTTATAAAACACAAAGCAGGTTTACAATGGTTCTTTCTCCAACAGTTCAAAAGAGATTCTAAGGTTCCCGGTATCACTGAATCTTTTGAGGCCCTAGAATAATGAGGCCAGAAGTAGAATCCCAGATCAACCCAGATGGCCTTCACAGTCCTTGGGAACTTTATTATTGGCATCAGTATATCTAGATACTAACTGTCAATGGATACATATTTGCTGTTTGGACAAGCAATACACAGAGACAAATACAGTTATGCTAAAGCCATCTTAACAGACCAATTTCTCAAAAATGACACAAGGCAAGGCTGCATAAACAGAATCTTTTTGCCCTCAGCAAACTTCTACTACTCAACATCTATTACTATTACTCAAAGTTCTTTAGATAGTTTCAAGGCTCCTCTATACTTCAATGACAATTCTTTGGAAGTACATTCCTGATCCCGCCCTTTCCACCAACCAACCACTCAAATAAAAAAGTGGGCCAAAGACCTTAACAGATACCTCACCAAAGAAGAGATGAGCCCGAAAATAAGCATATGAAAAGATGTTCCATGTGACATGTCATCAGAGAAAGGGACACCACTACATACCTATTAGAAGACCCCAAGTCTAGAGCACCGACAATACTATTGCTGGTGGGAATGAAAATAGTACAGCCATTCTAGTAAAGAGTTTGGCAATGTCTTACAAACTAAACATACTGTTAACCATACAATCCCACAACTCTCCTTGGTATTAATCCAAAAGAGTTGAAAGCTGGTGTCCACACAAATACCTGCACACGGCTCTCTATAGTAGCTTTATTCATAATTGCCAAAACTTGGAGGCAACTAAGACGTTCTTAAGTATGGGAATGGATAAATAAACTGTAGTACATCCAGACTATGGAATATTAGCAATAAAACAAAATGATCTATCAGGCCATGACAAGACATGAAGAAACCTAAAGGCATATTCCTAAGTGAAGGGATACTTGCTATCGATGGTTGAAAAGAGAACTCAGTGCCACGTATTTATGCCTTTGTCCTCAGATTATAAAATGCACACAAGTTACCCCCAAATTATAGAAATAACCTTTAAAAAACCCCAAATCAAAAGAAAACTAACACCTTTTAAGGCAGTTATCCCATGAACTATCTTGGGCAAAATATTTAACACCTGTGACCATCAAGTTATTACTTATATTCAACCTAAATCTATCTTGCTGCAAACCGGCCTCTTTACTGACCTGTGTTGATTATATGTGTTCCTATCTCCAGTAATTGTTATGCATTCTCCCCATATAAGTGAGTTACAATATAGTAAGAAACAGAACTTAAAGTAAAATCTTGAAATATAGGACTTCTCTGCTCGGATCAGGCCAGACCAATTTAATATATCAGGTTACATACTGGCTCTATCACATGCTATGGCTATCTCATCAAAAGAGACAGCTAGAATAAAAGATAGTCCTACAGTCTAAGAAGGTAGGAAAAGTCTCAGCACAAAGGTAAGTTCTGGAATACACCAATGGTCAACAAATTATGGCCTATGGGCCAAATCCAGCCTGCTTCCTGTATCTGTAAAGGTTTACTGAGCATAGGCATGTTCATTAGTTTATACATTGTCTATGGTTACTTTGCACTACACTGGCAGAGTTGAATAGTTGGCTCACAAAGCATAAAGTATTTACTATACAGTCCTTTACAGCAAAAGTTTGCTGGCCCCTGACTTAGACATTCACTTTTGCCCTGAGCTGGTTCATGCGGGAACTCCAGGGCTCAGATTGTGTCTTCTCCACCTTGCACTTGCTTGCTACATAAGCTCATCCAGTGTCAAGACTTTAAATGGCCTTAGAATACAGTCCTATGGAAAACCACATTTCTGATTTCAATATGAAGATTTAATGGGAAAATTAAAACTCCTTAGTGAAATGTGCTTCATAGACAAATTGGTTGGAAGGTACCATTCTAATCTAAAGCAAGGGATCCTGTTTCTTAATAATTTATTTGTTTTTCACTCAAATACCTGTATGCAAGGGAGTTTATTGTTCATCTTTCTCTTCATCCTCCCAATTCTCTTAACCTTTATAAATTCTATTTCTCAATCTTGTCCTCAGTTTTCGTTTCTCCTGGATTATATCCAAGACCTGCAAACCCAAAGGTCATGTACCAACCTGCACCACAGAATGCTTTCAGCTGCCAAGAATTTTCATTGGCAATACAGCGCTGTGATTGATTTCTTGGCAGTACATCATTAAATGATGCACTTATAAATCAAACAGAAATGACAATATCACGGCAATCCAACAGCTAGACCTGAGTTAAAAAATCTAAAACCAGCAAGAAAAGACCAGGGACACCGTGGTCTCAGCATGAAGTCAGTCTGCACACATTAAAGCCACACAGCGTGACCCGAAAGCCTTGCTCCCTGCTGCACTCAATGACCTGGGAGCAGATCACCAGAGCTGGGCTGGGTCACTGTGGCTGCTTTTAATGACTCAAGTACACCCTCCTGCTGTTCTGAACACTAGCACATCTCAGATAGCTAATTTTAAAAAGTCTCACCCCTTCCTGGGGCTGTTTAGATCTGGAGGGTCTGGTCTTCTACCTGCTCTTCACCTGAAGTCTTATGAGGCCTACAGGCTTGTGAAATGTACACACCAAAGGGGGTAAAAGTAAACAGAGTCACATGTTTATATATCATTAGTTGTTGCTCAATTAGGGCCTTGTAATATGTACATGATAACCTGTACCAGGAAAAACAAAGCTCACTCAAGGGGGAACTGAATGTCTGTGTCCCCCTCCAATTCATGGGTTGAAGCTCTAACTCTCAAAGTGATGGTATTTGGAGATGGGGTCTTTGGGAGGTAATTTGATGAGATGAAGTTATGAGGGCAAAGCCCAGGTCCAATGGGATTAGTGCCCCAAAAAAGAGATCTGGAGAGCTTGTTCTCTGTCATGTGAGGAAGATGGCAAGAAGGTAGCTGTCTGCAAGTCAAGAAGAGTCCTTGCCAGAAAGAGACCCAACCGCACTGAACTTGGACTTCCCAGCCTCCAGAACTGTGATAAATTAATTTCTGTTGTTTAAGGCATCCATTCTGTATCATTTTGTTATGGCAGCCTGAGCTAATACATGAAGATTTGGATTTTAAAAGTTGATTTAAATTGTCAAGTCCCAGAAAGCATAGTTGGAATGCTCTGTTGATAATACTCTAAACTTGATTTCTTCTTCTACTCAACACGAGAATACAGGAACATTTGTCCATCCCCATCACACACACACACACACACACACACACACACACACACACAGTACTCTGAGAGCAGCCACACCTTGCTGAGACAAGGTTTTCTTTGCAAGGAAGTATATGCTGATAGAAAGAACAGACCCAAGATGTCCTGGGAAAAAAAGACATGTCAAAGCAGAGTACAACAGCCCCGGACTTCTGGTCCAGTCCCCTTCCAGTGTTCTTCCTGTCCAAAGGAGCCAACGAAGCAGAACAGGGAAGCAGACACATGCAGTGTAGGTGTGTTGGGGCTAAATGTGGGTGGAGGCCATGAAATACTACCCATCTTCCCTGTTCTATAACCATTCAGAGGAGATCCTCCAAACTCTTATAAAAACCTGTTTTTGTCTTTCTTTTTTAATGTCTATTTATTTTTGACAGAGAGAGAGACAGAGCGTGAGCAGGGGAGGGGCAGAGAGAGAGGAAGTCACATAATCCAAAGCAGCTTCAGGCTCTGAGCTGTCAGCACAGAGCCTGACATGGGCTCAAACCGACAAACCATGAAATCATGACCTGAGCCAAAGTCGGACACTTAAGTGACTGAGCCGCGTAGGCACCTCTGTTACTGTCTTTTTGATAAGAAAAATTAATGCAATGGATATCAAACAACTAAAAATAGAACAAATCCATGAATATTATCACAGATGTTCTCCAAAGCCCTGAACAAATGTACTCATCTGATCATACCATCAGATGCCAGAAAGAAAAGGAATGGTCAATTCCATTAAGGATAGTATGTTGGATAATGTACACACACACACACACACACACACACACACACACACACACCACACACATGCACACACACCTCAAAGCAAAATAAAACAAATACAGAAAAGGTAGGTAATTTTTAGCAGTGTTCCATTCCTTGAGTTTCTCTGACTTTTCCATTCCCTTTGATCACATTCCTAAACTAAACTCTGAAGAGCATATAACTTGTTAAGAAGGTCCTTTGTTCTAATTTAGACACACAAAACAAATCAGGTAGCCATTGTTTCCTACCTGAAGCTGAAGAGAAGAAAATGAAATTAACTCTAAAATCTGAAGAAAACAAGGTCCCAATCTACAGATTTCCCTGACATGCCTCTTAAAAATCAGTAGACAGTCCGTGTGTTGCACACAGCCCTAGAAAGCCAGCAATGTTATCAATGACATAATTTATTAATTAAAAGGGAAATGAGAAACGCCCCAAGCAAGGGGTGAATAAATTCTTAACCACAGCAGTCCAATAAAAATGAGCATAGGGCATGAAATGTGAAAAAAAAACTGGAATACAATGAGATTTCCCTCCTCTTTCCCATTTTCAGTCAGTATTAGTAAGAAAACTGAAACTGCTAAAAATACACACACACACACACACACACACACACACACACACACACACACACACACACACCCCTTTATTATGGAAAGACCTATTGGACAGGAAAGCAGGAATGGACTGTCTCACCTCTCTGCTCCCTGGCCACAAGGCACCCCAGACCATTAAGTGAATGGCTCTGTCTCCACAGCAACCTTGCAAATGCCTCTGATGGTTGATCACCTCCAACAGCGAGAAGTAACCATTTGTGAAGGCAAACAAAAGAGGCAAATAAGGTACGCAGAAGAAAAGCTTTAAAAACTATCAAGCACTACAGGAATCTGAGAGGCCCACCAACATCTCTGATCATTTGAGAGATGTGACAATTGTAATAGTACTCCTCAGTGTAAGCACAGAGTTATTTCTGTCTAGTGACAGTGGCAAGGGACTGGAAACAAAAACTCATATATCCATCACCAACAACTGAGTTAAATATTTTATGCTCTAACCATCCAATGGACCTACCAGGCTTAATATGAAACAATTCCATGATACATTTTAATATAAATTTTAGGTAGTTACCATATGGTGCAATACTAGTTTCAGAAGTAGAACTCGGTAATTGATCAGTTACATACAACATCCAGTGCTCATCACAAGTGCCCTCTTTAGTACCCAGCACCAATCTAGCCCATCCCCCACCTCCCTCCATGAACCCTCAGTTTGTTCTCTATCATTAAGAGTCTCTTGTAGTTTGTTTCCCTTTCCTTTCTTTCTATCCTTACCGTAGGTTCATCTGTTTTGTTTCTTAAATTCCACAATGATTGAAATAATATGGTATTTGTCTTCTCTGACTGACTTATTTCACTTAGCATAATACATTTTACTCCATCCACATCCTTGCAAATGGCAAGATTTCATTCCTTTTGATGGCTGAATAATATTCCATTACATATATACGTGTGTATATACATAAAGGGTAAACACATATTTATATGTGTGTATATGTATCCATCCCACTAACCCTAAACTAACCCTAACCCCTAACTCTAACCACTAATCCTAAACCCTAAACCCTAACCCCAACCCCAATTCTAACCACTAACCCCTAGACCTAGCCCTAAACCCTAGGTCTAAACTCTCTCTCTCTCTCTCTCTCTCTCTCTCTCTCTCTCTCTCTCTCACACACACACACACACACACACACACACACACGTATCAATCACATCTTCTTTATCCACTCATCAGTCAATGGACATTCAGGCTCTCTCCATAGTTTGGTTATTGTTGATAATGCTGCTATAAATATTGGGGTGCATGTACCCCTCTGAATCTGTATTTTTGTATCCTTTGGGTAAACACCTAGTAATGCAGTTGCTGGATCATAGGGTAGTTCTATTTTTAGTTTTTTGAGGAACCTCCATACTGCTCTCCAGAGTGGCTGTACCAGTTTGCATTCCCACCAGCAGTGGAAGAGGGCTCCCCTTTCTCCACATTCTCACCAACACCTGTTGTTTTCTGTGTTGTTACTTTTAGCTATTCTAGAAGGTGTGAGGTGGTATCTCATCATGGTTTTGATTTGTATTTCCCTAATGAAGAGTGATGTTGCACATCGTTTTATGTGTCTGTTAGCCATTGGATGTCTTCTTTGGAAAAGTGTCTATTCATGCCTTCTGCCCATTTCTTAACTGGGTTGTTTGTTTTTGGGTGTTGAGTTTGATAAGTTCTTTTATTACGGATTTTGGATACTAACCCTGTATCAGATAGGTCATTTGCAAATATCTTCTCCCATCCCATAGGCTGCCTTTAGTTTTGTTGATTGTTTCCTTCACTGTGCGGCAGCTTTTTATCTTGATGAGGTCTCAATAGTTCATGTTTGCTTTCATTTTGCTTGCCTTCGACAACGTGTCTAGTAAGAAGTTGCTCCGGCCGAGGTCAAAGAGGTTGTTGACTGTGTTCTCCTCTAGGATTTTGATGGCTTCCTGTGTCAGATTTAGGTCTTTCATCCATTTTGAATTTATTTTTGTGTATGGTGTAAGAAAGTAATCCAGTTTCATTCTTCTGCATATTGCTGCCAAGTTTCCCAACACCATTTGTTGAAGAGACTGTCTTTTTCCATTGGATATTCTTTTCTGCTTTGTTGTAGATGAGTTGACCATATGGTTGTGGGTCCATTTTCTATTCTGTTCCATTGATCTATGTGCCTGTTTTAATGCCAGTACCATATTGTTTGATGACTACAGCTTTGTAATATAACTTGAAATCCAGAATTTTGTGATGCCTCCAGTTTTTTTTTTCTTTTTCAGTATTCCTTTGGCTATTTGGGGTCTTTGTGGCTCCACACAAATTTTAGAATTGTTTGATCTAGCTCTGTGAAGAATGCTAGTGGTATTTTGACAGGGATTGCATTAAATGTGTAGATTGTTTTGAGTAGTACAGACATTTTAGTAATGTTTGTTCTTCTAATCCATGAGCATGGAATGCTTTTCCATTTCTTTGTGTCCTCTTCAATTTCCTTTATAAGTCTTCTAAGTTTTCAGAGTACAGGATCTTCTTCCTCTTTAGTTAGGTTTATTCCTAGGTATCTTACTATTTTTGGTGCAGTTGCAAATGGGATTGATTCCTTGATTTCTTTTTTCTGCTGCTTCGTTATTGGTATATAGAAATGTAAGAGATTTCTGCATATTGATTTTATATCCTGCGACTTTGCTGAATTCATCTAACTAGTTCTAGCAATTCTTTGGTGGAGTCTTCTAGATTTTCTGTATAGAGTATCATGCCATCTGCAAATAGTGAAAGCCTGACTTCTTCCTTGATGATCTGTATTCCCTTTATTTCATTTTGCTGTCTGATTACTATGGGAGGCTGAGACTTCCAGTACTATGTTAAATACAAATGGTGAGAGTGGACATCCTTGTCTTGTTCCTGACCACAGAGGAAGGCTCTCATTTTTTCCCCATTGAGGATGATATTAGCTGTGGATCTCATGTATATGACCTTTATGACGATATATTTTTCAATTAATGAAAAAGGGAAGGCTACAGTATACTGTGCATAGCTAGATGCCATATAAGTAACAGGGTACATTTGTGTACCCTGTATATTCCTGAAGGGCACAGAGACTGGCTATTTTGGGGGTGAGGGACTACAAATCTAGGGGATATGGGGTTGTACAAATGTACTCTGCATTGTAAATCCCTTTATATCTTTTACTTCACTTAATTTTTTTCTAATTTATATATCCTTTAATGGATATACAGTCTGGTTTTTCTTTTAACAATGTTTTAAAATTGTGAGGGACAGGGGCGCCTGGGTGGCTCAGTTGGTTAAGCTCCTGACTCCTGACTTCAGCTCAGGTCATGATCTCATGGTGTGTGAGATTGAGCCCTGCATCAGGCTCTGCATAGAGCCTGGTTGGGATTCTCTCTCCCTCTCTCTCTGCCCTTCCCCTGTTTGTGCATTCTCTCTCTCCCTCTCATAATAAATAAATAAACATTTAAAAATAAACAAATAAATAAATAAAATTGTGAGGGAGAATCAAATTTCCTATAAAGTTAAATTCTTTTATTACTTCTACTCATGAATCTTTGTTTAATTGCTTAGAACCATAAAATACAAAACAATAATAACAAAAAAGCCCTCTAATCTCCCTTTTACATTTATATAATTCTGTTACATATATATAATTATATAATTCATATATAATCTTATGATTCTGTTGTACTTTACAAACGTCTCAAAATAACTTCTAAAAAAATGTGATACTATCAAACAGAAACATAACTTTTAGGTATAGGGAGGAATATTTCTTATATTTTAATTGTTCTTCATTTTCAGTATTAATAGCTAAGTTAATTACTTTAATGGCAATTGGATGGACTTAATATTCCTAGGTTTTTATACACACTAATTCCGAGACTTTGGGTATCAGCAAAGTCAAGATACCGGCTCTTCTTTAAAGTATTTAAATAATTTTTCTGAATAAAAAGTAATGCATGTTCGTTGTAGAAAACTTGAAAAGTAGAGAAAAGCACAGATGAAAATTAAATCAATTCATTATCCCAACACCCCAGAGAAAACCTCTATTAATTTTGATTAATTTTATTCCTTTTTTATTTCCAATGTATCCATGTAAATTTTTTATTTATTTATTTATTTTTTTAATTTTTTTTTCAACGTTTATTTATTTTTGGGACAGAGAGAGACAGAGCATGAATGGGGGAGGGGCAGAGAGAGAAGGAGACACAGAATCGGAAACAGGCTCCAGGCTCTGAGTCATCAGCCCAGAGCCCGACGCGGGGCTCGAACTCCCGGACCGCGAGATCGTGACCTGGCTGAAGTCGGACGCCCAACCGACTGCGCCACCCAGGCGCCCCTACATGTAAATTTTTTTTTACAAAACTGGAATTAAGCTGCACATACTGTATTAAAAGTCTGCTTTATAAATTATCACCCTACTTATGTTTTGTTTTATAATTTTTGTGCTTATGATTATAAAATATACATTACTTATAAAATTTCAAACAGATAAATTTTTAATTTTTTTTATTTCATCCTCTCTGACAAATGTTAATTGAAACCAAAAAACAAATAAAAAATAAAAAGAAAAAAAGAAAAATCACTTCAAATTCCCAAAGTGAAGCATAAAAGAAATTTGAAGAATCTTATTTTCAAATAATGGCTTTTTGAAAATTTGAGGCATTTGTACTTCTGAAGTTATTAAAGCTTAACACTGCACCAGGACTTCTGGAATGCCCTGTATTATAAATATATCTCCATGCCATTAGTTATTTTTAAAAATGGCTGACAGGATTCTGTTATACTGATATGTCATAATACAATTCTCTGACCCCTTGTTATTGGATATTTGGACTGTTTCTTTGAAGAGCTCATAAAGTTAGGTGACTAAATGCCTTAAGCCAAAAAGGGCCCACCCAGGTTAGAATTCTATTAATACACTGAAATCCTAGAGTAATAGGTACGTATCTTTTAGAAGTTCTTAACACATATTGTCAAGTTATCTTCCAGAATGGGTAACAAGCAACAATGTCATTGATATTGGGCACACTTAGAGTAAAATAAAAATGTCTTGAAAAATAGAAGTGATTTTCCCCGCTCACCCAAAGATATCTACAATAATAATTAAAGTAATAGGTTTCAGGTTTACTTTGTTACCACAGCTTGAAATAAAATTTCATTTAATATTGTGCCAAAGAGCCCTTAAAAAATGACCCACAATCCTTACTGGGGTTTAAAAAGAAATAAAGTTTTAAATAAGATAAAACCATAATAAAATACAGTTAGGCAGGTCTTCAATATGAGTAGTAAGATGGCTAGAACCCCACATACTGAAGTTAAGCTAAATCTTTCATCAGTTTGCTCAGAACGTACACTCTAAATGTCACTGTCTTTCTGAAAGGCTGGTTGAATTGACAGATTTGAGGAGCAAAACTGAGACTATCCTGGACCATAGGGAAAGCTACCAGGTCTCTGCCAAGATAGGACATAACGAAAAGAAACGTGAAGATACTAACATCTTCCTGTCTCCATTTCAGGTCTGACTTGAAACCATTCAACTTTTAGAGAAATTCTTCAAATCCGTTTAAGATACTAGCTTCAGAGATCAGACACTTGTTCAGAACTACGCTTCTTATCCTAAGAATCATAAAATATACTGACCATTTTCAACCACGTACTGCACAAAAAAGGTAGCACGAACCTTGGGCCATAAGCCATTTCATTTATGCATGCCCCCAAAACTTTCAAAACCTCAAGAGGGGGGTGGGAGAATTTTAAATAAGTGAAATGAAAAAACTCATAGCCGCTAGGGGTGATCATTACCTGTACAAAGCAGACTGGTAAACTCCCACGGGACCACACCAAGCCACGTGCAGACTCCCAGAAGTAGGAGGCCACAGCTTATACAAGTACTAAGTGCACTCTGATTACACATATGCATGCCTGTGACTGACGACAGCCTTCCAAGGAAATCAGATTGTGGTGAAATTATTTAATTTGTTACAAGGGATATAACTTTTATACTAGCCAAAGATAGAAAGGATGTATTTTATCCATACTGCCTGGGCAATTCCGGCCCTCTATAATAAAACGGTTCAACTCTGTGCTGGACCTTCTTTATTTTTTTATTATTATTATTTTTAATTCGGACTTTCTTTAAAGATATCTTCCTGAGTCCAGACCGCAGAAACACACCTTTTAGATGCAAGCGTGTCACACTGGGTTCCTGGAGTTCTTCTGTAACAAAAAGCCCTAGAATGGGGTCCAAGAAGGTCTTTTCAAGTATTAATGAAGACTCTCATTTATTCAGATAAATAGTAGAATTTGGCTCTGACGTTTACTAACCGTGTGGTCTTGAGAAAATTAGCAACTTCTCTAAGTCTCTATTTCACCATTGGCAATGAGGAAGATTCTTCATGGGGCAGAAATGCAGATTACATGAGACAGTGCAGGAAAAACCATCTGAACATTATTCTTTTTTTTAATTTTGTTTTTAATGTTTACTTATTTTTGAGACAGAGACAGAGCGCAAGCAGGGGAGGGGAAGAGGGAGAGAGAGGAAGACACGGAATCCGAAGCAGGATCCAGGTTCCGAGCTGTCAGCACAGAGCCTGATGCGGGGCTCCAACTCATGAGCCAGGAGATCATAACCCGAGCGGAAGTCGGAAGCCTAACTGGCTGAGCCACCCAGGTGCCCCTTATTATCTTCTTGATTTTATAGGTACTACAGTTTAACTACTTTGGAATCTCAGCCAACAAAGTGCTGTCTACCAAAAGGACTCAGCAAACTGGTTAACAGATAAAAGTGGCCTGTCGTTAAATAACACAGATTACTTGTAAACAAATGTATTTCTGAGGTCCTTAAGGATATAGCTTAAATATGCTCTTTAAAATTATCTCATTAATCACTGGCTTAAACAACAGAACTTCATTTTCTCACAGTTCTGGAGGAAAGAAGTCTGAGCTCAAGATGCCGTACGTACGGCTGGCTGTCTCTGAAGCCTCTCTTCTTGGCTGGTAGATGGCCTTCCTCGCCCTGTGTCTTCACATGGGTCTTCCCTCTGTGTTGTCTGTGTCCTGATCTCCTCTTTTTTAGAAGGACAACAGTCATATTGGATTGGCCTACCCTCAGGACCTCATTTTAACTGAATTAACTTCTTTAAAAACCCTATTTCCAGGGCACACGGGTGGCTCAGCCAGTTAAGCATCTGACTCTTGACTTCGGCTCAGGTCGTGATCTCACACTTCATGAGATTGAGCTTCGTGCTCTTCAGCATGGAGCCTGCTTGGAATCCTCTCTCTCCCCCTCTCTCTGCACCCACCCTGCTCATTCTCTCTCGCACACGCATGTGCACACAAAATAAGTAAACTTTGTTTTAAAAACCCTATTTCCAAATATAGTCGCCTTCTGACATCTTAGGGGTTAGGTCTTCAACATATGAATTTGGGGTGAACACAATTCAACTCCCAACACTAAGTATGTAGTTTCTCTGCTTAAAAGCCTTCACTATCCCCCAACGCCCCCATTTTCTGTAAGACAAACTCTAGATGCCACATGACCTTCAGCACCTCCTGGCTGCCCGTGTTACTTTTCCAGCCCCAGCTCCTCTATCCTCTCTTTTTGCACTCTAGACACTGAGCCTGCTGAACCAACTATCATTTTCCAAACACACTTTCGTATCTCCTTGTCTCTGGGCATGCGGCTCTCTCTGTTCAGAACACTCTCACATGTCAGGTACTCTGTGAAGTTATTTTTGATGCCTGAGGCAGGGCCAAGCACACTCTTCCCACTCTTCAAAGCACCTTGAACACCCTACTTTTATAGCATGTATCTCCCTGAGTTGCAATTACTTCTTTACATGTCTTCCCCATTATATATACTGGTTAATCCCTGAAGGCAAGGACCATGTGTGTTTTGCTCATTGCTGACTCCTCTGTGCCCAGCACACACCTGGTACATAGTAGGAGCTAAAAAACATTTCTTGAATAAAGGAAACAAATAAATAAGTGGAAATACAAACAAACCAATGAATGAGAAAAGAATTTAATTTCTCTTTTATTTTTCTAAATGTTTACTTATTTCTTTTGAGGTGGGGGGAGCATAAGCAGGGAGCGGTGATAGAGAGGGAGAGAGAGAATCCCAAAGTGGGGCTCGATCTCACGAACTATGAAATCATGACCTGAGCCGAAATCAAGAGTTGGACACTTAACCAACTGAGCCACCAGGTGCCCTTAATTTCTCGTTTAATACCCAGTACAGTGCCAATGTATTCAGAAACTTGGTATGTGCTTAATAAAGAGCTGATTAAGATACTGACTGAGCCAGAGGAGAAAACCTGAAACAAGGAAGGGATCTGGAGATACTTACATTCAGAAAAGTTATGGAAGCTGATCATCTTGGGGCAGAAAGGAAATGGATTTTAAAAAGCCTATAAACTGCAGGAAAGACACGCCAAGCTACATGTGACAAGGCAATCTGAGCTCCACTCCGATCCAAGAACAAAGGGTTCCTGGTTTAAGCTATGGAATGGCCTGTTCCAGAAAGCAGCTGGGCAGAATTTCCTCACACGAATAGTCCTTAATGTATGGGAAAAAGAAAAGAGCAAAGCAAAACAAGCAAAGGCAGCAAAAGGGAATAATTAGTGTAAACAGTTTTTTTTTTTTTTTAATGCATTGGACAAACCCCAAGAAGAAAAATGTTGTGGGATAAACATCTGTTCGTTCGGAACATGACAGAGCCCTTGACAGGGTCTGTGGCCTGTGCGTGTCCTTATGTGCCCGAGGTTTATATTTGTGCTTCCAGTGCACAGGCAGCCCAGAGAGTGGCCCAGAAAGAGGCCTATTCTAGGCCAGGGTGCACTGCGCTAACTCCAGTTGGGGCTGTGAGAGGTACCCCTCATTCTGCTGTGTCTGACACAACAAAAACCACATAGAGGAGCAGAGTAAATACCAATCGTCCAGACATGCAGACCCACTGTGCTCTATTTGCCCACGTTTCCACCAACACTGTATTTTTACTGCTTGCGTGAAAGTGGTCAGACATGTCATATCAAGAGAGATTCACATTTGTGTCCCATCCCTACGATGTTTAGTATAAGACAGGAAGTACAATAGTTTGAAAGCATCTGCGTCCTTGTGCCAGACGTGCCCTTGCAATCTGTCACTGAGCCCAGGACTTTCTGTTAAGAAGAGATCTCCAGGGGGGGCGCCTGGGTGGCTCAGTCGGTTAAGCTTCCAACTTCGGCTCAGGTCATGGTCTTGTGGTCCCTGAGTTTGAGCCCCCTGTTGGGCTCTGTGCTGACAGCTCAGAGCCTGGAGCCTGCCTCAGGATTCTGTGTCTCCCTCTCTCTCTGTCCCTCCCTCCCTCCCTCTCTCTCTCTTTCTCTCTCAAAAATAAACATTAAGAAAAAAAAAAAAAAGAAGAAGAGATCTCCAGGGAAAATTCTGCTCCAATCTCAGGCCTCCCTGACTGCACAAAGGTGAGCAGCTGTGGGCCTGGAGATGAAGCTAGGTGGGAATGATCTAGCAATTTTCAATGGGCAGTGTCCCTGAGGGAAACATCCCCAAGGGGTGGGTGGCCTTAATTCTCATTCTCATGGCTCTAGACCACCTTACCTTAGAGGCCTGGGAGCCATCAGCCCAGACAGTCCAAACCCAAGTCCCACTCCTAGGAGTGTACCATATCAGGGGTGGGGGTGGGGGTGGGG
>NW_024412419.1:22898537-22928279 GCF_014898765.1 Herpailurus yagouaroundi | reverse complement strand
ATTCCTCTTGCTCTGTCCTCTGATTCACTTTGCTTTTCCCTTTCGAAGGCCCAGCATCTCAGTGTTTCATTATTCTCATGTCATTAAAGTCTAAATCTGGCATTTTACTAACTACCAGGCAGGGGTGACTGCCTTATGTGCCTTTCCCAGACCTCTGTTCCTAGCTCTGTGTGATCTACACAAGGGGTTTAAGTCGAGATAACGGGTGCCTTGATCATCTAAGTCACATGTGATTATTTTCCAGATGTACATTTTTTGTGACCTGCCTCAAGTCCAGAAAAATGCTCTTTCTTCTATACCTCTCTACATCTCTAAAGCCTCCCAGATAGCCAGCTATTGACGTATCCCATATAACACAAGAGGCCACATTTAACAGAATTATTTTGAGAGTGGCCGGTTGGGGCTGTTAAGGAAACTAATTATAAAACTTATCCTCGTCCACCTACTGGGTTGGCTGGAACAAGTACCAGCATCCAGAACTTCACATTCAGATGAAGGTCATTGAGAAAACAGAGCAAGCCACGGGCTGAGAAGGCATGCGGGTGAGATCAAGGATTTCACCACAGGAGAATGCCATCAGCTGGTCAAAGAACACAATTCGGACATCTTCTCTTTGGGGCAATCCCACCCTATCTGTCCGTATACTCACAATTTGAAACACGTATATAAATAAAGATATTTGGTACCAGCTCTGATTTTCTACAGAGCTGTGATTGAAAAGCCAATTTATTCTCATGGATTGAATGGTTACCCCACAGTTTAATTTTATCTGGAGGAAAAAAGAGCTGACATCTAGCAGCTAAATAAGTCTTTGTCACTAGAGGCCTGTGACACAAATCTCAATGATATTTGATGGGAACATGTATAGCTTTTCTTCATTTGTGGCTATAATTGCTGCTGGAGAAGCCCCAACATGTAAAGGTTGATGCTTCTGAATGTGCTGAAAGATGCTGGAACTAAACCATGCAATGACAGCTATCAAAATGTCACCAATGCAGTGTCATATTCAGTCAAGATGCTTAAAAATCACATGTTTGACTACCACTGTTCTAGCCGTGAAAGGAAAGGGATTACCTGGCTGGCTGGTGGGGAAAATAAAATGAGGAGTGTGCGTACCAGCACCTGGTGAGCAGCTGGGCCCATGAGGAGGCCACACCGGGCAGAGTGCTCGATCCCTGGGTGCGTCCCACGTGCAGCAGTGCCTGCCGGCCACCGTGCAGGGCTTCACGAGCAGTAACTCACTGAATCCTCACAACTGTCCTCAGGCCCAGTTCACGGGGGACAAACTGACACACAGAGAACTTGAGGAGCGTGTTCGGTTATGACCCAGCTAAAAAGTGTGGTGGGCGGGATTCAAAGCCGGTTCTGTCAGGCTCTGAGGCCTATCCTTTAACCATTATGCAAGTTCCCGTTTCTCATGTGCGTCCTTCTGCAGAGTGGAGTCGGTCTCCTGTGCCCTTTATCTTTACCCGCCAGGTGTGACTCCTGCCCTCACAGCCCAAAGATGGGACTTTCTTCATCAGGGCCTAAACACCTCCCGGACGGAGCGTGAAAAAAGGTAAAGTATGACGTTTCACATTTCTAAATAATTTATCTTTAAACAACTGCAACTCCTAGGCACTTGACCGTAAGTTCAAAAGGCCTCAGTTGAATTGGTACTCATTTTAGGAATTGGTAATTGGCCTGAAGAGATGGTCGCAAGAGCTAAAATTTACATTGACGCTAATCAAGGGTACAGGAAACGGAATGATCTAGCGAACCATGCTTGAAGTTGAAAGCAAAGGAAGGACGTCCAAATGTGCAGTCCTGGTTCCACCGGAGTCTATCTCTAGCTTTAAATCAAATAATTAAAGATCTCGTCCCTCAGTTTACCTCAACTGCAAAATGGAAAGAGTACCCCACTCAACAGATGCGTGGTTAAATTCGCCGCAGCTGTGCCAGCCTGACATTGTGTAACTGCTGTGCAAGGTTCTCTGACCGCAAAAGAGCAAACTGGAGGGGGAGCAGTGCCAAAAAGAACACACCCCACTTGTGTTCCCTTTTATACTCTGAATGCAGGGCTCAGCACTGCTCACGGGGCTTCAGGATAAGATCCTGGGCAGGTCTGCTGCAGAGCTCTGGCTAAGCCTTGCTTGAAAAGTAGGAGAGTTCGGGTGCCAAGTAGTTCCAGAGTTAAAGGAAGAAGGCCTGGGGCGCCTGAGTCAGTTAAGCGTCCGACTCTTGGTTTCGGCTCAGGTCATGAACTCCAGATTCGTGAGTTCGAGCCTCGCATCAGGCTGTGCGCTGGCAATGTGGAGGCTGCTTGGGATTCTCTCCCCACCCCCCCCCCCCCCCCCCCGCTTTCTGCTCTTCCCCTCACTCATGCTTTCTCTCTCTCCTTCTCTCTCCCCCGGCCCAAAAATAAATAAATAAGCTTTAAAGAAAAACAGAAAAGAAAAGGAAGGGCCCTCCGAGACACTTTGGGAGGTTGGCCCAAACCAGAAACTCCCTGAGAATGAGAAAATAAATGGTCCATCCTTATCTGATCTACATGTAATTTCTGCTTTCCACCGGCCCCCAGCCCAATCTGGTCCCCATCCTCATGCCCAAGCTCTAGAGTCACCGGCACTCTAAACCTCCAGGCCCTGATAAGATTACTGGCTTCCTCCAGCAGCAGCCCAGATCCCGGGAGCCATCCCAAGCCCCCGAGGGGACATACAGAAGCCCTGGGGGTCAGGCGATTTAAAATAAGAATGTGCCAACTAGTGTCCCTCCCCAAAAAAGGACAACGGTTGGATGTGTGCTCTCTGCCCCATAATGGCATTTTTCAAATGCTTTATAAGCCACTTGAAAAGGAAACTGCCTACCCATGATTCCCTGACGATGTCCAGACGGTTGAAACAATTCCTCAGTTATGAGCCTTCCCTCTAATGGGAATCTGTTGGAAAGCTGGCTCTGGCTCTTCACAACTGGAAAATTGGGGATCATCATGATTGTAAACCACCATTAACAAATTCAAAGAGAACCACTCTAATAATTTTAACTTTGTAGTAGTCTCCAACACTTTGACTAAGTAACATTACATTAAAAGAAAAAAACAAAACAAAACATGGACGGTAGAGATTTTTCATGTGCCCAATTCTGACACGCTCAGACCACAAGTCTCTCCACTTTCCAAACTCCCTGATTCACCACTGTCACTTTCTAACACCCGCCGAATCACAGCCTTTGCTCACTTGCCCACACTGTTGCACAGGAGGTCCCACCTACCTACATTTTTTTTTTAAGAAAGCAATTTATTGTGTCCCTTTCCACGTTCACTTAATTCAGTTCTCTTGATAAATGTGCCTGTAATATTTGCTTGCGCTACATGCTAGTGCTTGTGCCCCCAAAGCCATCAAATACTTAGAGAGTGACTTGCAGGGCTCAACTTTTTATTAGGAATAATGGAAGGAAAGGCAAAAGAGCACAGTTGTGTGACTGTGTGCGGGTGGTAATCACGCAGAGGTGCACAGGTACGGGCTCCTTTAAATCGCTGCCTCTGCAGCCCAGCACGGTGGCTGAGGGAACAGGGAAATGTTCTCGATATAACACGTGAAGGTTGACATGAACAAAGCTGGGTAGGGGGAGCTGAGGGACCCAGAGGGGCAGCCACTGTCACTTAAACACACGGTAAGCTCTGTGCACAGGATCCAGCAACAAAGAGCATACGAAAACCCAACAACTTTCTGTTTGGGTTTTGTTTTTCTGGATGATACGAAATCCTTCCGGATCATTACCTTTTACCGAACCAAATTCCAGCACGTGATTGAACCACAGCCAGGATCACTCATGATTAAACATCCACGCTGCTCCAATCACCACATCCACAAACGGTGGGCACACGCTTCCCTCTGGGCCTAGTTCAACAGGTCCTTTCTGCCTAGAATGCCTGTCATCTCCTTCACCTCCTGGAAGAACGTTACTCTTCTTTCAATACCCCTTGTATGAGTCCTTAGACCCTTTAGTAGCACTGTCAGCTGGGTTCCTCTGGTTCTGTGGGCACACCTCCAGCACAGAATTCACCACTGTTCCAGCTAGTAACTCCTGTGCTTGTCTCTACCAGTAGACTGCATTCTTCTTGAGGGTTGGACGTCTTTATCCTTATTCCACGGCTCCCTACCTCCACCCAAACAGTGTTAGGAGAGTGCCTGGCATGTCACGGGCACTCAAAAAATGTTGGTTGAATGAATGAAGAATTCTACTTTACGTTTTTTCATAACAAACTCCTGAAATGCTCAGACACAGATCAATTCCCTTGGAATATAGGAATTTCAGGTCAAATGCTTTCTCCTCCAGCCATTCAAGTGAAGAGAGAATCTTACTGATGATTCGAAAGCTCCACAAATTGCTTTCCAAACCTGTGTGATTTCCAGGCATGAACTAAAACAGAACTGAGTCTGCCAGACAGCTTAAGCCACAGGTGATAACTTGAAACAGAGCAAGAAATGACAAAGGCATTAATGAAAATAAACAAAAGTGTCCTACTCTGCCAACTTTCGTTTTTTTTCCATTTAAAAAACCTCCCACGATCCCTATGTAAAAATTCAAAGTATAAATCATGCGGCAAGAGTAACGCAGGCAAAAGCTGCATTAGGCAAGTAGAATCAAGATGTGAGGTGAAAGTCTCAAGCCATGTTCTACTGCCTTTTTATAAGGTTGAAGGAGTAAGAATTTGGCTTCTGAATAATGGAGATAGAACAAAAAGGTCCAAGAAATGGAGAACACAAATCTAAGTGTGAAGACTCTCAGTCCTGAGAGAGGACTGCTCCTGGAAGCTTTAATGGGGGTCAAACAGTGGTAACACAGAGATCCAGAACGGTGACGGGAGTCCCTTACCGGGAACCATCTTTGCTACGGATACAGCTTTAGGGCCACTGTGAGCCATAAAGCAGGAGCTACCTTATTTGGAGAATAGTGTGTATGTCAGCATGTGTTAACTTTCCTGTTATACAAGCAGCCATTTTTGTTTTTCCTTTGGATCTCTGTCTTTTCTTCCCAACTAAGCTTCTTCATTTAGGGCTAATGTATAGTTTTACTGTCCTGCTGATTTAAACCTGATGCAAGTATTGTGTCCTTTACATTTTGCATTCTTGGGTCATTGGATGAGGGTGAATGTTCCATATTCATTAGTTGCTTTATTTCTTCTTTTGTAAACGAAATGGCATTATTCTGTATCCTTTTTCGAAAGGATAGAGTGTTCTTCTGACCAATTATTACACACACAAAAAATGTTAGCTTTTGTTACATGTGTAATAGATATCGTTCTGGTTTGTTTGTTAATTGGTTTTGTGATATTTTTGACACAGAAGAAAAGCTTGGTTCAAATGGTGGGTAAATTACTCATGATTGTGTCATCAATAGGTAGTGTATCTGAGACTAGAACCCAGGCCTGTCTGGTCCCACAACCCACATCCTTAAATAATTTGCTTAACAGAATTCAGGAATTTTAGTACAAACTCTATCGATGGTGTGGAGCCACTGCTGAGGCTACCGTATAGTTAACCATATTGTCAGCTACCATATTGTATTCTGGGTTTTTTGTTTTGTTTTTTGTTTGTTTGTTTGTTTGTTTTTGCTTCGTATAGCCGTCCCTTTTGCTGTTATCACAGCATATCTACCCATAGCAGCCTACCTACCTTCTGAGCGGTTGTTTCGTATATACTATGGGTTTAAAAATAGATTAACCAAGTCTCCAGGTCAGTATAAAACAAAACAGCTGTGTGTATTTTTCAGCTAGGTTCTCTAGATGCTCAGACTCCCCTTCTCTGAGCTCAGGGATCAAGGCTCTTTTCCAGGGAGTTGCCAGGAGTCTCACCTTTGGATAGTGGGGTTTTTCCAAGGAACTGGTAATATGACTTTCCCATAGCAGGCACTTGATAAATGTTTGCTGAAGATGATGAAATACTTTTTTCTTTAGTTTTCTAAATTGCCCTGGAGAAACTTTTCCAGGCGAGATTAGAGAAATGGAAATTTTCCATACACAGGGAAATAATTGGGATGTTATTTTTATAAGGAAAAATCTTACAGTTTTCTTTAAGTTAAAGAGCTATTTTCATTCTCACAGAGTTCTAAAAATTATAGGCCAATATGTTTGTTTTCTAAAGAGAAATACATAGTTCACTTTAAAGAAGAGTCGGCTGTGAAACAGATTTGTATCAATTGAATTGATTGGAGTGAATCACATTTTCCCATTAAGTTCCTCTTAAAAATTTATAATATAGAATCAAATTTGGCCTATCACTCAAAGATGTCCCTGAACTACTTAAACTCATTTAAGGAAAAGACCTATTTTTTTTTCAATTAAAGTAATAAGAAAATGCATTCCAAATAAGCCACAAAATTAAAATTCCAAATAAGTCTTAAAATTCCATACATCTGCTGCATGAGGAGCAGACCCAAAAGTCTGCTTTTAGCCTTTTGTATTGCATGGTCCTTAGAACTAATCCTCTAACCCTTTCCCTCTGAAGATAAATGCTTCTTTCTAAAAGTCTTCTAAAATCAATTATTTTGTAAGCTGACTCCTGACAGCCTATTTATAATCCTGGGGAAGACTTCTCAGTAACACTTAATAGCTTAATATTCTTTAAATGGTCTGAAATAACTATAGTTTACAAATATTTAAAACCCGGTTATTCTGTGACTACTACCTGCCAGGTTTTGCACTCAGGTTTGTACTCAGCAGTGGATATAGAAATAGAAATAATAAATGGTCTCAGGACTCTCCTAATTAGTGGCAAAGATAATATCATTAAAAAAATAATTCAATGAGATAAGAACTGTTATAAAGCAAAACAGCCATGCAGGAGTACAAAAGGGAGCATTCTTTACTCTTTTTGGTAAAAAGTTGCCAAGAAAGGTTTTGGAGAAGAGAGGACATTTGAGCTGAGCCTTAAAGGAATAGGTCTTAACTAGAAAGGCAAGATTACAGGCAGAGAAGATAGAAAATAACTTTTCTCGTGCTCTCTTAACTCTGGATACATATACTCAGAAAAACGTATCTGTATTTGCGCCAGAACTAAATTTGTAAATATCAGAAAAATAACTAGCATCATTTCATAAACAAATCTAATCTGATTACTCTAATTTTCTTCTCAGATAGAAGGGTAAAAACAATAAATATTTTGCCAGCCATACAGGTGCCTCATGTTATGAATTACCCACATATCCAACAACCAGTTTCCTACTTCTTCCTTCCTCTATTATCCAACAGGAAGCCCACTGGAAGAGCAACTGAGCTGCCTATGGCTGACAGCCCCATCTGGTGGTTTGTATGGGGAACTACATGGTTAGTGTTTCTGTCACTCTTCTTCCCCAGAGAAATGAATGAATATGCTATGTCCCCCTACTGTGTCGACCTTTCTCTCTATAGCTCAGTACCTCCAGCACCTGGCTTTTAGTACACAAATGGTTGTTTTCTAGATTCCCGGTAAATATTTACAGAACTGAGCTGTTTTGAATAAGAAATCACAAGGCTTTGTATAGCCCCTTCCATCTTCCAGTGCTTCCCCAGCACTGTCACATGTACCTTTACCTCAGTCATCTTACTATGAAGAACACTGTCACATAAACCACCAGGATTCTCATCAGCCTGCATTAAGAATTAAGATACAGTGTAATCTATAAGGAGATGATCCCTTTCTATTAATTAATTGTTTGATGAAGAAATGATTAAATTTTCTATCCTCGAATTCTTAATCTGTTATCTTAGAAACTGTTTTTCATTTTATTTGTAAGGCAAAGGTCACCACAAACCACCAATAAGAACAGTGCTGGTTATGCATGCACTTAAGGCTGAGCAAATGGAGGCTGAAGATTGTGATAATAAAGAATTCTCTATTTCCATAGAGCTGTTGGAGTCCGTATAAAAAAAAAATTTCAAATATTCCAGAAGTCTACCAGTTTCTTTTTCTTTATCTTCTAATTAAGTCTGCCTTTTCTAAAATGGTGATCTGTAGGATTTTTAAAAACTTATTCAATTTTATTTTTCAGGGATACTTAATTACTAGGTTCCAACAGGATTAGTTTATGAAAAGCAGAAGGAGAGAAGAAGGATTAGGAAGCATACAGAAAGAGCAAATGTAAGCCAAATTAAAAGGCAGTAATAGCAAGGAAATACCTAGGGTCAAAAGTGGAGGTTAAAAAAAAAGAATATGGGTAAGCATCCGACTCTCAATTCGGGCTCAGGTCATGATCTCACAGCTCATGAGATCCAGCCCCACAGTGGGCTCTGTGCTACCAGCGTGGATCCTGCTTCAGACTCTCTCTCTCCCTCTCTCTCTCTGCCCCTTCCCCACTTGTGAATGCCTGCTGTCTCTCTCTCACTCTCAAAATGAATAAACTTTTTTAAAAAAAAAAGAATACAAAAGAAAGAAAAATGGAAAGACAAAATGGTAACAATGAAACAGGGTCTCTAAAAGACCCAAACCGAGTCTCAACTTTAAACTGTATTCATTTAATATATACTCCAGCTCGGTTGAGAAAAGACACACAAATAAACACACAAATGTTTGTAAGAACTCTGAAAGCAGACCAAAAAAGGTGCCAGGGGCTGAGAGGTAGAGGAAATGTGGAGAGACTGGTAAAAGGGCCCAGACTCACGCTGAAGGATAAGTAAGGTCTGAGGATCTAATGAAAACCACGGTGCTGCATAGATGTTAACACTGTATTGCACAACTTTAATTTGCTAAGAGAGTAGAACTTAAATGCTCACATCTTCCTACCCACACTTTCTGGGCCATTTTGGATGAGTCTTTCACTTCATTTTTTCCAGTCTTAATTAGCTTGCCCTGTAAAATAAAGGGGTCTGATGATAAGATCTTTAATGTCCCCTCTAGAAGGCTGTACGGTGGTGGTTATTGTTGTTGTTGTTTTAACATTCTCTGACCTTACAAATGATTAAAAAACCAAGAGGGCCAAGGAAAGGAAAGGCAGATGAAGGAGCCAGAAGGAATATGCACAGAAATGCTAACAAGAAAAATGATGGTGTTTTCTAGCTCAACACCTCTTATTATTAGAGGCACTAATTAAAGTAACCAAAAATGGTTATTTTCACCCAGGACAGAGCCTGGAATGTCAAAATAGCTACCACCCTACCACTACTACCACCTCACCTCCCATGAAAATCACAAATGTTTCCTTTGAAACATTCCCATTTCTCCAAGTCGGCCGTGCCATTATCCAAATGTCTAAGCAGAACTTCTGTATTCAGTTGCGGGCTGTACACTGTGTTTAATATGGCACTTTAAGGCCGTCAGCTTAAAGGCACTAGAGAAATACAAAGGGTCATTATGTGAATTACTATTATTATAAGGCTCCAGAACTTAGATTAGCTACAGTCTAATATCTAACGTACTAAGTAGTCCTCTATGGCCCAGGCAGGTGATGTCCAAGCATCACGTGTAGGTCCATTGCTCTTGTGTACCTCCAAACCACCGCACACAATAGGTCTAAGAGGGTCCAGCTGAACTTGAGCATTGACAATAGTGTTGGAACCTAATCTCTGCAACTCTACTGAATACCAGGGAAAGGATGACCCTGCTCCTTCCTAAGACTGTTCTTCATAGAATTCAAACCAAAGCGAGACTGTACAAAAACCAAAACCCAATCGTGTATGTCTTGAAGAAATTTAGGTAGTACATCCCAAATAAGTGAGTGCTGAGCCAACTTCAAGGCAGAAGTTCTCCAACTTTGTGTGCACACAGCCACCTATAAAGTTCATAAAAATGCAGGTTTCTCAGCCTGAAGATTCTGACTTGGTAGGTCTGGAATGGGTTCAAGGAATCTACACTGCTAACAAGTTCCAAGGCTGGTGCAGGTGGTCTGCTGACCACACACTTGAGAAGCACTGCTTTGGGGTTCCAGAAAGGCATCTGATAAAACAACAAAATTCTGATTCAACACATTCAACAAAGATTTAGATAGAAGTCTCAAAGATGGCAGCACAGAGTGGAACCTATCAATCAATTTTTTAACACAGTTTCAATTAAACAGCAATTTAAGTGGCTAAGATTTATTCCACTCACTCTGAAGTCTTGAATAAAAAAGCTGAATTGAGAAACTGTTCCAAAAATGCAGTATCAAGAAATCCACGTGTAAAGGAACAGAGAAAAAAAAAAAAAAAAAAAAAAAAAACCTCTTAGATAGCAAAAGTGATTGTTATACACTTTGTATTTTCAAAACCACCAACCAGCAGCTTAGGGAACAGGTGTGACTAACAATGGACCAGTTTAATGCCCATTAAAAGAAAAACATGACGGGGGGGGGGGGGGGGATCCAATTTTGGAAAAGCCACTGAAAGGAGGAGCATCCAAGAAACAGGATCCAAAATCCTAATTTTTTTTTAAATTCTTAAATGGTAAAGTAAAAGGGAAAAAAAAAAAAAAAACAACTCCCAGTGAAATGTTATGAGGTGTTAATGTTTCACAGTGTTACCCACTAAGAATAACACACAAAACTGCTCAAGTGATTCCTGGAAGCTTTTATTACAAAGACAAGTAGGGGTAGAAGAGATGTAGCTGAATGAAGCAAAGAATGGCTTTGCAGAACAACAGAACTATCTATACACCCCACCCCCCTACTAAATTACAGACTGAACTATCAGCAAAGATAATGCATAAACTTTATGCTAAACTCCTGGTATAGCCACCAGCCAAATCAACTGGATCTGTAATTAGGGCTCAGTAACTAGTAGCTGGTGACTGTCTAAGGCAGCTCAAATCACACCCCTTCCTCACCCTAGCAAGAGAAACTTACTAGTGATTATAATACTGGTCTTTGGCATTCTGGTATCATACTATTTTCACAAACCAAAATACTGATATTTCTGTTGGTGTAATAGCATGACTTCAGACTGGGGGACCAGCTTCATTCACCCTGGGCTCTCTCCAATTGTCGGTTCTCTCCAGGGGCTGTTGCCCCGCCCCCACTCCTGCCTTCCCAGCCACTCACTCCAGACACCTTCATTGTGAAGCAGGTAAAGCCTCCCCGTTCCTCCTTACCATCCAGCTCCTGCAATTTCCCACCTCTTGCCCCAAACAAAAAGGCTCAAACTAGACACTGGGAAGGGGGAAGATCCCCTAAAGTTGAGGGAGCTCTTCCCTGGGCAAGGGCTGGCCTCAAGAGCAATCGAAGCTGGTATCGAGGCCACTGGCCAGAGCTGGGAAGCTGCCCAGTGTACGGTGGGGTTCCTGAAAGGTCCACTCAGAGGCACTTAAAACATGGCAAGAAAGTCCCAAAGCCCTATGCACGTGACTTGACGCCAGGGCAAAGGGGCTGGAGTCAAAACCCTAGGGGCCCATGGATCTTCAATCTAAACTGTTGAAAGCAAAAGTTTAAATCCTTTAAGAGGCGAGTTGCTGTACGTAAGTGTGGGTCTTCTGAGCACACAGAGGAGTGATGCCATGGGCAGTATGTTACAGCGAAAATGCTTCAGGAAAACACACCTACTCAGAAAGCTCTTATATGTTCTAGCATGATAGATTCATTTGGGTTACTCCTTCTAAAATCATTCTTTTAAAATAGAAACAGCCCCTGGAAGGATTAGGTTTATCGCTTATTTGCAGGCTGTGCAAATAATCTGGTCGTCACACCGCACAAACCTGCCCGCTGTCTTGAGGTGTTCAGCGCTCATGAGAAGGGAGAAAACTCTGTGTGTGAAAACCACTGACACCGAAAATGGGACTGGTGTCCTGAGAAAGACCTGGAAGCTCTCTCCAAGAAAAGATTTAAATTGAATACTCTACCTGGGGAGATCCAGAGGTAGATGGAAGTAGCAAATGTTTAGAATTTTAGTGTATTAAGGAAGGGACAAAATTGCATCAAAGTATTTTAAAACTATCTTGCTCTAAACTACAGTTTTTCTCATTTTATTATATAAATATAGTTATTAGCTTGAGCTCACTACTTAAGTACTATCACAGCAAAGTCTGTATGATGGAAACGTTTGCCATTGCCTCAAAAGCAGCCAATCTGCCTGAAGCATGCAGGCAACAATAAAACCAAAAAATCTGAGGTACCTTTAAATACCTTCAACGCTATTCACCACTCATTCACTCACTGATCAATAACTATCTTACTCACCGATCTGATTACAACACTACCTTCTACAGCCTCTATTTCCCCTAAAAGACTCAAACCTCTAGGAGTCATTCACACTCGGTGCCCTTTCAGGAGCTGTAATTGGCAAAGACACCGAGCAGTCTGAGTTTGCCATCATTCTCACGGTCTTGTCTTCTAAGGATGGTTTTCCTACTAACGTGACAAAGAATTTTCCATGGATGAGGCTAAGGCTGCAGTTGCTGGGTGCTCAGTCCCCCTGTTTTACAGGTGAAGGAACTGGAACCCAGGGAGGTCACACAGCTAGTGTTAGAGGCAGAAAAGCGGGGCCAGAACACAGCACCCACCCCACCCCACCCCCACCCCCTGCTTCCAGCCGCTTCTCCTTCCCGGATCTCACTGCCTCTCCAAGCAACTTCTAGCTGCTCAGCATGGGTGATGTCTATGAAGGGCGCTCCCTTAACCACCACTCAAATACTTACAGATTGCCCTCGGTTGGTTTACCTTATTCAACTAAGTTACAAGTTCAAACTTATATGAGAGCATCTGTCAACAGATCCATGATCTTTAGAGGAAAGAGGAAGGAGGGAGTTGGCTCCTTTCTGGCGGTGGTCAGGAAAGGCCTGTAGCTCAGCTTCTCCCTGCCACCGTATCACCGTATGTCCAAGGCGCACCTCTGTTACTATAAGGCTCGCAAACGGTGCTCTTTGCCCAAGGGAAGGTGTGTGGCCAAGCAGATGAACACAAGCCTTGCAACCAGAGAAGGCCAGATTTTAATATTCCCTCTGCTTTTTATTTGCAGTGTAAGTCACTCCGCTTGTCTGAACTATGGTTTCTTCACCTGCAAAACACACTACCTGCCTCACAGCCAGGATGAAATGAGATCATATATTTAAAGCCCCTAGTACAGTGTCTAGTTCACACGAGCTTCTCAGAGAAATTAGTTGCCTTCTTCCCTTTTCTGCTGTTACTGTTAAGATTTTAGACAAGCAATTTAACTAGTTAACTTCCTTATAATGGAAGATAATACAGGCTTCTGATGAAAAGACACTATATAAAACAAAGTATGATTATTAAACACCAAGATGAACACCTGAAGGCATTAATTCACTTTATAAAATATGCAAAGGTGCCAATTCACTAATAAATATGCTACAGCAGGAGCTTGTCCTAAGGTGCCAATTTGCTGAAGTACGAGGCAGACTAGGGCCCAAGTGCCAAGAACACTGACTGGAACAGCCAGAGCGGGGAGCTTAGGTCTCTGCTAGAGATGGCTCACACTGGGGGGAAAGACGTCTGAAGAGAGCCACCAGCAAAGAACAAGCAGAGCTAAAGGAGGCAGCCAGGGCGCGGCGTGCAGTGAGGCGCCACGGAAAGATCAGGCGCAGGGCTGCGCTTGGGCTGCAGACCTGCCGGGAGGGCTGCCAGAGCTGGGCAGGGCGTATAAGGTACCGGAGCGTTGACTTTAACCCTGGAAAACAGGAGTGACGTTACCAGCGCTCGGCAGCTTGCAAAAGTAAGAGTGGAGGGCACGCTTCTAAAGTAGGGAGTGCAAAAGGCATGGAAGTTAAATGACTGCCACTAACCAGCACACAGAGATGGGCAAGGAAAGATGAAAATAAGGATGCCCCCGAAGGGTGAGGACCAGACAGGAGCTGGAAGCCATCACCCTGACCTGGAGGGTACTGGGTGAAAATTCCAAGGAAGTAACACCGAAAGGCCGAGTGCCACTTATCCAGTGCTTGGCAGGCCGATGGTAACCCACCAAGCCAGGGGACAGGCCAGGTGAGAAACAGGCTCGATTAACATTTAGGTTATACTCACCCTCACTTCAACAAAGACAGTAAGAACACAGCAGCAATAATGCTGTTCCCATTCCTGTCTTTAGAACAGTACAATGGGCCTACTGTTCTCTCAATTCCTATCTTTACTATAATAAGTGACATATAACAGGGAAATGCTTTGCAATTAATCCTCAAGAACCTAGATCGTGGGGTAATAAGCATTTGTGGAAAGGCCTCCTATCCGGTTTAGGCTGGCTGGCCTTCTCTGGGTGACACAGGGTCCACACAGGCGACTCATAGAGACAACTGTGTATTGCAAGGGCACCGGAAAACATAAGGAAGAAAAGCAAAGTATGCCACCCACTCTGTGCTCACTCTGGCTCCAGCTCTCCTGGCTCTCGGACGTGGAGTGGGTTTCATAAGCAATGAGGGAAAACTGCTTAGCACTGTTCCAGATGAAACCCAGACCAAGGGACAGCTCAGGTGCTGTGTGCTCTGCACTTACACTTTACAGAAAGAAGATATGCCTGGGCTTTGGGGACCTCTTGCTCTATGGACTTCTGTTGGGTGAACCAAGCCTGCCCAATCGGCCATGGCTGGATCGCTGCTGGCTCCCTGCCATCCCCCAACAAGGAAGCTGGACAACTGACAGCCAATGAAGAGAAAGCAAAAGGGCTGGGTTCTGTCCCTCAAAATGTGGTGATATACATGGCAGGCACTATGGCTTGAAGGACTCCTTCGGTACCTCCAGTTTCCTTGGTAACCTAACTATGTACTGAATGGTTTCCATGGCAAAACACATTCCGAAGTCTAAATGATCAACATACACGTACAATTTGAAATGTAACTGATTAGTAGGGGGGGATTGCCCACACTTGGAAAACTCAGTAAGCTTAGAGAACAGCCCCGACAACCTGATTGAGGTACCAAAGCAGGTGTGTCTATGCAGCCAGATCCGAAGGGCACTCTACTGAGGAACGGCCAGGGCATGAAGAGCCAGCTCGAGCCATGTGACATTTTCTGCAGTGAACTGGGCTCCAAGGAATGAGATCCTGATCTGAAACCAACAGGCCAGACAACTACAGAATAAGAGCAAAGTACTTCTGGGATTCCTAGAAATCTCTTCTAAGAACAGGAATACGATTCTCAAATAAACAACCTATCGAGGTGTTCAGTTTATCATCTGGCACTCAGAGGGAAAAAAGCTATTATTTTATTTCTCAACTAGGGTGACAGCACCCCCTCAAGGGGTATTTGGAAATGTATGGGAACGTGTTAAGTGGCCTCCATTACTGAGGGGATTATTCATGCAGGACGTAGGGACCAAGAACATTAAATGGCCTACGCTGCACAGGACAGCACCACACAACAAAAGGAGTTTATGTTGGAAAATACGTCCTATTACCAAAAGAATTCCCTAATGGGAAAAATGATCAGTTTTTAATGCACTGCCACTTGTCTTTATTCTTTAAAAACAAAAAATAAAAAGGGAGCGGGCAAACAAAATAATATTTTTAAAGTTCTTAATCTGTTTAATGAGGATGTTGTATCACAAAGATGGGAACTTAAGCAAATGACATAAAAGAAAATGTTTAAATGGTTTGTTAAAATGATAAAGAAAGCAACTTTAATTTCTAAGAAAGGACAATCCTCCAAAAAACAGGTGGGAGCAGAGGCTCCAGGCGGGCTCAGCTCTGTAGGGTAAATCTGCAGAACCCTGTGTCCCAAGGGTAAGGTCTACATAGGTCTTCTTTTTACCCTGCAGCTGACTGAGACTTTCTAGTTATCTTGCAAAGGAGCAGTTAGTGACAATGTAAACGACAGTCATTAAATGCAAAATCCCTCCTTTCAGATCTCCAGAAATGATCAACATGTTTAGGTCTGGGATGAGCAGACCCTCCAGATGTTACTATATTCTGCTGCTGGTCCAATTTCAAGTCCAAGACAATCTGCTAAAATGGGAAGGCTTCCTTAATCCTAGAACTCCCTCCAGGGAGGTCCTGAACACCTTTAAAACTGAATTTAAATACCTATATTGGCTTTTCTTAAAATTCCTCGAAAAGCTAGGAATTTAATCCATGTTAAGAGTTCCTAAGATTAGGTTCCAAACCAGGATCAGGATGCCTCCACTAAAGCGTTGAAAAGTTTCCAGGCCTTTAATTCTGACCAAAAGCCCAATTCAGCCTTAAGATCTCAGAGGCTGAGCAAAGTCCAGAGTCACTCAATAGTTCCAGCCATTCAACAATCTACAGTGGCCTACTGATGAGATATCTGTTCATATTTTATTAGTCATGTTTCCTTGTCTGTGAAGTAACTGTTCATGCTTTTTGCCCATTTTTCTATAAGATTTTTTTCCCCATCTTCTTAAGTTTCTTATTCTGGATATGAAGCTCAAATCCATTATTTTAGGTTTATAATTTATATACTTAAATGTTATAAAATGAAGAAATGGCTATTTGGATCTTCAACCAGGGAAATAAATGATCTAATGTAGAAAAGGTTAAAATATGCACATGGGAAAATTATAAAATACGATTATAGTAGGAAGTAGATAAAAATACCAGCCAAAAGAACTTCAATAAGTGGCTGAATTCAAAGGACACCAACAGGAAAGTGAAAAGACAACCCACTGAATGGGAGAAAATATTTGTAAATCATACATCTGGTAAGGGTCTAGTATCCACAATATAAAGAATTCTTACAATTCAATAATTAAAAGAAAAATAACCCAATTAAGAAATGAAGGAAAGACCTGAGTAAACGTTATTCCCAAGGGGTTCAAAAACATTCGTCCACACAAAAATTTGTAATACGAATGTTTGCAGCAGCATCACTCATAATAGACAAAAGGTAAATACAACCCAAATGCCCATTAACTGAAGGATGGATAAATAAAATGAGTCCATACAATGGAGTGTTATTAATCAATAAAAAGGAATGACGTTCTGGTACATGATAAACACAGATGAACCCTGAAGACATTATGCTAAGTGAAAGAAATCAGTCACAAAACAGCACATATTACGTGATTCCATTTATATGAAATGTCCAGAAGAGGCAAATCTACAGAGATTTGGTGGAGATCGGTGGCTGCTGGGGGCTGGGGGAAATGGGGAGTAATTGCTAACAGGTATGGAGTTTCTTCTAGGTGATAAAAATGTTCTAAAATTGCGGTGATGGTTGCACAGCTCTGTAAATATACTAAAAAACGCTTAAGTATTTTAAATAGATGAACTGTATGGTATATAAATTATATGTCAACAAAGCTGTTATTTAAAAAATAGCAAGGCAGGCAGGCATGCCTGGGTGGCTTAGTCAGTTAAGTGCCTGACTCTTGATTTCAGCTCAGGTCATGACCTCCTGGTTTGTGGGATCAAGCCCCACGTGGAGCTCTGCACTCACAGTGCAGAGCCTGCTTGAGATTCTGTCTCTCCCTCTCTTTCTGCCCCTCCCCAGCTTGCATGTGTGTGCTCTATCTTTCTCTCTCTCTCAAGATAAATAAACTTTAAAAAATAAAAATTAAAAAAAAATTAAAAATAGCAAGGCAAAGTAGAAGAAAAGAATGACAGAATGCCTGAAACTCAGAGTGACACTTCCAGGCTTCAGTCATGGTGCATTCTCCTGTGGGCCTTAGGAGAGGTAAGTACCATTAAGAAGTGGGTAGAAACACACAACTTTTAAGAAGTCATGAAAGTCCCTGGGGCTCCTGGGTGGCTCAGTCAGTTAAGCATCTGACTTTGGCTCAGATCATGATATCATGGTTTGTGAGTTCAAGCCCCACATCGGGCTCTCTGCTATCGCACAGAGCCTACTTCAGATCCTCTGTCCCCCTCTCTCCCTGCCCCTCCCCCACTCTGCATGTGCTCTCTCACTCTCAAAAATAATAAACATTAAAAAAAAAAAAAGAAGTGATAAAAGTCAGGAAGAGAAGCTAGTGTAGGAAGCCAAACTTCCAGCAAAAGAAAGGCTGGATTAAATTAATTGACAATTAAATGGGTCCAGATTAAAATAGTCAGGGTCAAGCTAAAACAAAAACAGTATGTATTCAAAGATATGGGCACATACAGGGCAAACTCTTAGCTCTTTCTGTCTGCCCTTCATAGTCCTTCATTTCCGTTCTGTCCAACACTCTAAGCCACATCACATCAGAATGACCAGTGACTCCCAAAATATTTCGTGAGCATAAGAATCCTCTGGTACTTGCTAAAAGCACAGGTTCCTGAACCCACTCCCAGACCTTAGGTTTAGAATGTGAGTGACCTCAGGAATCCAATTTTAACTAACTCCCAAGCTCACCACTTCCCAAACTCATCACCTCCCTGACGCAGGTGTTCCGAGGACCACACTCTGAAGCACAGCACTCACCGCCCGCAGTGGACTGTGGCCCCCTTTAATGAAGCAGTAGGTAGGGTGTATGAGCAAAGGCTGTGGAAAATGACAGATCAGAGTTGGAGTCGTCTTGCCGCCACATACTCATTGTTGACCTTTGGCAGTTACTTAACCCTTCCGTGCCTCAAAATCCACACGTATAATTGTGAGCCAGCAATTCCTGTCATGCAAATTGAGTAAAGTAATGTTTGCAATGTGTTCAGCACGGTGTCTGTCACGGCCGGTGCTCAGGGGCTGCTGGACTGCTCTTGTCTGATTTTTGTCCTTAGCCGGCTGACCCACTGCAGTGGCCAGTGGACATCTCACTGGATGGTATCTCAGGAAGAAACTTTAGGAAAGGATTCTTAATTGAGAGTAGTGGATCCCTAAAGGGACTGGGCTTGTATATAAGAAGTCTGTGAATCCTCTGAAGAATATGCAAAATTAGGGGGTGCCTGAGCGGCTCAGGTCACGATCTCACGGTTTGTGGGTTCGAGCCCCGCATCGGACTCTGTGCTGACAGCTCAGAGCCTGGAGCCTGCCTCGGATTCTGTGTCTCCCTCTCTCTCTGCCCCACTCGTGCTCTGTCCCTCTCGGTCTCTCAAAAATAAATAAAAAACATTAAAAAATTAAAAAGAAAAAGAATAGGTGCAACTATCTGTAGTAGCAGAGGCTGGGCTTTCATAGTTATCATGGGGTTCTCAAGTTTGGAGGAAGGTGGTAGCCCAAAAAAGTCAAAAGCTGCTCCCTTATAGAAATCTTTAGTTCATTTCTGTCTCCAACTTCAGATGTCTGTTCTTACGTTTTCCCCACTAGCTTACCCTAAATGAATTCAGGGGACTGACAATACCGCAAGGTCCTGGTGCATGGCACCTACAGTGGAATTTTCAAAAACTGGGGTCTCTGAACATTTCAGGAGGAGGAGGAAGATGAGGTTGATGTTGATGACAATGACAATGTAATAATAAGTACAGCAACTTACCACGTGTCTGGGGTTTATGAAGTGCCAGGCACTATGCTGAGCACTTTGTACACATTCTCTCATTCAATCCTGACAAAAACTCTGAGGATTATACATAAAGAAACTGTCACACAGGTTAAGCAACTGACACTGGCTCACATACCAGAGAGTGGCAGTCAGGCTTAATCCCAAATCTGTCTTATTGCAAAGCAGTACTCTTAGCCAATACCTACCTCTGTATTTCACTAAATACTTAATCTTGATGGGAGGGCCTAGTGGGCCAGGATGAAGGGTAAAGCAGCTGTTGACAACAGAGGTGAAGACTCTGCTTCTGGCTTCACTACATTTATCTCCCGAATGTTGGGAATTTGGGCAAAAGGCAGAATTGAGCTTTGTGTCCTGTTGATCTTTGAGATACATTTGTCCTTTCGAACTAAGATGCTGAGTGACCCTTCCAATAAGGTTATAAAAACCAGCCCAAAAGTGTAAACATGCAGAAGTGCTCTGTCACCAAAGTCTGTGAGAAAACCGAGAACTTGACTAGGAAATACTCATCTGTGGAATGGAAAGGAGGGGAAAAAATCAAAGATACAAATGGAAAAACACACCTTAAATATGGTACCAAGTGGAGAGCTGTGGCCTTCCTTCCTGAGATTAAGGGAGGATAGGAGGCAGACAGTGAATTGGAGAGACTCTAAAAGTCAGCTGGCTGTACATCACACAGGACATATGGAAAGACTAGAGGCTACGAGTTTAGGGGTAAGGCAGGAATAGGGTAATATGAACAGTACTGAAGGGTCCATTATTTCAACTTCTAATTGTTCTGCATGACCTTGGTATGACAATCATTACACACACTAAAGGAAAACAGTTTGACGATATGAAAGAAAGGTATTACTAAAGCTTAGCAGCACGGGTACAAATAGACTCCTGGAGGGTTCCTGAAGGGCACTGATAGTAGACAGGTGGTTCTCAACTGGGGATGATTTTGTATCCCCCGCCACCTTTTCTCCAGGGGACACTACAGACATTGTTGGCTGTCAAGATGGGGGGGGGGGGTTGGTGGATACTACTGACATCTTGTGTGTAGAGGTCAGGGATGCTGCTAAATATGTTGAACAGGAAAGTCCCCTACAGAAAAGAACCATCCAGCTCAAAATGTCAACAGTGCCAAAGCTGGGAGACCCTGTAGTAGATGAGAGGGATTACAGCATAGTATCAGACAATCACCACATGTTCAGAAGCCCCACGAATAATAGCATTTATCACACACAGAACACAGGTTCCACCGAAAAGTATGTAGGTCATCAAATCTCCAGGATATTTATTTCCAATCAGATTCTTTTCAATTTTTTTATGAATTTTAATTTCATAATTAAAATGCCTAAATTCACCCTGAAAAAAATTAAAACACTACCAGGAAGCTAAAGTTCCCTTTGATCTCTACCCTAAATCTTGTTGGAGTCAAACCACCCAGATGCAAATGGCGGTGCCACCACTCACTGGGGAAGTGACTCAGGCAAGTTTCTGGCCCTCTCTGAATTTCAGCCTCATCATCTATAAAATAGGGACAACAGTAGTAACCAATTTCGATTAAAGGGTTGTTGTGAGGACCGAATGAGTTAATGGGTAGAGTGTACTTAAAACATGTGACTTAAGTGCTCATCAAGTGTTTGCTATTGCTAGTACCCAGCGCGCGCGCGCTCTCTCTCTCTCTCTCTCTCTCTCTCTCTCTCTCTCTCTCTCCTGTAGAAAATATATCCTATAGGGTTGAGGCCTAGCTTTTTATTTTAACATAAAAATGTAGACTTCTGCTCATCTTTCTGATATTTACCCCTTTTCTTCAACTCAGAAACCTTTCCATGGAGAACAGAGAAATCTATCTACTTCTTTATAGCTTCATTCTATGCCAAAGCATTTCAAGTCATATCCCTAGTGAGGATAATTTCAGTCGTTTCTGCTATTTGGACTCCCAAAGTTAAATTCTCCACTGACCAGAACCAAACAGGCACAAGTTTATCTGTGTTTTTGAGGAAGAGTATTCCAAGAGTAAATGAACAGCCACTGGTCAATACCCCTAACAGAGTGGAATAATAAAGATCAGTCACCAAAACAAATAATATCCACAAATATTTTGAAGGGTTTCCTTATGGTATGAACAGAAAAATCTAAAATTTAAAAATAATCACATGCTCCATAATATGTTTTTTTTCCAGAGAATCATATATGATATTATAGTTAATGAAAATTTAAAAGCTTTCAAAATAATTTCCTTTGGCTTTAACACACATATTGGATTGATCACGTTAAACTCCAACAAAACTGAGAAAATAGTACTAGGTCAGAGGAGGCAATGAAAACACGGAACTGTTATCACCATTTGGTCATAAACTCCTCTTCTCAGAGAAACATGGCAATAAAAATCTGTTCCAGGATGAAAACTTGGCACAAAACAACCCAATCTTACATCATACTTTTTAAAGGTTGGGGTGGAGTAGGGAAGGGAGGGATTAAAAAGTAGGAGGGGAAAGTTCTTCGCATGTAGGAAAAAAAGAGAGAAAGGCTGTCAGTAAAGTAAGTTTTCCACCGATGCATAAGTTCTTCAAATTAATGGTTTGGTTTAGCTAAAATCTGGCAAGGTAGTAGATTTTAGTCTTTTTCAAGAATGGCCTCTATTTTGTTGAAGCTGTCTGTAAAAGATAATGTTCATAGACAGGATGTTCATTCCTATTTACAATATTATGTTATGGTCCTATTTACAATATTATGTTAACTCATCATTTGTTTTGTTTTAAACTAAAGGCTTCTCCATTCATTAAAGTCATTAGCGAAAGACAGCGTGTCTGAATTTTAACAAGTACAGAAAAACTCCAACATAATTAATTATGAGCCCTATATTATGAGAATCAAAATCAGACATACCAGGATCAAATTACATGCTCTTTAATACAACTTCACACAGTAAAATCTGACAACATCATTGCTGTTGGACCTTTCCTCCAACAACAGTATAAGGGGTTCCACTTAATATGTGAATTTTATACATTAAGAGCCTTAGTCATTACCTACTTACACCAAACACTTGTAGCCAAGAACCAAGCCATTACTTTCGGGACTAAATAAGTACCCTTTGTTATGTTGTGGATGTAACAAACCGTACACTTTTTTAAGAAGAAAATGAGGCAAGATGATTTCTTTTATAACCCAACTGCCCTATTTCCCTATCTACATCCACACACTGCTCTGAACACTAAGTGGAAGATGTTATTTGAATGTAATGGACCAATTCAGAGATCACTGTGTAGCTAGCATACTGGTCTGAGAAAAACACGGAACAGCTGAGAGCTGGGAGCCCTAGAAAAAGAAGCGCTGTGAGCCATGGGAGCTGCACACAGGCCAAGGCCCAAGCACAAGAGGAGAGCTCCCAAGTGTTGGTTTCAATACCCTGGAGACTTGTTCCTTCTGGAGTTCCTCCGTCCCCACCGTGAGCTAAACTAAGAAACCCAGGTGTTTGTGTTGGGCAGAGAAGAGCCAGAATGGCAAGGCTCTTGGTGAATCCGTCATTCCACTATGAGACAAAACAATAAGGTTAAAAACTGCTTCCAAACGTAGTAATTATGTTAGCTATTTTGAGAGCAAGAAGTTAAAATGTGCTCTTTAAACAAATATCAATACATATAAACAACAGAATTTGTGGGAAAATGGTCATTTATTAAACATCCCTTATTACTAATGTTCCCAATCTGCTGTCTTCAGGACACTATGATATAACAGCTTTCCTAATTGATTGGATACCAAGCATCTGAAGACCAAATAAATGCTGTGCATGTAATATATCATACATATAAGAACAGATACAGGAACGTGTGTATACATATATGCATACGCATATCTACAGCACAGAGAAGCATGTATATGTATCCATTTTTTCAAACATGTGCACACGCTCTTGTGATTAATAGAATGCAGGTTCATTTAAGAGGTATTTGAATTCATCATTAATTCACAAGAAATACTAAAAAGTATTATTTTTTACCTGTACGGATCTGTGAAACGTTTTTCAATTTACTTTTTGACCACGGTAAAATGTACTCTTTACAATGCACCGTTCTCTAAATTTTGACAAATGTGCAGAGTTGTGTATCCACCACCACAACTACAATACAGAACAATTCCATCATTCTAAAATAATCCTAAAAAATCCCCTTGTGCTGCCCCCTTGTAGTCAAGCCCTCCTTCCACACTCATAGAAAAGGTTTTGACTGAAAACTGGTCCTCATACTTGAAAGAGATGGGAAGAACTACCCCAGAGCATCGAAGGCCACCTTTTTTTACACATCTGTTTCTACCTCCACCCAGTGTTTGACAAAAATAAGGATTAAAGGGGAAGGAAACTGAAATAACAGGATAGGAGGAAACAGAGACTTAGAAGAGTTCAGACTTCAAGCCAGTATGAAGGAAAAAATGCTAGAACTTGATGACAGACTATAATGGGTTGTATTATATACATACGTTTATGTATGTATATACATAGATTTTATAATACACACACACACACACACACACACACACACACACACACACACACACACATACATATATATGCTGGGAGATACAGGAAAAAGCCTTGAGTGAGATAAAGCTGGTAAGTGATCGTTGGTGATCAAAGGGAATGAATTTTTTTTAAGTGATGAGATCTGATTTATTTAGAAAGCCCACTCTGCCTGCAGTTTGGCAACTAGTTAAGGAGTAAAGAGTGGGCATGGGAGACCAGTTAGAAGAGTATTTCAATAGTCCAGCTGAGAGACAACAGTAGCTCAGATAAGTTATCTCAAAGGGAGAGGTTTACTAAAAACCACAAGAGGTAAAGAACAGGAAAATGCAGTGGAATATTACTGGAATATCATTCAAAGAACAGCTACAATCACAGTCAATCCTTATAGAAAACTGAAACGATCAAGATATAGTGCAGCATATCTCACAATGTGACCAATGCGATAACCCAGAGTCCTCCTGCTATAAAACGCTTAAACATGTTGGATAAAGTTGTTAGATACATGGGATACAGGTGGCTATGAGTGTGCTGAGCACTGAGGCTTCTCAGACAGGACAGCATAACATGCAGTTTTCTTCCCCATCTTGAAAAGTGACACTGAGAGTGTCTAAGCAAGGGACTGACATGGATCCGGCTCTGCTTTCAAAAGATTAATGTGGCAAATGGTAAAATACAGAGGCTTGAAACAGGGGTAGGGAAAGGGTGAGCAGATGAATGTGAGACACCATGCAGGCAAAATCAACCAGCAGTTGTGTACGTATGGGCAACAATGGTCAAAGGAAGGTCAAAAACAGTATGCTTAGGTTCCATGGCCAGGAGGCTCTACGCTAGTCAAACAATTAATGAAAATAAAGAACACAAGGCAGCGGTAGATTTGGGGGAAGGGGAGATGGGTAGTATTGGATTATAATTTCCTCTATAAATATTAAATCTGTATATTTTTCTGGGGGAAGGTCCGTGGCTCTCATCAGATTTCCAAAGAGGTCTGTGTCAACCGACTATTCCTTTAAACATAATGTGTCAACTATGGATATTTTAATTTTTGGTGTTCTGCAGTTTCAGATGATATGACTAGGTGTCAACTTCTTTTTATTTAGCCTGTTTGAGACTTGCTGTATTTCCTCTATCTGAGGATTGGTATCTTCCATCAGTTCTGGAACATTCTATGACATCTTCTCTTCCATTTTCTAATTTCTCTGCTCCTACCTATAACACAGCCTAATGTTTGTGTTAACTATCACTCTTTCATTGCAGACCTTCCATTGAGGAATATCTTCCTACTTGTGAATAAATACAAATGAACACTGCATAAAATAGCACAGAGCTTTGCTGCCGAAATATAGGGTAAAACTGAAAACCATGAACTTCTCATCTTCACTGCAGAAAAAACACTGCACATAATCCTCGAGATGTTTAGCAGAAAGGTGCTAGGTTGATTTTTTTAAACGGAGACACATTATATCTTACAGTCGAAAGCTAATCAGTATGCTGTAGTCAGGAGAATAGTGCTTAAGAGAAACAAGGCACAGAACTGCCCACAGACACAAAATAAATCCAAGACTAGAGCTTAAGGGTCAAACAAGTTTAAGAAACATGTACCAGTGAGATTTATCACAGACTTATTATATACATCTTCTTTCTAAATGTATATTTTCTGCCTAAAAAGAAAGCTAGATAAAAACATTGATACACCACCAACTCAGGCAGCTGGGGAGGTGGGAGTTCTACACCAGAATGTTTCCAAAAATGTGCTATTTGGGGGCTGATTGATTTTCTCCCCCAACTAAATTCCGTTCTGGTTCTTTTTGGTAATGTTTCAAAGTGCAGGCTGAGCTCTTGATCTTTTGGGAGGCACAGGCAAAACAAAGGGCCAAACTCACTAATGAAAACTTGCTGAACTTACTTTTCAGAATTCCAGCCGAAGTCACGAAGAACCCTTTTGGCCCTGCTCCCAGACTAGTAAAACGAACATCTCAAATCCCTAGAGGCTAAGATAGCTCGTTCCACTAAAACCAAATACACATCTTCTCCTGACAGCTGGTTGTCTTAGCATACTCAGGACTATATATTTATCAAAGGAAAAAAAAAAAAACTGTAGAAGCACAATATTTATTATAGGATTATCTCAGTGACTCAAGTAAACATGAGTAAGGCTAAATTAAACCATGTTTACTATGATGTTCTATTACTTAAATCCTGACACAAAATCACCCGAAGAGATTTGGGGTCTTATTTATTAAGACAATTGATACAGGTTTAAAAAAAAAAAAAAGGCAACTATCTTTTCTTTCAAATCTGTGTTTAGTTACACAATTTTTCTAATTATTCTAGAAAAAAAATCTCTTGAGCACCTAAAACAAAAATTTTCCATCCTGTTATGATACTGAATTCAGTATTTAATTTAAATAAAATCACAAATTATTGAATTTGCTCATTGCTCTAAAAACTTTATCTGATTTATCTGAATTTTAAAAAATTTTTTTTAATGTTTGGGGCGCCTGGGTGGCTCAGTCGGTTAAGCGTCCGACTTCAGCTCAGGTCACGATCTCACGGTCCGTGAGTCCGAGCCCCGTGTCGGGCTCTGGGCTGATGGCTCAGAGCCTGGATCCTGTTTCGGATTCTGTGTCTCCCTCTCTCTGACCCTCCCCCGTTCATGCTCTGTCTCTCTCTGTCTCTCAAAAATAAATAAACGTTAAAAAAAATGTTTTTTTTTTAACGTTTATTTATTTTTGAGAGACAGAGAGAGACAGAGCGCACGCAGGGGAGGGGCAGAGAGAGAGGGAGACACAGAATCCAAAGCAGGCCCCAGGCTCTGAGCCGTCAGCACAGAGCCTGATGTGGGGCTCAAAACCACGAACCGCAAGATCACAACCCGATCTAAAGTCAGATGCTCAACCGACTGAGCCACCCAGGCCCCCCTGATTTATTTGAATTTAATCCATAATTTCATTAAATGTCACCCATAATTCTAAGTAGTAGTATTGTAATTTTCAGCTCTTCCCTATCCTTTCCCTAGGCCCTTTAGCCAAGTTTCAGTTTAGCCCAGCCTTTGTGGATTCCAAGCTATCCAAATGTTCCAAATGACCATGTCTGTGGCCAGGCTCACTGTGGGGTAAAGGCAGGGAAAAAGGAGGCTGGAAAGGCCACAACAGGAGTAGATGACAGGGCACATAAGATCAAAAGCACATTTACCACCTTCAGGACTCAGCTGTTAAGCCACTCCTACGAAATAAAGCTCCACCTCTAGGAAACAGGGGTCCATAAGGGAAACAAGCCTGCTAGCTGGGCCAGAAGACACATGGCCTCAGGAGACCACTCGCATCTGTAGCACAGGGATCCAACAAGTTCAAAGCCTTCTGACCCACCAGGGAGTCCAGTCAGAGGGAACTGTGGCTGAGCTCTGGCATGGCCTGAGGGCAGGGCGAGCTTGGCAGAACATGGGCTGTGGCTCACCAGCCCTCAACGGATGGAAGCAGAGATGCAGCCTTAAGGAGTTTACAGTCCAGGGCAACAATATAACAACAGAGGCAAAAACATAAGAAGGAAAAGTGCAGTCTTGCTGGGGAGGCAGGTGGTGGTGACTTTCGGGACTGAGAAGATATATGACGATAGACAAAACTGTGACAGATTCTACAGGAGAGGAAATAGAATTCAATGATCTCATACAAGAAGCAGCCCAAGCAAAGGTATGGAAGTGAAATAAGGTGTGTCCACAGGAAATCCCAGAAAACGGTTTGGCTTGAACAATAGGACACATACAGAACCCAGATTGGGGCAGAAAGGTCAGCTGGGATGACAACAGAAAATGCTTTGGATGTCAAATTGAGAGATGTGTACTTAATTCAGTTGGTGACAGGGGCCACTGATGGTGATGAGCAAGGAAAGAACATTACATTATCAGAACTTTCTTCAGGAAGACAGTGACAGCTCTGTGCTGGATAAACTAACATAGGAAGAAAGGTTAAAAGGCCATCAGGAGACATAGCAACTGAAGGACTGAACTAGGAAACGCCAGTAGGAATGACAAGAAGGACAGATACAACGGAGAGAGGATTTCCAGTACAAAACAGGGGTTGGCTGATGCCTTTCAGATGCAGCATCTGGGCACCTCAGAAACAGAATGTCCTGAACAGAAGCAGGGCTGTGAGGAAGGAACCTGAGTTCACTGGAGGAATGAGGAGTCTGGCTGCAGACACTTCCAATTTCAGAGTCAACTGAACACACAGACAGATATGTCTATCAAGTGGCTGGGAAGGCAAATCTGCAAACAGGGAGAAGAGCTGGGATTAGAAATGGGGACTGAGGGGAGTCCGGGTGGCTCAGGTGGTTAAGCATCCAACTCTTGATCTCGGCTCAGGTCATGATCTCACGGTGCATGGGATTGAGCCCCACGTTGGGCTCTGCACTGGCAGTGCGGATCCTGCTCGGGATTCTCTCTCTCCCTCTCTCTCTCTACTCCTCGCCAGCTTGCGCGCACGCTCTCTCTTAAAATAAACTTTAAAAAAAAAAAGAAAGAAAGAAATGGGGACTTAGGGGAACATCCACAGAGAGGTAAGGCTCGGGATGAAATCACGGGATATGGAGGAATATAATATAGAGGAAAAGAGATGTATTCTAGAACACGTTAGCAATATTATCATCAGGATCTGATGGGATGGTACAGTGAAAGTGGTTTAAACATTTTAAAGTACTAAACAAATACATTTTTATTATTGTTACAGTAGCATGTGTTTAACCTCTAGAAAAGCCATATTACGTCAGAAGAGCCAGGCTTCCCAAAATCTTCCACAAAGTCCCCTCTCCACCAAGTCCAATGGAAATGTGCCCTCCTCCCGCCTTGGACTCTCACAGTACTTAAAAAGTCTATTTCTGGTATTTAGACATTCCAGCAGCATGACCTGGGCACCCCCCATGTGCCAACACTACAGGAGCTGCTTTCATACACGCCCCCTTGGAGGAGACGAAACAGAAAGTTAGGAGTTACCTGCCTTTGCAGAGGAGGAAATGAGTGAGGCTCAAAAAGGCTAAGTATCTTGAGCCAGGCCACCAGCTAGTAAGTAGAGGAACCGAGAGCTTCTGATGCCAAATTGCATCGTGCCTTTTCTACTAAAACACATGCTGGAACTTGCCGTATTTGTTCTTATTTCCCTTATAATCTGTAAGCAAACGAAGGGACGAGCCACATCTCACTTATCTTGGTATCCTCTGAAGCACCCAGCCAAGGGCCTTACGCCTGGTCAAGTCCTCACCGTGCTTTCGCGGCCTGAAAGAATCAATGCGTGGATCCTTGCAGGCACACAGGCCTCCCTAATGGGGACTGTTTGTGGGCTGGTAAGCTTTCAGTACTTACTTCTAAGGCGGACTGTAACTTAACAACAAAAAGTTCTAAAAACAAATTCTGTACTTGTGAAAGATGCCACCTGGTCTGCCTCAGGGGCTGAAATCCTCTTTTTATGCACCGAGTGGGAACAGCACAGGGAGTGACAAGCTGGTTTTCTTCAAACCACTCCCGCCAACTGGCTCAAGCCAAAAAATGGGCCCACACCTTTCGGCAAAGAGAATAGGGCAGCCTCTGCCGCCCGTTTAACCCTTGCTGTCGCTGCTGGGAGCCGGCAGCGTGAGGAGGAGGGAAAGGTGGAACAGACTGGTGCCAGCTCTGAGGATGTAACTTCACACGTCCAGCTTTTCTGCCAGGAAAAAAAGGCAACTGGTTTAGAAAGCACATTCCTTCCCCTCTCTTCATCTTCAACCAAAGTCTACCTTGAATAACTGACCACTAGCTTTTTTGTTCTGTTTTGTTTAAGGAACAGTACTTAGGGTCTCATTTAACTGATTGGTCTGGGTTCCTGGGAAAACAAATGTATAGATAGAGAGCCTGAGGATATGCGTATTTCATAAATGTCCTGTGTGCGAGAAGCACACGAAGTTCTCGGAAGGTTTACTTTTGCAAGCCATATACGTGCGCGGTGGGAGATCAGGAAACAACATATACGTGCGCG